>NC_143017.1:157775181-158077681 GCF_055824585.1 Amblyomma mixtum | reverse complement strand
ACCTGGGATTCTTTAACCTGCACTTACATGGCATAGTACATGGGCCTCTAGAATTTCGCCTCCGTAGAAATTCGACCGCCGCAGCCGGGACCGAACCCGCTTCCTTCGGGTCAGCAGCCGAGCACCATAACCACGAGTCGCTGCGGCGGCCGGCAATAACATGATAACTCTCAACGTGAGTACAGGTGGTTGTGCAGCGTTGACTCAATAGCAGCACCTTCGTACATGGAAATGATCACGTGACTCGAAGGAACATGAGGCACAGCCACGCAGTGAAGTTATCATTCTCGTAAGGAAGCGCTCTATTCTGGAAACTATCGCGTATGGACTCATCGCTTCATGCCGCTATCGCTGGTGCCATGTCGGGGACTGAAAGAAAGACGCGGAACAGCATTGCACCATTTCGTTGTTCTTCATTCAAAAGGTGCAGCTGACGTCAGTTTTCGCGGCTGACATGGCTGACATGACGTTCCTGAATTCTTCGTCACCGTACAGTGAAAGAGGCGGGCCGAAAAGTGATGACAAGTGATGAAAAGTGATGACATTAGAAGATTATGAGCAAAAGCCCTGGAATCAAGAATGTGCGGGTAAAAACGGAAATAAAGAGATGTTTTGTGCTTCCTTGATTGTCTTTCTCACCAATAGCAGTGACACCTGAGAAAAACAGCATCAAAATTTGAGTGCTCTTGGCAATCCATGATGAATTTCGTGCGCACATAGTCCACATTTCGCAGTACTTGCCTGGAAATCGTGAAGTTTTGCGAGGAAGTAGAAGATACGCGCCATATTTTTGACAATGTACCACGGAGCGCGACATTAGCGCAAACCTCGTGTTTGAAACGGAACATGCCGTTAGCGAAGGGGGGCACGTCGGCAGTGTCTTCAGTGATCTCCAAGGCAGCTATTCTCATTGCGAACGTTCCCGCCGTGCCTCAGCCGACGTGGCAACGCGCAGAACGAAACGCCAAGTGTGTCGGAGATATGGAAAACTGCAGCGAAATAATGGATGATGAGCAAATGATACCGACTTGCACACCACTCCCTTTGAAGTTTTTGAAACTCTGAAGTAGCTAAAGCTTAGAGACTTGCATTACACATTATATAATAGAATTTAAAAAAAAGACTGTACACGGCAACGCTATTTATATGAACAGGGAAAAATAAAACAACTTGTCGTCGCTCAGCCTCCATACTTAATATACTGTCTTGTGAAAGAGGCCTTGCAGATCATTATTTCGCCTGACCATTGTCCCAGCAACTTCAGCAATTGGACGAACTCCTTGATATTATGGAATCCCCCTTGACGAGGCAGCACATCAAGCCACACGGGAGCTCCTTTTCTCCACATCGCCGTTCACGGCCTTCAGTGTATAGGACTAGACCGTGCAGAGTAATGACTTCACCCCTTCCAGATTGATGAAGTCGGTGACAATGCCGAAGCTGACGAAGGACACATCGCAAGTGCCGAGCGACGGACATTTCTTCGCAGCTGGTTCCCGGGGAGCGTATTTCCAAACCATACCCCGTACTCAAGTAGACGACTCGTAGAAGTTCGACTCCCTATGGAGTCGCTTTGGGACGTTAAACACCATAAACCAACTGAACCAAACCAAACCAAACCAAACCAAACCAAACAAAACCTAGACGAACTGAGTTTAAACATTGACTAAATATAAAGACGAACCAGTCGCGGTTTGCACGAGAAATAAGGGCTTGAACACATGCCGGCCGCTAAAAGAGCAAAAACACATGAAAAACCACATGGTATAAAGAAGAACCTGCCTAGATGACCGCCTGTGCTTCCGCCATGTGTGCACTCTTCACAGCTTCCATTCGCTCAGGCAGCGAATTGTATAGCGCGTCCATGAACTCGTTGCTCGCCCGCAGCAGCTGCCATTCTTGTTGTATGGCAACCCAGAGCTAGTCGGCCGTGGTGGAACTTGACCCGAAGCCCCTGGAAAATCTGAATTTCATCGTTCCCCAATCATTTTCAATTATGTTCAATTTGGGGCTGCGGCTACTGTAGTGTGGATGGGGGCGCGGTCGTGCTGAAACAAGACGAATCCTTCCGGGAAAGGCCCATTCAGCCCGTAAGGCATGAACACGTGCTTCAAGGTATCCACATAGGCGTCAGGTGCCATACACCCTTGAATTCTGTGGATGCATCCCAGACTTTGGTAGCTGAACGCCGCCCGAACGTTCACGGCAGTGCGCCCGCTTGAGAGTACGCCCCAAGTGTACCGCTCATCGTAACTGAAATAAAAAATACAAAAGACGACGCATTCTTCGTACGATATGAATATGAAATGCACCAAGAACTTACCGGTAGTGTTCAGGGCGCCAAACTCTCTGGCGCTCGTCCCATTGTGTACAAAATGTCGATTCATCATTAAAAACGACGTAGCCCTAGTCTTTTTGCGTCCAGGCCAGGTGTAGTTGTGCGAACTGGAGCCGTTGGTAGCGATATGCGATGCGTCAAGCACTGTCTTCCCCATGGCGACCAGGCTTTGAATGCCAGCTTCATGCCGTCTTCTCCGCACAGTGTCCGCACTGACGTGCAGGCGGAGCTCGTCGCGTATTTCTGACGCCGTGAGGAAAGGGTCGTCGACCGAGCCTGTGACAATCAGAAGATCCTCTTCTGGGTCATTGCGCATTCCAGAACTGCACGTGCAACACCTTCCATTCTGTATTCATCTCTGAATGCTGCCTTGTCGATCCTGTTCATAGTGGAGACGGGCTGCCCTACTCTAGCTGGTCTTTGGGACATTCTGCGAGCTATGTGAACAAGGGCAACGCGTTCTCCTCTCTGTATATTCTTCGGGACATCTTTAGAAGATGATTCTTAGATGCTTGGCTTTATATCGCCTCAGGTAAAACATCGTTCCTCACTACCGTAAATTTCATTGCCTGTCGCCATGCCCATATTATCATTAGCGCTATCATGCTGTTCTACCTTGGTAGGTGCCTGAAAAGGCGCTACTTCGTGCTTTCTTATCGCTTCACGCTCTCATATCACCGCTGGGCTGTTCGACATAAAAAAGGCACGAGCTGTCACCCGTGCTTTGTGTCCGTGACGAATTTCGTAAGCGAGCAACCCTTTTCATAGTATATATTCGTATTTATGTCTTTGTGTTTGTGTTTGGTTTCATGTCACATAGGCAGCTAAGGCCATCATGCGCCCGTATTGATGTCAGTCTGTGCGCAAAATTATGTGTAATGCATGAAAAGGTCATTTGGTAAAGGTTCCATCAAGAGTGCCCGGAGATGAGTGCGCGTCCGCAGTTCTCATAGTCCGCAGAATATCTTAAAGTGCAATGGCAGGTTCTATGAGGAAACCGATGTTCACCACCAACTTGTACCCTTGAACTCGTTGCATCTACGGCCAGAGTCTCTCTAATATGTCTGATAATGCCATAGCGGCGTCTCAGTGGGTATAGCACTCAGCTTCTACCCAGGGAGACGCGAGTTTGATCCCGGCCGCGGTGGTCGCATTTCGATGGAGGCGAAATGCTAAAGGCTCGTGCACTGTGCGATGTCACTGCACGTTAAAGAACCCCAGGTGGCAGAAATTATCAGGAGCCCTCCACTATACGGTATCCTTCATAGCCTGAGTAGCGCCAGGAGGTTAAATCTCATAAAGCCAAACAAAATTTGCCTAAAAGCCAGTTTAAGCTTATCCAGCTGAATGCAACCTAAAAGTTTTCGCTGGTAATTAGACACTGAAATCTTGAATCGCATCCACGCGTTTTTCTTGCTCAGACACGCGCAGCTCTTATGCACCCACACGATCTCCAGAGCAGCGTGGACTAAGCAGGAAGCCTGCGACAACACTCCGATGCACTTTGTCAGGAAATTACGAAATCCAGAAGAACCTGAGCAATTATACGGCGATATAAACGCCACAAAAGCCGCATTTTCTCTGCTTTTTCTAATCTTCATTTCTTTCGAGCTGCAGCTTTTAGGCCAAACCCGAAAGGCGTGCGAGCTTTCGCGCGCCACGTCGGTTTGCCGAGATAAGGAAACTGCAATATGTTTTCTAGGTGCGCTTGGGGCCACAAACACGAGCGAAACGCGGCGAAACGGGCCTGTCAAATGGGCGCACTCTCCCCGCCGGTCAGATGCCAGCGAAGGACAAGTCAAATCGAAATGCGGCCCAGCTATCGGCAGCCGCCGCAAACGTACCAAGACACTGTCCCGCCTTCGATTCATTACGAGCGCCCAGTGCGAGCGTAAACATGCAAGGAATGATGCACACCTCACCGTATTCCTGAAAACAGCGCATCATGGTCGAACAACACGATGATTGAAAAGTAAACGTAATCAGCGTCAGAAGCCGTGTGCGTGTTTACAAAGCCGGAGGCATGACCCGGCGCTAACTAGCGCACAGTTCCACTTCGGCCATCATTCCGTTGCGCTGCGATTTTTCTAGCCGGGCCTCTTGATCGCAGCACGAAAAAGCCACGATACAGCTCCTGCGGGGCACCTCGCCATCACGGGTTCCACACCGAATTAGCTTTGGCGCGCGTTAAGAGGAAAGCAGCAGCACTGAGATGAGCGACATTACTAGTCGAATTCCCAATGGCTTCCGTAGAGTTACTCTATAAGTAATATCGAGAGCAAAAGTAACAGACCCCTGCCAGCGCGTGCCGATCCGCGCCGAACAGCATGCGAGCGCCGCCTGACGAAGCACTCCTGTAGCCAAGACCGGCGCAGCGCACGCAGTGCGTAGCGCTCCGAGCGCTCTTCGAGATCTCGAGGTCTCAGCACCAGGAGTGCTTCGTCAGGCAGCGCTCGCATGCAGTTCGGCGCGGATCGGCACGCGCTGGCAGGGGTCTGTTACTTTTGCTCTCGATAGTACGTACCTAAAGTTGCGCGTAGGGACGCAGAGTCACCGCAGAAAGCACCCAAGTTATGTAGCAAAGCCGTAGAGTGGGTGAAGCTTTCCGCATCGTTTTACCCGGTATAACTATATACATCAACAGTGCCCATGGTAACATATCGGAATGGGATTGCCGAAGGTAATCGCTGAATGATTTCGCCGTCTGAGCTGCGCCGTATATATAGCGTCGCCTGCAAATGCGAAGTACGGCTTTTTCGCATAACTTGGTAGTTTCCTAAGACAATTCAGGTGGCCTATGCCCAACTCCAGGTACCACACAGTAACTGTGGGCTTCCGCTTTAAAGCGTACCGCTTTAAAGAGGGGAATGAAATCATTGTCGTAGAGCAAATAACGAGTTACTATATTCACAGCTCGGCTTAAAATTGTTTAGGAGACAAAATCTATAAAACAGCATCGCGTGGACTTACCGTGAATGGACGATCCAGTTGGAATGTATTGGAATCATAATCCACGAAGAAAACACACACACACATCCGCGCACACGTCTGCGGCCATGCCTGCTGTCACACATTGTTGCCTGCTGCACGAATGATTTCACGCTGTTTCACCCTAAAACGCGAGACAAAAACTCACGTGACTGGCATATCTTTACCATTCACACACCTGCCGCTTGCAGCTTGGCGCTGGTATCGAAGAGAACAGAGAGTAATTTGTTTCATGCATAAATTGACCACTCACGCTTTAGAAGCGCAGTTTTTTGCGCAAAAATAGAACCGAAACGACGCTGCTTTCTCTATACGCCAGTTGACGAGTATGATATAGCATGAACATTTTTTTTTCCTGTGAACATGTTTGTGCTTAGAAAACTGGTAGGGGCGGCATGAGTGATCATCGGCTCCGAATCATCAGGCATACGGGGGAAGCGAAAGAATTTGGGCTACGTGACTTATGCCTCGCAGCACTTTTCACGTAAACGCTGACAGTGAAGGTATAAATTGTACATGTTAATCACGCACAAAAATCTTTGAGACAGTATGAGATGAGCTGGCCCATCAGCTCGCCCGCGACACACTTTTCCGGGCACCGTTGATCCCCTGGCCCAAGCCCTCGGAGGACGGTGGGAGACTCACCCTTCGCCGCACCATAAAAGAGGTCTACCTTGAGCTCAGCCTCGACAAACGCCTTTACCCTCCCCCTCATCCATCACTCACGGTGCCGGAGTCTCGCCTTCTTCGGCACATTCAGATGAATGCAGTTATCACCCTGTCCCGCCTCTTCCTCTATCGCTATCGATCGGACCCTTCCTGTCCCAACTGCCCCTGTATCAAAGCGGACCTGGCCCATTGCCTCTTCTATTGCCCGGCTGCTCAGCAGTCGGGTTCCTTTCCCCCACCCTCTCTATCCATCACCACCAGGCTCGACTGGCTTGGCGCTGAAGGGGAAGAACAGCGGCTTCTGGTCGCCCAGGCGGTCGAAATTCTCGGCCTGTAAATTATGGTCGATTAAAAGTCTTTTACTACTACTACTTAGATGTAATCAAGTCTTCCGGACTTATGCTGAATCCTGAGAAGTACAGCTTCGCCTAGCACAAGCTGCTGTTTGTCGGCGACATCATGAGCAAGGTCAGCGTGCCCCCCGACCTCCAGAAGAGATTCCTCAATCGCCCAGTTCCGGCCGGCTGGAGGCAAGAAATCCGTCCGGAGATTTTTGGGTATGTCTGAGTATTACAGACAGTTTGCAAATAAGTTTTAAAGTATAGCAGAACCTCTAACCTAGCTGACGTTTAAGTTTAATGGGAAGCGCCGCAAGCGGAAGTCTTCAAGGAACCTCAGTCTTTTAAGGTCACCTATGGTTCTTGGGCACTTTGACGAAGACGCCGAGACCAGAATTCATACCGATGCGAGCAGCGTGTACCAAGGCGCCGTCCTTGTTGAGAAGAATTCCGCATACAAGTCAAGGAGGAAGGACTATTCTTTACACTTTCTGAAAATGTTCATTACCGTCATCCCCTGACGGTGGATTTGTACGCTCTCGCTTTCCGCTACTTCAGCCGTGTCCTGACAGTACACCGAAAGCGATACTGCTGGAGCTCGAAATTGATAAACCAGACACTGAGGGATACAACAAAATGTTCTACAAATAGAAATTACTGATCGAAGTGATTTATTTCGGTGTGAGTGATCAGACAAACCTCAGGGCGATTTCAGGCAGCGGTAAATGTGCTATATAAGCCAGTTTTAAAACAGCCTAGACGGACTAGATCTGACGTATACCGAACCCGTCGGACGACTACTGCGCATGTTCAGTAGCTAGGTGCGGTCACACATCTGCCATATGCAGGTATGCACGCACCTAAATGAGCAATAGCTGCATGCATGTGAAACAGCCCCCTGGTCTGGCATGCATCGATTCAAATACGTGTCCGCGGTGCTTAAACGCCATGAGATGTATATACATGAGTTAAATGGTCTCTACTACCAGAGTCACCGGTACCATATAAAAAGGTCGTATTATTGCACTTACAAAGGGAAGTCGCTCGCCATGCACATGTTAGGTACTCGATGACCTGGTACGTGTGCAGTGGATATCCTCAAAAAACGGCAGTGCGTCTTGTGAGGACATGTTTACGCACTCAAGTCTGTCTAATCGGCTATATATAGAACGCGTAATTCGACGCGAGGAAATGCACGCCACAGAAACGAATAAGCCAGCCTCAAGAAAATCCACAGCACACTTACGTAATTAAACCACAAAAAAGACGCGCGCGCATTATGTACGTACTTAGAATCTAAGAAGCACGACTACCACATAGCGTTGGATATTACCATGGTAGCGCAAGGTTCGTCAGAACCAGTGCCATTTACACACAAATATTTGCAGAAACCGCTGCAAACTATGACACGAAATATTGAAATATTCAGGCGCATTCTGTGGATCTATCGAAATTGCATGCTGCTACCGCATTGCCAGGATTTCGAATCCTTTAATAAAGTGAATGATTTTTCTTTCGAAAAATTTTGCTTTTGCATATAAGCCACGTAGTGAGAACAGGATATTACCATCTATGATAAAAGGATTGAGAGTGAAATTTAATTATGATGAATCAAGCAGCCCTATGGGCTCAAGAGACTAGGAATAAGCGACAAAAGAACTACTTGCGAAAGTGTATTTGCATATTTTGGGCAGTACAGCAGTCGCGAAGTAGCAGTTGAAGCTTAAAAACGATCGCAAAAAAAAAAAAACGTTGCATTTTTTTTTTGCAGAGCTCGAGCGATGTGGAAAAAAAAATATACCAGTAAAATTCATAATAAAAACATTTTCGCAGTGCATTGCACAATATGGCCGCTTTTCCCTGATGCGGCAGGATTGTTGACGATTGCGAACCGACTGATTGCGGCCGCGAAATGTTACTCGTTAAGACGGCGGCTCTTGGGGTTCGAAGAATTTGGTCGCAGTCGTAGCCATAAGTGGATAGGAGCCGCGGTCACAGTAGTTGGGGAAGTCGTCCATCTCGGAGTCCCAGACGCCGCCGCAGCTGAAACCTTCAGCCTTGACGTCATCCAGGAACACGCCTGCGAATGGTGAATTCAGAATTGCAGCCGTAAGATCACGCTAGAATGGCTTTCAGACAGGAAGAATGCTGTAGCACTGCCTGTTTACTGGTTTGGCTTGTGGGGTTTAACGTCCCAAAGCCACTCACGCTATGAGGGACGCCATAGTGGACGGCTCCAGATAATTTCGACCACCTGGTGTTCTTTAACGTGCACTGACATCGCACAGTAGACGGACCTCTGGAATTTCGCCTCCACCGAAATGTTTACTGCGCAATAGCCGATGTTCTTTTGAAAACAACGCGAAGACAACCTGTATATACCGACTGGTACATCACAGAGTACCTCGCTATACCCGGCCTTATTCAACAGCAGTTTATAATGTGGTCTGGAAGAGCATTCTTCAAGGTCACCTAAAACCATCAAAATGTTGTGACCGCTGTTTATTGACACGCATTTTGTGTATACGCTATTCCAAAGGACGGTAAAATGCTACCAACTCGAAGTCTTAGTTTTTGCGGCAAGCATGTTGACATGTTGATAGACTACCTGTGCCTGACATACCTTTGCAGTTAGTTTTCAAAGAAGAATTGTTACTCTTTGAGAGGCTAATGGCTGTAGCAACGCCGTTAGCATACAAGAGCCTGCCGACTATATCACTTTGTTCTTTCTGACTCACTCTATGTGATTAAAGCGAGCGCGCTGTTTTGTTCGGACTGGAACAAAAACATGTAGGTTTCAATGCAAGCTTGGTACTAACTCAGAAGTGAGCCGCTGGTGTATGAGAGCCAGAGGCCGTTTGCTGCGGCCAGCACGGAGTAAGTGGTCTTTTGCACAGTCATCTTGGCGGCCTCTGCGCATGCCTCGTACAGCGACCGGAGTCCCGGAGGTGAGACCTTGCTGGCTGGAGCGGGGCCCAGGGACACCTCGCCTTCCAGCACTACTCCCGGGGCGCCCTCTTGAATGTTCACACGGAAGGCCAGCGCGCCTGCCGGCACCATGACGCACAGGCTTCGCTGATTAGTGAGCGAACGCACCGAATGCACCATTGAGCGCAGTGTCCTCATCCGCCGTGTCGCGTAGTAACTGCAGCGCAAAGTCGCCAGACAGTTGTTCCATTATTAAAAAAAATTCTCAGCAAGCCCCACTACTTACTTTCGTCTCTCCTAATTTATCCACCTTAGTCGCTCTGTATGGAGTTACCCCACAAGTTGACTGAGGCAGTGATGCGCCATGCCGTAATAAAAAAATTCCCTTATTTATAGACCTTAAAATTCCTTTCTGCTTCTTGCATGCAGCCGTTTGGAAAATGAAGCAACTTTGAAATGATACTGTAAAATTGCGGTTCTTAAAAGTTCAAGCAAAGAAATGAAGATTCCATCTTCGCTAAATTACACTCCTATAATTCCCTGAGGCCTGAGGCCAAGGAGGCATAGAAGCAACTAGCCATTTATTCTTCCTAGACTCATATACTCCTCTAAATCACCTTCCGGTCGTCGCGTTTTGTAATCCATATCAGTGACGTGTTGCGTCAGTTATTAGATGCGTATAGTGCGGAACCAACTTATTTTCGTAGAGGTATCTTTGAACATGGACATGAACCAACTCTTCCAACTTTTGATATTGCTTAACATGATTTCTAGTTGAGCGCGCTCCTCTGTCTGTAACGACCTCAACAGAGCTTGTCTGCGTCGTCTTGTCAGTCTGTCGTATTCCCTTCGCGTTATTTTACATCATGAACTTTAACCAACTCGTACAACTTTCGGTATTGTGGAAACAGACTGCCGTTGATTAGAACACGCCGCACGTAATGTTCCGAAAGCGGCAAAAACTGACTCTAGTTTGCATTATAGGAATGAGAGGGCTCTTCTGATAGGACTGCAGGGAGGTCTGTTCCTAACTGCAATATTTCCAGGGAATCAACTGAAAGCATTACCGACCTGAAAGTGCGTAAGTAGAAGTCCTTTTTTTCGTAAGCAGGGGGTCCTAGAAGTATAGAGGCTTCCCCCAGCACGTCGGCAAGGACAGCCAGGTCCGGGACTTTCACATGCTGAGTGTACAGATCCCCGGCCGGCAGTGGCAGTACAGTGCCAACGGTGAGTGAGTGCTGCCGCAACAGCTTCTGCAGGGCCGTCAGTGATGCCACAATGGCGTCCCAGGCAAGCAACTGCTCGTGAGGCCAGTTTATGAAGACGCCAGTGTAGCCGTACTTCTTACACCACGGCGCCGTGTTCTGAGCAAACTTCGCGGCGATCGTGTCCTCATCTAGTAGCCGTAAGAATTGTTCCATCTGGTCGAATCCATTACCGATAAGAACCTTGACTTGCTGCCATGGTCGTTGCTCGGCACTAACATTATACAGGAGTTCAATGTTTTCCAGCTCACCGGCGCGCGGCTCGAGGCCGTACTGTTCGTTCAGTTTGACGCAGCAGTAGACCACGACGTTGCACGACTCTAGAGGCAACTCTCGAAGGCCGTATGCCGAAGCTCCATGGTCAGGTGTGCGGCCTTCGGAGGAAGCCCGGTACACGCAGACGTGGGTGGTCACAGTCTTTCCGGGCGTCGACGTAGAGGGCGACGTAGAGGGCGACGTGTGAACTGTTTTAGAACCACTCGGATAGAAACTACCCCCGCCCCAGTTGTCTGCACTGTCAGTGCCGGTTTCAGTGGTGGTGAGCGAACCGCTGTCGCGCAGGGACGCGGCGAACATGATTACCAAAATGGCCGCGACGGCGGAAAGAAATACTAAGCTGACGCACTGTGTGTTCCAAGCAGAGCCGGACACATGATCGACTTGCTTCGGCTCTCGCTGGCCGACGCGATGCTGCGGGAAGAGCTCGCGCAACCGCCACGCGAGGTCGCCGCGAAGAGGCGGCACGGCAGCGGCTCTCTGCTGTTGAATGAATTTCGGGAGCGGAGACAAGATGCCTGTCATGTCTGTCAGGTTCTCCATCTGCTGTGTGGCATTCTGGGGCCGAGACAAATTGAGCGGTGATCGGAAATCCGCAGTCTGCTCCGCCGCCTTCTGCTTTACTGCATGATGTCGATCCAGATCTTCCTTGTGCGCAGCGTCACCTCCGTGTTTGTGTTCCGCGGGAGCCCTCTGGGGGGCTTTTTTCCCAGTCGCCGTGGCATGCTTGCGAGCGAGCGCTCCCCCACCTCCAGCTGGAGACATCGGCGACATGATATTGTAGGGCGTGCGAGGCGAGAGCACCTCGTCGGAGAGCCTGTAATGGTGGTCCCGGCCGGTCGCCCTTTTTGCCTTCGGGGACATAATCTGGTTCTCGACAACGCTGCCATCGCGGGGTGAGAAATTGTCGGAGTGGCGGTAATGCTTGGGCGGCTGCTTCTGCTTGGATTTCTTCGGTGCCTTGGGCGTTAAGTAATTCAGCAGCCCAGAGAAGCGGTAAAAACCTTTCGGTGTCTTGGAACCCTTGGCCGCTGCTTCCCGTTCGTCGGCCATGGCAGCGAAGCACGTCCCTTGCGGCTCCCGTTGTAGATGGCACGTAAGGCTAGGAAAAGGCAGGCTGGGCGCTTGGTAACGAATACAGCTAATCAATCGACCCTTGCTGTAGCGACCCTAGGGCGATAACCTGCGCGGGACTAGTACGCAGTACGCTAGCGCAGAACACAGGCCGCTTCTTCTTTATGGCGCGAGCGTCTCGTGCCTGAATTCATTTATTCTTGCTTTATCTGATGGCTAGCGCCCCACCTCTGAGAAAACGCTGGCATGCCTTGTGAGATTATATTTTCGGCGTTAAATGCTTGTTGATGGAAGTTGTAACAACAAAAAGAAACGAGCGAATATGTTACCATTACCAGGAATTTGGTGCAGCTCCCAGCCAGTGGCGCTAAGCTTAGCGGCCTATCACGTTCTATTTTGCAGCCACTCTGTCATTCTCTTTCTTTCTTACGTCACAGATGATGTAAACAGGCTAGTTTACTGCGCCAGCACGAGATGCCTCGCTGATGAAAAAGTCGTCCTGTCTACGGGTGAAGCCTCGGAGTCGTTGTTGTTATCCTCTAGAAGATAATGGCGCGTACCGACTACGGAGGGTCGTACGAACCACTGACTGGACAGGAATGCAGTATGTGCAATTATAACTTTCTTAAGTCGTACATAAATTGTTTCTTATGTCCAGCCGTGCCATAATTGCTTGCTGGGCTGTTCAGCTTCTGTTAGCAATAAATAAATAATTTCAAGGCAGAAGTGCGGCCAATTTAATAGTCGTCCATCTTCGCTAATGATGGCGGGACACCTCGCCGTAGTTTACTTTAACATCGCCCACGTGAACGAAGAAGAAGAAAACAGCAGCTTCTTGTTCAGATGTTCGTATATGTTGTTGTTGTTGTTGTTCACCTCATAGAACAACAACAGCAACAACATACACGAACATATGTGCCATTTTTATATGGCGAAGAAGAAGAAGAAGATGTTCGTATCTCACTGTGTGTTTGGGTCAACCGCAAATCGGCCAAATCCACCAACGCGTCAAACACCACGATGGCTTCGGAAGTCTCACGTAAGTGCGCACGATATCCGTCAGCATCGCATATGCTGTTCGTTTCACTCCTATTCATAAGACTTTCTAGCCCGATGTCGTTATAAAAGCAGTGCCAAAGACTAAGATTTGCACTGTGCTGCGGAAGCATGGATGGAAGGAACAAAAGCAAAACAACGTTGCTAAGCGCCAGTGTTTATGGTAAGCGATCCTTTTAAGCTTAAAAATAACAAGTTCCAGATATTTATCCGCCAGCATACACATTCAGAAAACATAGTGGGCTTTTTGCACGCCTCATCGACCTGTCAACATGCTACTTGCGTGGGCGATTCAGGCGTCAATAGATCCAGTCGTCGAAAGCAAAATTTAAACAATAATTCTTGTGAAAAGAAAACATCTGTTTGTAGAAGTGCACAAAAAGGCTTGTTCTTTTAGAATTCGACAGGTTTAAGGGGTCGAATGAGAGAGAACTTCAGGTAAAGCATGCGAGTGTTTTTGTGCTAGCACTTAAAATGATGGCTTTAACACTAACTAGAGCTGCGGCGTCATTCAGTCTTCTCCGCAGCGCGCAGCGGAGGGCAGTGAGCTCGATGATGACGTCGTATACTGCGTAGGTAAATTTACAATGCAGAAACACTTGCTCGGAAGAAGAGAAAACCAAACTCCACCGAAGTTGAAGGCCGTGAAGCGTTGTTTGGAGGCATCGGACGATGTACGGCAGTATTTGTGGGAAGGCAGCGGGAACCAAACGTCCCGATGACATGTTTCTAGTTTCTCCACACTCCTTTATTGCTGTGAAGAGAAGCCTGAAGCTCATCGCGACTTTAATCGACGATTACGTCATCACATTAGATGCTAACTGTAAATTACTTGGTATGCTTAACCTACAAAGCTTCATACATTCGAATATTTTAACCTTCTCGAATTCTCATGGAAGCCTATCAGCTCGCACTGCTCGCGTGCTAAATGTTGTGCATTCTTATTTACTTCGTAATTACTTGTGTTGAACGGTGCGCATGCAAATCTTAGCGTCATATGACGGCAGTGGATGGCAGTGGCTTGTAGCAGGAATGCCGTGGCCGCAGGTTTACGCATAGTATCATGGTTGCATAGCACTTTCTTAAATGACCAATTGCGGTGTAGCACTCTACAAAATTCAGTGTAATTTCATATATCCCGCTTATTCTGGTTGAGTTTCGTACATTTCAATCGAGGGAGATAGCTTTAAAACCGCCAGGAGTAATGGGGCTTTGGTCTTCGTAATGGCGACACGTAGAAATATTACTCGTTAAGGCTTACTGGTCAGCACGGGAGCTTCAGCGCGTAACCGGCAATATCCATAGTCTTCCTTCGCTAAGCGGCTTTTATTGATAACGTGCAAATCATGAACGGGGAAGTGCTTCCGAAAGCAGCAAGGCGACTACAGCCCCGTACTAGGGGCATTTTCAATGAAGGTTTTTTACCACCACCCAGTTCGGTGCGCGATCTCTGCGCTGCATCTCAAACTTTCACTGCGGAGAAATGCAGCGGGTCCAAATCAGTGCTAAGGTATTGGGAAAGTGGCGCCATCACGCGGTTTTTTTGTGTACTGTTACTCTGTCGGAGACCCGGATATATAAGTTTTTTTTTCTGTTGTACTCCGAACGCGCGCACATTTTACGAAGTAAAAAGAGCGCGAGTATGCTGTTGTTCTTTTTCTTTCAAGTACCCATGGTCGGTATGAACGCTCCGGCATCGTTAATACTGATACTACTGTTATTAGCTGTTGTAATTGTACCCCTAATTAAGCTGAAACAACTACCATTGCCAAATCATTAAATGACAAATTATTGCTTAATTTATGTTATAATAAAGTCGCATTCTCAAATGGCGGAATCGACTACGACCGGTTTGGTCTCACCCTCAAATATGTATCGCTCCATTCCAACGTCTACCTATTTTTGCGGAAATACTCGATTTACTTAAACGCCTATAATGTCGAACCTCATGATTTCCGAGACTCAAGTTAACAAATTACGCAATAGATTGTGGGCATACAGTCTGTCCCATCTGCTCAGGATTTCACAGAAATGCAAACTGTTTCTTCAGCTATATGGAGTGCTATCGAACGGCGTTATTATTACGTGCATATCAATACACACAACAGCTAATTGGAAGCTTTTTCTTTCATTTCAGAGGAGCCTGCTTCAGCGGAACTTCCCGTAGAAAATGAGTAAGAAATACTGACCCCATTTTCCTCAAACATTTTCTATTTCTACACAAGGCAACTGCAGACACTTTGCTCCCGTATGCCGGGAGGACTAGTTACCTATATTCGTTAAACGTGCTTTGAAAGTTTTGCGTTACAGCTTTGACAAAAAATGAATTTCAGCCCATAAAATTGTCCAAATTTTCAACATAAAGATTTATACCTTTGGGGTAAAGCAATATTAGACTCGCCCACATAAAGTAAGCAAGGAAACGAGAAAATATTAGTGGCAGGGGTGAAGTTAAGTGAACAGCCACTGAAGATAAAGATGGTTTGGTTTGGTTTTATGGGGTTTAACATACCAAAGCGACTAAGGCTATGAGAGACGCCGTAGTGGAGGGCTCCGGAAATTTCGGAAGATAAAGAGTCAAATACTAATAGTAATAAAAACTGAGAGCTGTCATCTACCACAATCACTACATGATGGGGCAATGCTATCATGACGGAAGATCGTCACTGCATTCAACACAGTATAACTTTTTTTTTTTTTCAAAACGCGCTCCTCGGCCTGAAGCAGAAAAAGCTATAATCACGAAAGTTATGAGGTTAAGGAAAAGTGAACCCAGTTTTCACTATGTACAGACTTCTTCACAATAACATTGGGTAATGCAGCGGAGCTTGCTTCAACATTCATGCCATAGATTTAATTGTTTTTTTATGTTTTTGAATAAAATGAAAACCAAAGGTATGTGATGAATCATTGAGTATCATGAGGCGGATCAACAGAAGGTGCAAAAAATGCAGGAAAGCTTCCTCCGCTGTACATCGGAATAGAAACAGGAACCACATACACAGAGAGTCATCGTAGAGTCACAAAGCATTTGCAAACTATATCAGTTCATGGAAAGTCTAGGCGAAGGCTCGAACGATCAGAGGGAAGTTGGCGCAGAGAAGGAAGCTACGAAAGAACCAGTTAGCGACTAGTTCTTACGAAATTCAAATTAACCTGGTGTGACGCAAACCAGGCGCAACGCAGGACTCGCAAGACCGCTATGTGGAAAGTTCAGTTCATGGAAGACGCATGGGGAAACTTGTACACGAGCCTCCGGAATGAAAATAGGCTGAATGAGAAGAAACAACTACAAGAACCAAGATGGCCTCTTGGCGGTTTACTAGACCTGGCAACACCCAGTGGACTGCGAGGGTTTTCTTGGATGCTAACAGCAACCCTTGCTGAAAGTTTCTGCTGAGAAGAGTGCTTCCGTGTTTGCCGATTAATGTCATACACCCAGCATGACGCCCTATTTTACACAATGTCTTCGGATATGAAAATTTCGATATTGCCCACATGCTAAACACAGACCATCCCTCATTTTGATCTCTGGCTTAAAGTGACCAGAGAAGCCTATCTGGCTGCCTTAATTTGAGAAGTGAAGAAAGTGAGGAAAGGCAGATCTTTGAGGCTGTTTAGTTTGCCTTCGGTAGAGAACGATGGCAAAAAGAAGGGATCTGGGCGGTTATTTTCGAGGAACCTTTTTGTGTATGTTCTTCAGTTATTAGTTTTTTTATCAGAAGAAATTTTCGCTGGTGTCATTTATCTTACTTGAGCAGATTGGTTATAATCTTTGGAGGAATTTTTTTGTATATTTGTTTAGAGATTTTAGCAGCAGCACAGGTATATTCATTCCGTTCTTTGTTTTTGCGGGTCATTCACAAACAAACTTCTTATCAGACAGACCGATCATCTGTTAATATTTATTCCTACCTCCCTGACCCGCATCTGCACTTTTTGTACGCGCTGTTATGACAATATGCATACAATTAAAACAGCGTGAAGCAGACAGCAACTCCAGTAAGCTGCACCTATAGTTGTATGAGAGAGTTATTAACCGTACAGACTCTGTGAACATCAATGCAACTCTTTACTTAAAAGAACTTAATCGCGCTCATGTATCTGAACTACTTGAGGGTAAAACACATCGTCGTGTGGAAAAAGCGCGCACTAAAGCGCGTACTGCCATCGACACATTACACCACGAAATGCACCGAGGTTTTATGAACGAAGTGCTCGGGATGACTGGAGCTCAGCAAAGTGGTTGTTTTGGCGTGTTGGTGAAACATGATATAAAGTTGAAGCGCACAACCAGACGAGGACGATGAACGAGACGAGAGCCAAACGAAGTCCTAACTTTCAACCAAAGTTAGCGCTCGTCTCTTGTCTCTTTCACCGTTCTCGTCTGGTTGTGCGCTTCAACTTTATATCATGACTGGAGCACTCTCGGTCCAGTCATTCCATCGTTATTCTTAATGTCATTCTTGGCTTTTGCACACTTGCCAACTGCCACCCTACAAAACTGAAACTTAATGTAAAAGAGAAACGTCCTTGGCAGGGTCCTGACTAAGCAGTCTCGTCGGTGTGTAACAGCGTACGTGTACTACCGGCATATTCGGCCTTATGTCAGCGAATACGAACAGTTATGTATGCACATCGCGTCTTTTGAAGCTGCCGAAGCCTCAGAGTATTTAGTAACTTCTGCACTGTCTGCCGATATATACTGCAACGTCGGTAACTTATGGACGGTTTCATGACAAATTGCAACACGCAGACTGCAGAGAATCCAAAATAAATGCCAGACTTGCCTAAATTAGTTCATTCTTTTCAATTCGATTACGTTTCGCTTTCTTCTACACGTACTTTGGTTATAAATCGCACGGGAAAAAGGCTAACCTAATAGGAATTTCACTACACTGAACGCCACCTGTAGCTATACCAAAATATAGCGAAAGATGAGATCAGATTTGTCAACGACCCAAAGTATGTTCAAACCGTGGGATTTGTATCGCCTTGACTTTTACCTTAATGTAACCGGTGATTGTGAGACAATCACTGAGATCTGTGCTTTGCAAAATTGGTTTCAGTTGGCACAGCTGATTTTAAAGGATTTAACTGAATTCGTTTTATCCACGCCTCTACTCTTTCCGAAAATTTTAATGACGCGACTCGCTCCCACACTGCTCAAAAGCGGCTGTGCTATATGTCGAATGAAAATTTGCTAACAATTTGTTTTTTGTTTTTTAAATGTTCTATGCTTTCAGACCCGTGAAGCGGACGCCGCCGTATACAAAAGAACTCTTCACCATGACTATCGGAGCGTCTCTAGTTCTCTTTCTCTGCCTCGGAGGGATAGTATTTTACCTCAAGCCAGGTGAGCAAATGCTCCTTTTTTTCAACGACAGTCGATCCATGTGGATACAGACAGGTTTTAGTGACGCATGACACACTCACGAGCGCTGTGAAGTGGCCTAGGGCACTAGTTGAAAAGTAGAATGTGCGGCTGGTTAAAAAAAAAAAAGAGTTCTTACAGAATGTTTTAGGAGACTGCGCAGCTAAACGTGCCATTGGTTCACAGAAGTTTCTAAATAAACGGTATCCCCATCAAACGACGAATAACAAGTTGAAAGATACGCTGATAGCGATATGTTGATTTCACAACTATATTCGTTCTGCACTCAGAGCCTTGAGACATTAAAATCGGGCGTGAAAGCTCCATCTAGAGGTTTTCTTCCATTCTGACTTTCACGCCAAATTTTAGATTATACTTACCAGCCACGCTTACATAAGCAAGCAAAAAAAGGATAATCGCGTAGAAAAAGTGTTCTCTTTGTGGTGCGAACCTCATGTTAT
This sequence comes from Amblyomma mixtum, assembly GCF_055824585.1. Taxonomy (NCBI): domain Eukaryota; kingdom Metazoa; phylum Arthropoda; class Arachnida; order Ixodida; family Ixodidae; genus Amblyomma; species Amblyomma mixtum. The sequence goes on along the minus strand of NC_143017.1, from coordinate 158,058,914 downwards.
TGACACAAACATGGCGGAAAGGCTGTTATATAGCGCCACAGTGTCTCAATGGTTATGGTGCTCTGGTTCTGACCTGAAAGACGCGGATTCGATCCCGGCCGCGAAGGTCGCGTTTCGATGCTTGCGGAATACTAGCTGCTACCCGTGTACTGTGCGATGTCAGTGGACGTTAGGTAGCTCCACATGTTCCAAATTATATTGAGCTCTCCACTACGGCGGCCCTCATAGCCTAGGTCGTTTTGGGACGTCAAACCCCATAAATCATAAAGGCTGTTATGAATGTGCACTCCAATTTTAATAAAACATTTTCACGCAGTTATTTAAAGCAGTAGCGGATAAGTGGACAGGCAGTCACGAAAACGACTAAACAGAGCGAGCAGGCAAACACAAATAGAGAAGGCCACAGGACTAGCGCAAACTCTCAACTATAAACGATTTATTGATGGGTTAGCATTATAGGAGTGTGTGCAAGTGGAAATGGCGACCGCCGTCTTTCAGTAGCCAGTGGTAGGTGGCCCACCTGCCCACCGGGCTATGAACTTATATAATACCTCGGATATAACGAAGCTAAATATGCCTTCTCGGATATAACGAACACAAGTGTGTTCGCCTTTAAGAAAAACAGCCCTCACGTTGTTCTGGACATTAGAACAAGAGACTACGAGGTTTTGGTTTTGTGGGGATTAACGTCCCAAAGCGGCTCAGGCTATTAGGGACGCCATAGTGGAGGGTCCCGGCTAATTTCGACCACCCGGAGTTCTTTAACATGCCCTGGTATTGCACAGTACGCGGGCCTCTAGCATTTCGCCTCCATCGAAACCCGGCCGCCGCGGTCGGGATTGAAGGGACTACAAGGAATGGAAGCTGGTCACGTGGTTGATCGGGCTCCTTGGTTTCCACAGGACTAACGATATATACTGCCACAAATACCAGGCTATATACTATACTACACTGTGCCGTACTACCACAAGGAGGACACTTGAATTGTCCACATGCTATTGTTCTCTGCGCCCCAGTTCCTCTATTGTGTTCTGCCGGCTCAACAATTAGTGTATCTCCATGCCCTCAGGTAAAACAGGCGTCCCTAGTAATCACGAGATAAACGCAATGTGTAAGTGATGTTGCTACTCTAAACATAAAAGCGGAAACTGCACGCATTGTGTTTTAATTGCTATTTCATATTTACCAAAAAGATAGTCATGATGATAAAAATGCGTCAGAAGCTGAAAAAATTTCCTAATGCTAGAACAAACGCACCATGTTTACAATACTGATACTGAAACCGATCTATTGTAAGTGAAAGGTAATGCATGGGAATTTTTTATCTGTCCACTTTTCTGCACGCAGAGGACGATGAGCCAACGCCACGTACTTTTACAAGACTCACGCGGTTGCCTCCCAAGCAAGACAGAACAAGTCTGCCCATCACTCCACCTCACCCTGAATCCAGCACGGCCACTACAGAGATAACAAGTGAGTATATGCTACGAGCTGGGGATAATCTGGACAAATGAGTCGGCTGAATCTTGACGACAGGAACAAATGAAGTTTCGAGCATCAACTCGAGCCAGGAAAAGTACAGGACAACTACAGCGTTTGATTTTAAAATACGTAGAACACGTCCCTGACTATGCGTCACCTTTCCTACGACTTCCTTACACCGCAGTTTGTATTTAACCTGCACAAACGCAAGAATTCCTCCCCTGCCAAATTCAAACTCTGCATTACCACTACGCCTCTTTAGATTTCAGTTAATGTTGGAGCATAAGACTGGGTTCACCTGCGAGATGAAGTCCTACAATAAACACTGCACATTGCTTTGACACCTGTGTCACTACTGAGAAGTCTAAGGAATAGTCATGCAGTATTTGCAAGTGGTCATGAAGTTTAAAAACTCTACAAGTAAAGCACAGCACATATTCATTTGTTAGGGTTGCTGAACGCTATGCTTTTGCTTGCCTGTTTAAACCCACACTGTAACGGCATTTTCAAGCAGCTTTCACAGATTGCTATTGCCGTTGACGACCGAAAAAGAAAAGTTACTAGGAAATTCTAGTTCCTAGTTCCTACTTACTAGGAATATCGACAATCATCACAGCTGGTGTTTGCGATTAAAGTCCTACCCTGACACTTAATGACCGACGCTCGTGAGCACAGCTGCAACTTCAGGCAAAGGTCATCTCATCTGCGTTGAGCTGTACTATCTGTTGATTTCTAAGCAAAAATTATGAAAAAATATCACCAAAATTTTTTTACCAGTAGATGTAGAGGCTTACATTCGTGCCGATGCTTTAAATGACTGGTTTACGAAAATGTCCTAGTTTAGGAGAAACTTCTTTTTTTATGGGCAGACTTCACATCAAGATTCCGCAGTACTAGGCAGTAATATCTCCCGTTAATTCCAGAGCTACGATAACTTCGGCCAGTGACAGTTAGAGTGGTCACACGCTGACTGAATGCTGCCGTGTGCCTTTATTTCGAGCGAAAAGAATTTCGGAGCCAATTTTGAAAAAGTTAACTTGGTATCCGCTCCAAATACAGTGCACCTTCGGCAAATAGTGAAGCTCAATAAATGGAGGATGTATCATTTTCCACAGAAGTACTTGTATTTGGGCGTGTTGGTTCATAACTTTTCAGAAATTCTTTTATTGCGCCCCTGTGTCCTCCTGAAAAATATCATTTTCCAGATGCTACTCAGCCCACACCTGCAGACCGCAATCAGTCAAGTCTTCACGAGGACCTCCTACCATCCGGCCACGACGTCGAGACATGAGTCACGTAGCAGCTGTCTGCACTACTGAGATTACGTTTACCCGTTAAGTCACGGGAACCGTCACTAAGGCGAACGTTGCTTAATCGTGTAATAATGTTCGCCTTCTGTCCATGGTCCCTAATACTACGTATCACATGAATAAAACCCGTAGCGTAACCAAATCCACTGCAAGAACCAGGTCTGGGCTCACATACTGGAAGCGAAAAAAAAAGGATGTCAGTTATTTAGTTGGGAATGTGATGGTGGTATTCCTTTGAAGTCTTCGCAGTGTTTAAATTTTTATTTTAAACTTATATATGCATGTGCGAATGCTCTACATCTACGCCATCGCTGAATCCTCATATATGCATATAGAAATAGAAAAAAAGTAGAAATTGTATTCATGTGTTTCAAATTGGTGAATGAATCGTTATAGCCCACTGAGCTGGACTGCCGTGACCCTTGTGAATTATTCTTTTTTCTGTGGACAAGCAACAAAGGCTGTAATTTTCAATTTCCATTTCATTTAAAATTACAATTCTGAGCGCGGCTGTTGGAGCGATTTGAGATTAAATTGAGGGACCCAGCCGACACATGTGGATAGCGCGTTCGGATGGCTCCTCGTTGGCGGTGACGTCACTACATGTGATTCGAGACCGTTCCGGTCTCGTGGCGTCACTTCACGGTCACTTGAACCGCACTGGCCACGCGATGCGTTACGCTAACGCTGTAGACGCCGACGCTGTCGCCACAATTGATCTTAACAACTTCAGTGCAAAGCACGGAAATGTAAAAAATGGGCAAAATTATTTTATTGCACACGCACACACACCAGAATCATCACTCTCCACAAAAGGCCAATATTTTCAACCTAGATATCGTCAGGACAAGAGGGCAGGAGAATCAACGTACGAAAAAGAGGCGATGACTTTTTTTTCAAGCGCTATCGATAAGATAGTTTCGCATCCACGTTGTAATGTAAAGCAGTCATTCAACAAACGAATCCGTCAGTCTCCCTCCTTATTTCCAAGGTTCCATTGAAGAGGAGTGCAGAAAACACATGCTCGCACGCACACAGTCCTCAGTCGTAAACAGTATAAAGCACATATCCACTGCTAGCGAAAATATGAATAAAGAACCACTGGATAAGAAAAACTTCTGCGGAAGAAGAAGAAAATTAAAAGGGCTGCCATGTCTTCCGTAATATTTAGGAACAGGGTCCTTTAGTTATTAAAGTGTACCACGAACAGAAAAAAGGAAAAAGAAAAAGTATGCGCGTGTGATTGCTGCCCCATACTGTTTTGTTTGCATTTTGTCCGTTCAGCTGCCAAATGAACATGCCCGTGCAAAACGAACGAACAATCATGAGGTTTAAGTCCGAAGGAGGGTATAATATGACTTAAAGCCGTCGAGGACGGAAAGATGACGTGGCAGTCTTCGTGAGCATAAAATGGTTAAAATGATCTTCCTACCTAAGTGAGGAAATATATATGCCTCAATGCCAGGAGTCACAAACAGGAAATTTCCATAGTCAATGACGGTGTCTTTCAGAAAGAAAGAAGATCACGCGGGCAGTCACATTGCCGCCATTGGTAGTCTTCACTGCCGCTTACGAAGTAACAGCAAAAATAATTTTTTTTCTCTCAATGAGAGAGCACACCACTGCTCCCTAAAAAACTGTCTACGCTGTAGCTGATGTTCCCACGGAGGGAGTAAGACAAGTCGCGTAATGTCGCTAGGCATGGCCCTAGTAGCGAGGTTTTGTTGCCGCTGACATAATATGGTTCCAGTGCCACCAAATTACTTTGCGCGTATGTTAAATAGTTATCTTGGTGCAACTTGTGGGGCTAGCTGTTCCATAGGAGTAAACTTTAGAGTAACGTTGGACTGTATAGTTTCAGACATTAAAACCACCTCCTCATGTAGAACCACAACCAACTAAAATTCTTGATTACAGTTACAGGTATTCATCTGCAATATAAAATAATGAATATAGTTTTGATATGGCCGAAATCAGCCCACAGAGGCTGCACTGGTTCTGAAATAGAATGACAACAGCAACGCGTGCTCCGTTAAACGACCGCTAACCATGAATAACTAACTACACGAGGCGCACGAGTAACTGTGGTAACGGAGAAACGCTGAACATGAAAGCTTTTGTGAATGTTTTAGGTGTTTGCTCCAGAAATAAAGGAAATGTAGGGGTTGGAGCAAAAACTTAAAACAGCGATCTAAAGTAACTCGATTAAAAAAGAAAAATGTTTGTTCGCAGTTTGCGCAGAGTACAGATACGGGAGCAAAAAGCAAACAATGGCGCGCGCTACGTGAAAGACTGAAAAGTGACCGTTCCAGCGGCCATTACTGTTTCGTTAGCGTACTGATCTGCCTCCCTTAGGATCAGTGGTATAACGAGCCGCGCATGGCGAGGATCACGTTGGGCACGAGGAGAAGGGAGAGGGAAGCGGCCACACTGCCGCTTCCGCCGCTCTCGCCGCCGACAAACATGGTCTCCACTTTGTCCAGGCTGCCGCTGTTCTGTAGAGGCTGAATGCCCAGTTGCCTGCAGACCACGTTGTAGTGGTCTACCATGCGCACGGGTCCGTTCAGATAGCCCTGCTTGAGACCTGCGAGGAGAAAAGCCGCGCTATAATCAGTCGGCGGAGCTCATGACAGGGTTCTTTCCCCCTCCTCTGCGCAGGAACATTAGGGGAAGCGGGAAAAGTTAGAAAAGTGGAAATGAGCTAAAAGCACGCTTTCAACCTCCCGTGCACAGCCGCCTTGAAAAAAATTAGTAAAGATTGCAGCATTTCTTGCTCCATGCTCGATGCTGTAACTTTGCCGTTTTGAAGGCGTGGAAGTATTGACGTTGCCGAAGCAGTGCATCCTCTAACTCTTCGACGAACCTTTCACTTTACGGCACCTGGTCGTGGTGTCATTAGCAAGCAAAAACTTCGTCTGAGGCGGTTGGCTGACGTCATGCGGAACCAGCTTGAACGCATTCTTGATCAACGAAGGGACGGACAAGATGACAGAACACACCTTTGGAGTGTGCGCATTTTAGTCCTTGTCCTTCCCCTCTTGTCTCAAAAGTGACGAATTTTTATGGCGCAAGGGCAGCTTTGACCGAAGAGTGGCATGGCAAAAGGTGTTGGTTGGTTGGTTGGTTGGTTTATGGGGTTTAACGTCCCAAAGCGACTAAGGCTATGAGGGACGCCGTAGTGGAGGGCTCCGGAAATTTCGACCACCTCGGGTTCTTTAACGTGCACTGACATCGCACAGTACACGGGCCTCTAGAATTTCAACCTGGTTGTGGTGTTCACATGGCAGAAGGTGTTTCGCTCTACTCACCGGTGGATACCTCGCGGCACTGGGGATCGAACTCCGCACCTCCAATATGTAAGGCGGATGCCCCGATTTCTAGACCACCGCTACGGTGTTTCTCAGTACTAAGTTCAAGCTGGCTCCTCAAGGCAAACTGTATGCAGGCTTTGCTATCAGCCAAACTCTTCGCCCATTTTACGTATGAAGCGCAATGAAACGCGACGTGCGTATTTCTGAACGGAATATACTCGAGTACATTATGCCTCAGACTGATGGAAGAAAGACCGAGGCCGAAATGTGCAATGCTACACTAGTCCAGCCTCTTCCGCTCTTTCATCCATGTCCTCTTATGTTAAGCATTTTTTTTTTTTTCATTTAGCAGTTTCCATCGACAAGCTCAGAAGCACGCCCATATTTGAAGAGCGCATATTCTTATTCTTAGGCAACGCCTGGGGTCGCTCTGTAAGGCGCTTGAAGACTCGAGTGTATTTCAGTTGCCACTTTTACTGCGATGCCTGTCCTGCTCTACTGGGCTTGAATGTTCACAGTGTCAACTGTTGACCAGATTGGTCTGGAAGTTCAGTCTGCTTGCACTTCCTGAAGGCGCTGCCAATCAGCAACAGACGTCGTCCAAGATCATCATTTTGCTGTGTTGCTCAATTATACGGCATACACTCTGGTTGTTCACCTATTTTCTTTCTTCACCTAAACTATGCACTACTGCTGCACTAATGTTGCACTACTGGCTAACTTCAAGGGGCGTCGCATGTTCGTGAATTTTCTATAAATTACACAACTATCTTAGGACCAGTCGAAACAATTGTGTCGCTACATTTGTACTGTGCCTTCTATTGCAACTTAGTTCATCAATGGTATGCTATTTGGTCAGTATAGAAGAACCCACGAGTAATTAGCGGCACTTTCGAGATCATCTCACTAAGTCGAGCCGCTATGATGTATTGCTGTAGCATGTTTCATTACACTGTCCCCCTCCCTCAAGGAAGAAAAAAAGCAACAGCACAGCGGCTGCTTCGTGAATTAATGATAAAGACCATTACTCGGTACTCCCGACGGCCGTGACCTCTGCCTGCCCATAAAATAGTAAGTGTTGTGCAGGGCTGCTTTCGTTGGTGGCACAGTCAACTCACATGCAACAATAATTGTGTCATGAGTTTCGCACTGTGGCTCAGCACAGCGCACAGGTTGGCAGGGGCTGCGACAGCCATTCTAGGTGCGTATGTGTTCACTGCACACATACGTACCTGAGTGCAGGCTCAAACATACCCGCTGCAGATTTAAGTCTCAGGAGAATTAGGGACATGTTCGTGCAAGTACTTTTTCAATTAATTCCTATAAATTTAATTGGCTTTAGCATAGCGGAGACGTACTAGCGTATAAGTACTAGTATATGTGCATACCGGGAGTCCATGATCTCCATTGGCAGTGGCCATGTGCGGACGCACACGTGCCTCTGGGAGCGCGCAGTTCGTATCCCGGCTGCTCTCATATACTAGGCTAGTACTCCCCGCTATACATAACTCTCTAATATCATTAAAGCTGCCCATTCATGTCGGAGCGTATTTGTGTGGACTGCTGAGGATCAGTAATGAACCATTGTATAGAGACCACTGTTAGAGAACGCGTGGGCCAGTACACTGAACTGTAATGTTCAAGTGATGAAACACAGGTCTCGTGTGCGAAATATTTGTCGACGATGGTCCTGAAACTTAGGGCACGATTGTTGTGGCACAAACCTGGACCAGTAGCAAGAAAGATGGCACGCATGTCTTCCAGCTTCATGGGGTCGTAGCCGTGGTTTCCGTGATTTATCTTGTTCGACTTGGGTATCTGCTTGTCGGTGTTCTCAAGCTGTGAACAATAGAGAGCAATGGACGAGAAAGAAGGTCAGAGATGGTTGGGTCTTTCCGCATGTATGTGTGCGAAACCACTCAAGCAGTTGTACACTTACAATGGACCTGCGGCATCGCAACTAGTCTCGCTTTCGCGTTCCTTTTTTTTTTGTCACTACAGACGCACGGTGCTATCACGTGCCTGCTTCAACACAGGCCTCACGCGATACGGAACAGCGAGTCAATTCGTCGCGACGCTTGCAGCCTTTGATTGTACGCTCACTATATCCGCCGATTAAACCAGGATGTGCGCAAAGCACGAGATCGCCTACAGGACAAATGAAACTCGAAATGCTTTGCTGCTTTGTGGGCCGACCTCGCAAGATAACGAACTTGTTCAGATGCTCTCAATGGCTTCACTGCTTGCATGCCTTCTTTGTGACAGGCCTGGCGTGACAGAGGCCTCGCGTGACAGACGCATGTTGTTGCACTGACTCGTGAAGATATCGCAAAGGTACGAGAGAGACAGGAGATTCCGCCACTGATGGGCGAACCCCATTGTCTGAAAAAAAAAAAAAGCAGCATCACTACATCTAAACGCCTTTGCACTGTTTTCTTTATCTTGTTCGCAAAATGCTCTTTAGCCTCTCTGGAATGCGAAGTTCAGCAATAAAGTGTCAGCAATCGCATTTAAGGGAGCGTGCAGTGGTGCGCCCAACCCGCAGAAAAATTCTCGAGAACGCCACTTTTACGGTAGCCCTCAAGATTGTTTATTACCTAAAGCGGCGATAACACAGCGTCATGAGCGTTGCGATATGGTTACTTTTCTCCTTGCTTAAATGCGCGAGTGCGCTATCTAGACACTCTAGACAGAGGCAGGCAAATAACTGATATCTTTTATGGCAGCGCAGATACCAGTCATTTTTGAAACACATACGGCGCTCCGCGGAGCAAAAAGACTGTACCGGCAGATAAAACCGCCCCTAGCCGTGGGTGCAGGCTTCTCATTTGGACTTTTCTTCATAATACCCCCGGCATTTAACATACGGCATATAGCATAACATTAGCGAAGCTAAAATGGAAAGAAATTAATGCAATTAGCTACCTTGTGTGTCCCAAACCTGAATCTGGGTTAGGACAAGCACCATAATAAAGGGCTGTAGGTTATTTCGACACTCAGTCTCTTCGGCGAGGTAGGAAATATCTTCGAAAACTGAGGTGCAGTTATCACCATCAGTCTAGCTACGCCCACTGCAGGACAAATGCCTCTCGCATATCTTTTCAATTTAGTACTCTGTCCGCTCTGCCGGCCATTAACCACTTGAGAATAGCTGTGGCGGAAAACAATGATCACCACAGGATCAGTTTATCAGCTAGCCAGTCCAGCATCATTTCAAAACAAAAGGCAGGAGGCATGTTTCCGCTCAGTTTTAATGCGATAACACTAGAAACAGCGCGGGTACAAAGTGCGTCGACGGTCATGAAATTCGCCCATTGGGTAGGGGGAGTGACGTCACTCCCGTTAAAGGCATCAACAGCTGCTATCGCTATCACATTGCTAACACAATAGGATTGGGTGTCCCTGTAATTTTTTTTCCCTTGTTGTTGAGTACGCAAAGCTCACCTTCTTGATTTGGTAGCCAGGGTCAGCTGTGAGAACAATCGGTTGAGTTAGGTAAGAGTTCTTGAGGTGGTATAACTCCGGCAGTTCCTCTTTCTTGAACACGTTCAGTCCTTTTATTTTCAAACTTTTCAGCGTGTTGTATATCTGCGCAGTTAAAGGGACCATGCAAAGAATTAAAAGCCACTTGTAAATGTTAGAAGGGATGCTCAGAAGCATTGACACCAAGTATGAGTCTTCGGAACTGAGCCGGCAATTTATTATGAATTTTTAAAAATCGTGTTTTTTAAAATTCGCGGGCCGTTTGGTGTTTTCGTAGGGAGCCATTTTGAAACCAAAATCGGGAAAACAGACGTCACTAGTCCCATGACGTCGGCAGGCCACCACACGCTGTCATTCGCTCGAGCCGCGGCAGCTACGACGTCACGGGCACACTTCCGGTAGCGCTGAAAATCGTCTGCTCGAGCCGCCGCGCGACCCCCTCGGGCATATGTTTTCAATTTACCTCTGCCGCCTCTTTCTGTCGCGAGTTCGGGAGCCAAGAAAGCGCAGAGACCGGAGAGACGCTGCCGACGCACGCTGCTCCTCGGGAGTGCGACAACCGGAAGTCGTAAACCGAACGTCAGCGAATGACGTATTTATGGGCGGTGCCCAGTTCCGGAGCTGTTTTCTTTATTTTTTTATGGTGCCCCGCCCGTACGAGTTGAGGGGGGAGAGGAGGAGCGTGATTTTTAATCGTCTATTAACTTCGTTGTTATTGATGCTAGCTCAAAAATTCTTGCGCTGGGGTGACCAGTGATGGATTGCCTATCTTTACGTAATCTCGATAAATTTATTTCATAGTCCCTTTAAGAGACAGAACATAGATAAAAGAATCAGCTACCTATAGAAGTTCGTATCTGTCGACTCATTCACATGACATTCGTATCTACCGGCCCAGAGCCATGGTTCGTTCCTCCCTATTTAATCATAAAATTGTGCATGGCCCAGCGAGTCCACAATAAGCGCTGACGGCGGGCGACGTCGTGCTCATCACGTTCGTGTGATACAGATTGCACTGGCATCCGCATTTTTCACTGTTCATTCACAGACTAATATCATAATGACTCAGTACGGCAAAAAACTGAGTATCTAAGCGTATTTGGCAGTCAAAGTTAGTTTCCAGAAATTAAGGTAGGCTGGAAGATCATTGATTCGAAAATCTTACCTTCCTGGCTAGACGATTAAGAATTTTAACGGCGTACATACCTCTACATCATCAGTGGATAAGCGATTAGAATTTTGCAATTTTATTTTATGCTAGGTTGTGAGCATGTGTTCGCAGCTTCATTGTTCTGAAACATACCGAGGTCGGTCGAATTTGATCAGCTTTCTGTAAGAGTAAGAGCGTTTTGCTGAAAATATATCAGCTTTAACGTTTCGGCAAAGTAAGGAGCTAGAAGCAGATATGTCGGAGGTCCACAATTTTTAGATTTTCGTTGCCTGGGAATTTGAAAGTAAGAAAGAAACAGTTACTGAAACGCGTTCGCTTTGTATTCCACGTGCGTTACCTATTGAAAAACCTCCAGCACAAATAGTCTCCAGCTGCTCTGTGACTGTATCATGAAGAATTTGTCGATTTTACAGCTGAGCTTGCTTAATCACTCGACTCGCGCAACTTGGAATTTGAGATGACGTTTTGAATTTTCACCACCAGGAACGGGTACAGCCGATTTCTGGCCTATAATAGTACGAGAAGCTCTAATGTGCAAGAAGCTTACACAAAGAGAACTTTTCTATGTCTTTTCAAATGGGCATCACCAGTGGCTGGACAAGATTGAATAAGGTAGTAACCGCAAAAATAGCCCATACATACCTTATCAATTTTGTCTGGGTGCGGCCGGAGCATGGCGAAAGAGCCGCCATCAAGCATGGTTTCGATGTCGTTGGCATCGATGTGTGGCTCGATGTCTATGAGTTCAAACTTGCCCGGCCGGGTGTCGGTCATACCGTGGTCAGACACCACCACCACACTTATCTGTAAGGGAGCACGAGGAACTCGTATTCCACTGCATGAGCATGAAGTTTATTCTGAACAATGCATCTGACGGCTGAAAGGACATTAATGATGTCAATCAATACATTGAAAATTGAGAAAATTGCTTGATGAATCACTCCTTTAAAATTTCATGTACACTGCTAAGGTTATTAGCCATTTTTTGATTGCTCCTTTGACGGTGTGCACAGAAAAAAAAATATTGACAACGCGTACAAATGAAAACAGCACAGAAATAAAATTACGTGCACGCGAAGTACGCTACTCAAAGCCAACTCCCCCAAGATAAGCGCCCTGAAGACAAAAAAAAAGAAAAACAAGATAGATGTTATTACGACTTGGCCCGCCTAGCCACGCAGGTATTCAAAGCTTTTTTTTTTTGTTTATCGCTGGGCAACCTAACGAATTCACAGAATATTCAAGACGATGGAGTGGCAAGCATGAAGTTCAGCCGCTACGAATGATTACTTCCACCGACGTAACAGAAATAAATTAACACTGTTCTCTTTGGATCCATTCCATGCCTTAGGAATGCCTTGTTTGATATCTAGAATAGAACGGTAGTGACATGCGCATCAGCCGTGCGGAAATGTCTGCAATGCCGTGAGATCTGGTATACGTTCTGCGGTATTTTAACCGTTAAAAGTTTTGGCTTTGCGATTTAGTTTGGTTTGGTTTATGGGTGTTTAACGTCCCAAAGGGAATCAGGCTATGAGGGACGCCGTAGAGAAGGGCTCCAGAAATTTCGACCGCCAGGGGTTCTTTAACGAGCACTAATTGCACAGTACACGGGCGTCTAGAATTTCGCCTCCATCAAAATTCGACCACCGCGGCCTGGAGCTCTGGGGATTACTTATGGGTGCGGATAATACGGAGATTTCTTCATCAATACCTCCTTGTATAGCATGAAATACGCGGAGCCATTTTATATACCGCGCGTAGTCAGTGTATCTGGTGCGGACGCCAGATAAAAAGATAAAAAGATCGAGTCCTACAGACTATACGGAGTGGGCCAACTGTAAATTGGAAATTACGGATCTCCCCACTCCACAGGCGACACTCGGGGTACGAATTCGTGAAAAATTAAATGACCACTGAATTCACCGCTAATTGTTCAAGAGCTGGAGTGGCTGGGCCACGCCTGTCTACCTTACCTGGTCTCGGATGTTATGCTTCCGGGCTTCGTCGAACAAGTGCTTGATGACAGAATCGGCGCTCTTGAGTGCGTTTCTTCGCTCCATGGAATCCGGACCGCTGCGGTGCCCTAGAGGTGAGAGTTTAGTGAAATCATTTTTGCGCAATGCGAGTTTGGTTACCGCCCACCTTTGCCACTTTTTTTTTTTCAAAATCAAAGTATGCAGATGATGTTAAGGAAAGTAGAAGAGAGGGAGTATAAAGGATGCAGAGAGAGGTACCAAGCCGCTCCAGATATATACCGTTACATAAATTACGGAGATGACACTATATTTTTAGAAACTGATGCTAACGAACTTGTCCAAGGAATGTGTTTGGCGTTAAGAAAATAACAGGTGTGAACACTTAGGAATATCTTACAAATTAGCTGTGTTGAAAATATACGCCTGTTCTTTGCCGTTTCAAAGCAGCAAACTTTTCTTCATGCTTTTGGGTTAAATCAGCTTGAAATTGAATTACGTCTCTCAGTGAAAACACTAGGCGTTTTCTTCCATGAGCAGATCATGTTAGATTATCACACAAACTAACTACACATTCAACTGTGCACGGTACAAGGAATCCGAAGAAAATGTCAGCAACAACTGCCTCCGCCATTAATGCGCATTCTGTACAGCCATCTAATTTTTTCTAACGTTACTGCTGCCATCTAGCTTGAGTAATAGCACAAAACGCTCCGTTCACAAGTTGCAGATTTTGCAAAAACGAAAAAGAAATGCCTTTCGTGCCGCAGGAAATTAATTATAGAAAGCTCATACTGCTGTTATACGAAAAAAATACAAGGTGAAAAACAAACATATTTTATGAATATTTGCTTTCGCCTACACTTAAACATGAATTACGTGACCGCATGGTAAATACGATTAACACAACGAAACAAAGAAAGCACTTCGCCCCGTCCTACAATCTTTAGTGAACTCTGTTAGGCACCTCTGCCTCGTACCAATCGTGGTCTACACATGGTGCTGTGCAGTATTGGGTTTACGCTCAGTAACTTTAAATTTACACTGTACAATCAGCAATTGTTGTAGAATTCGTCGTATTCCATGTCAGTAAAGGTAAAATACTGGATTCATTTTCCGAACTTTTCCCGTTTTTTCCTCCCCCTGCGATGACATACCTACAGAACGTTGTACTATGTCGATGCCATGGGCTGCTTCGCTATCTTGGTTGCTAACCTAAAGGGGAGTGGGATTAGTCAAGTTACACCACATGCTGCTTTTTTACGTCTCTCTCGTCCCCACCACATGTGGTGGCCGATCCTATGCACGTACATGTTGTTTCACACTTAGCGAGAACAATGGAGTGCGTCCAAGCAAAGAGGTAGAAGACGCGAAGCGTCACTCCCAGGTCTGTCTTTGCAAGCGCCACACTTGGCTTAGATGCGCGACAGCGTCGGACGCATTTGCGTTACGAAGAGCGCAGCCGTGCAATCTCATGTTCCCCCTAAATGTGAAACGACACGTACGTGTGTGGTGAAATAAACTGAACCGAAACTGAGGTGATCACGGAGTCTTTGTCGCTAAATCCTCGCCATCACTACGTTTATTTTTTTGTCCTTTCTTATACTTTTCAAGCGAGCTGGCATTGTCGATTTTTTCGGTATTCAAACTATGTACGTTATACTATCGTCAGAGAAGCATCAGCGTTTCGTGCACTTACCTTCAGCATCAGGAGCTTCGTAGTAAACGAGTGCGAAGTTTAGTTCGTCCTGCTTAAATTTGTGCACTATTTCCGTTATTTTCTCCTTGGTCTCGTTTTCAACGGTCTCCCTCCGGTCCCAATAACTCTCGTAGGGAATGCAGATTGTGGGCTTCGCGCCTTTTATCATCACCTATCATGATAGACAAGAAGCACGAGGTCAGTCTGGAGAAGCACAATCCTAAACCGCAATCAATGAACCACTCGTGACCATATTCGAAGCGAGAATTGGTTGAAGCTAATTTACACGGATGTAGTCCAGTCCCATGTCTCTGAGAAAACTTCGTTCAAGAATGTTAGTTAGCTGTGCGAATTAAAACAGTACCTTAGGGAGAAAAGGACTTGTAGCTGAACACAGTGCTGGAAAGCAGATATCCAAGGAGGGATTATTTTAGCTGGGGACACGTTCATGGCAGGGTAAGGGTTCTTGAGTTGTCTTGAACATTAAATTAATCAACAACAAAAAGAAACGTAGGAAGAAAAATCTCAGTGCAGTTTGGAGAGTTTTTGACATTATCGGAACCGCGCCTAGACGCGTGCAAGAAAAGAGCATGCGCTGTTCCTACAGGTAAATCTGCTGCCAGCATAGGAACATCCCTAACAAAGTGACGTAAAATACTAATTTAGACTGTGATCTGCTTAGCAATCGTAAGAATATTCCACACGAATTACACGGGTAAGTGTTGTAAAAGCAATTACCCGCTACACTCATCTCTATTCCCGCTGCCATTAAGTATCACACGTAACGCTACACATAGAAATTTCCTTCATCCGGAGACAGAAAACGTTTACGGAGAAAGGACCTTATGTCGTGTAGAGACAAAGCTGCGGAATGACCTTCCAGACACATAAAAAAAAAAAACAGAGCAATGCTTTTCCTGTGTTGTCGAAAAAATACTACTAACCAGAGTGATGTCAGCGCCTTTTCTTTTCTGTGATGAGACTGTTGTGTTTCAAATGATTTATTTTCTGTTGTTGCTGTTATTGTTTGTTGTTTCTAAGTGCATAATTACTGCCTACATATGAGCGCACTGAAAAAATATATTTGAATTTTGTATAGTATTGCATAAGCCTTTTGCAAGATATGAATGTCTATAGTTTTTCTTATGCCCGCGATTTAATACTAATGGCTGCATGGACCTCAACTAGCCTTCAGCTAGGGATCCAAATGGTAACGTAATTATTCTTCTGTGACGACTGTTTGCAATTAAAGAAGAAACAAACCAAACATAACGTTCCATGCAATACAAACAACAGCTTCGTGTCTCGTTATTTTCTTTCTTCGTTGTCGCACCCTTCAAGCAGTGACAGAGACAAGCTAAATTCGTGTTGACATAATTTCACCCGCTTTTCAGGCGCGGCAGTCACGTCGCTGCCAGCTCGAACCTCATCGAAAGCTATATAGGTCGTCGCCGACGACTGAGACCGTGGCAGAGAAGGCACAGAAAGCGGGCTGTCACCTGGCATCCGTCCCACCAGAACATGCCGGTGCGGAGACCATTTTTCTCGGCAGTGATCCAGACGGGCTCCGCGTGGTTCCACCAGTGCTCGTGCGACGCGTTCGGGTGTGGCGCCATCTGGAAGTAGTCGTCGTACTTCTCGTCGTACATGTAGTTCTGCACGAAACCGTGTCGCTCCCCGTACAGGCCTGCAGAAAGCGCGGAGACAGCAGCGAGTGGCTCAACGGTGTGTTGTATGGGGATTAATGACACATAGGCAGCTGGTCATCATGCGCCAAGCACAAGGTGTAGAAGCGTTTCCTGCCGAGTTTTATAAAAATGTGAAGTTATAAGTGGCCTAGAGGGCTTAAAACGTTAGTTTTACTACCTAGTGATGCCAAAGGAGAGACATTTTAAAAATGGCCACGAGTGAAAGCTTTAAAGAAAGTTGGGTAACCTCTGCAAACATCCTTACCTGGGCAAGGATGTCGAGGCTCCCAACCAATCGAATAAAGACCTCAGCTGTCTTGACTGAACGTGAAAAACCGCAGACAGAAATTTTACTACCGCTTTTGTCTTTACGATTACGCGTGCGTAGTCAGTGAAAATTAGTACTTCCAAAGAAACATTTTTTCTAAGCGCGGTTTTGGCGAGTTTTAGTTTCTTGTCAAGTGCAGTCGACAGCAGCATGATGCTGCTCAGTCGACACATGACTGTATAGTGACCTTTGTACTGCTATTTTTTTTTTTTAAGGAGAAAGCCTTTAATGCCTTATCGTTGTCGGCAGAAGGTTGTCAGCAGATGGTTGTCAGCAGAGGTGTCATACTTTTCTAGTCAGAGCAGAAAAATATCTTTGCGCACGATAGGATTCGAACCACCATCCTTCCGTTCCGCAGCCGAGCGGGCTAATGGCTACGCTACTTCCTGCCAACGCATATGTAGCTATACTCGTATAGGACGCTCGACAGTGTTTGCAGAAAGGCATTGAATCAGACGGATGCCTCCCAAACGCCCTCCAGTGTCTCCAGCATTTGAGATTCACAAGCAATTGTGTACTTAATGACCATCTTT
Source organism: Amblyomma mixtum (assembly GCF_055824585.1). Lineage (NCBI taxonomy): Eukaryota > Metazoa > Arthropoda > Arachnida > Ixodida > Ixodidae > Amblyomma > Amblyomma mixtum. The sequence goes on along the minus strand of NC_143017.1, from coordinate 158,041,933 downwards.
TACCACACATCAGTGACACAAGCAGCAGCATCACGCTAATGTCAACAAAGTGCCCCCCTGAATTTTTATCAGTGCTGTAAGGCAAGACTTATAGTAGAGAGGGCACTCAAAAATGCCTATAAAATACGAACACTGGGACAACAATTGTGACTCGAAATCATGAAAAAGAAAGCTTACGCCGAACGAGTTTTGTGACGTACGCGCATATCACTTTAACATACGGCAATCACGTAGCCTCAGCCATTTGCGACAGCAACTTCCGCAAGCTCGGTTTAATCACAGATAGCACAACTTGACATCGGCCCAGTCCAAACGGGCGCTCCATATCTCAACAGCAGAGAAAAATACGCACGCCGCGGCTTGAAGAGGTGATAATATGTCGCGAGACGTAAGTGTTTCGTGCAAATATGTTATCACAGATGTCTTTGCATTTTCACGTTTGCTGTTCGACCTATCATGCAATATTGAAGGTCAGAACGGCCCCAGTGTCACTTAGCAAAGGCAGAGATTCTTGGGCCGTGGCCTAAACTTTCACCACAAAACACCGCCATCAAAGCGTTAGGTAGTACACGATTTAAGCTCCCGTTCAGCGCAGAAACCGCCGTATGTGCATTGGCATATCGGGGAAATCCCGATTGGTCGAGAGGGCCGTGACGTCACACGGTGAGCTGTAGAATGAAAATGAATAGAGTTAAGTTGTGATAAGGTTTTACCACGACTCAAATGTCACGCTACGCTGAAAAGAAAATTGGGATAATTAGTTGGGAATTAGTTGACTCTTTCGATGCGAGTCAGACACGCTAACCACAGGCCTTTGCAACTTTTTTTTCCTTTCATGGTATTTATTTCATTGGTTTTGTACAGAAAGGATATATACATAAGTGTGCGCGTGTGTGTGTGTGTGTGCGCGTGTGCGTGTGCGTGCGCGTGCGCGCGTGTGTGTGTACATACACACACGCACGCGCACGCACACGCGCGCACACAGACACACACACACACTACTATTTACAGAGCGCCTAGGTAGGCGCTACAAGGCACGAACATAATAGTAAACATTTAACTAAAAGGCCGGTCAGGAAGTACAGCGCGTCAGGAGAGGAAACCAATCCGGTACAAAGTCCAATTCTTTGTAAACGTCCATTACCTGCAGCAACATTCGGCTAAAACGAATTCTGGGTGAAACAACAGGTTCAACGTTGCGGTGTTTGGTCACTTGGCTAAAGGAAGACCTTGTGTTTCTCTTGGTGTATCACGTGGTGTAGTATGCCTACTGAAGTGTGGTAATGAATGTGTGTAATTAGAAAGGCGCACTAATTAAGAATAAAACACCTAATAACCCGCGGCGCTTAAGTATCCCCTAATTTCTTTCTTTAAAGGGAACATGGGCAAATAAATATATGCAATTATTCTGAGTAAAAAAATTGATTCTCTAGCCTTTTCTGGCTATGTTGACGTTTGTCCGGAAGCAAAAGACGCATTTATCGCCAAAAAATAGGCTTCAAAACCATCCCGCCAGCCGATTCAAACTCGTGACGTGCTTACCGAAAAGAGCGGATTACCACCGCTTTCAAGTGAATGGCGGTGTAGCATAGCCTCCAGGATCTGCGAGGGAAATTCAGCGTCGACGCATGCATCTTAGTTGTGAAATCGGCCACTGATGGCGACACCGGTACTTCGACTTTTTTTTTTTTGTCTTTTCAAGCTTATAAAAGCTCTGTTTTCGGTGAGGGTGGTCAATCTGTGATTAGAAAGCGGTACATTGTAGGTTCATGCAAACTTGTATTTGTCCTTAACGTTTCTTTAAGAGCCACATCCTTGAGCACACACCTACCCCGAAGGTAGAAGGTTCTTCATGTAACTGTCGCTCTAAAAATCAGGTCAGCTGCGCAAAAGTCGAAGTAGGCCATATGCTCACAAACCGGGCGCAGTTGCGAACATGCGAACAACCTCCACTCAGAGTGCCACGACGCATAGTACAAAGACGATATTTTCGCCAGAGCGCAGCTGTTATGAGCGCCGGCTAAAATGACAGAGCAGAGAGTCAGTCTCGCCGACTTCCAGCACTCTCTATGATACATTTCCGGACAACCAGCTGCGCGGGAGAGTGGTTTTTACTCATAAATATTGTCTCGCCAGCGATGAAAGCGGCTGCAAAGTCTTGTCGCACGTTGCTCTAGTTTTCCGAGTGAGCCAAGTGCATGCAAACTGGCCTGCCAGACACCGCGGCCGATATAAGTAGCTCTAGTACAGCGTGCGCAGTGGCTTTGCATGCACGAGCCTGGTGCGGTCACAAAACTGTATACATGCGCAAAGCGTGACTTTCGGGGTATTGCGTGCCCAAGAATTGCATTTCTGGCATGACGACACCTTTGAAGAAGAGCAGCTTGCTTCAGATCTTATTCGTCGTGGTTGGTGTGTCGTTCAGTACGTTCATTAGCTATAAATGGCGCATCAGGCTTTTGCATGTAGTTCATTATTTTCCTGAAGCTCGGATGTTCCAAAGCCTAAAGAAACGCCTCTATTAGGTAGGCGAGTTGTGGATTCAAACAATTTTTGTTGAACGAGACTGGCGCGAAAACTGAAGTTCACGCGCCGACATGCGTTATAGCACTCAACAAAGATACAAAGATTGAGAATCAGATGGAAGACCATACTGAAACTTTCAGCATCAGCGTGCGCATTGCCAGAATTTTTCTACATCTGTTAAGTATTACTAAAATCCTTTCATGCAATATTAATTTTATGTCGAGTCTCTATACTTATCGTCCACTATGCCAGACGGCCAGTATTGGCTATAACGCGGAAGAAAAATTTCGTATGCCAATTTCAAAATACAAAAAGCATAGAACTGGGGTACAATTTCAGGACTTATTACATTAGGTAAGCGTCATTTCCTAGTTGAAGACAACAACAACAACAACAGGAACATGTTTTTTATGCCATCCCAGTCCAGTGAACGCAGCATTAATTCGGGGCGCAAGCGTCTACCCCAGTTATTTTCGATGTCGGTTGACGTTTTCGTTACCCTGCTTACGTCTCATTCTAGGCTGACAATACTGACACGAACCTTAGTAATTTTTTTTTTCACATTTCCCTTTTAAGGCCACCGGCACGCACCGTATTCTGTTTTTGACACCAGAGGTGAAGGGATACCTCTGGAAGGAGGGTTACTGTGCACAGCAGTCCCCACGACGTTCAGTTTTGTTACCGGAGTTTTCCGTTCTTCATCGCGAACGTTCTCCACCACGTTTAATTACAGTGCGACCGAGAGCAACGCCGAATCCGACCTTCGACGACTGCCAAGCGCACTTGCGGCTATCGCCTGCGCTAAGTTGCTTCACAACTGGCGGGAACAAGATCGTCGAATAAACTGTTCCCTTTTAAATCTTTCGCTGTCTTTTTGCTGTCCGGACTGCCGTCACCACAACGTGACGGTACAATGCCCTGACGAAAACGCAGTACTTACAACACGGCAGTGGTGAAGGGATTTGCAAAGTCTTTCGCGCTGAATGATCGCAGCAATTAGGCTGACCTATTCTCACCGCTTTAAGCACGTGCTTTGAACCCGGAACTAGTAGAGCTCGTTAATGTAAATCCGCTCTCAGTTGAAACTAGTGTGCAGTATGTGCAGATGAGAACTATTAAAACGCTCATTTTTAAGCCCCCCAGGTGAACAGCACAACGTGAAGAGCACAAGTTGCACCTCACAAGTTGCACCTCACAAGTTGCACCTCACAAGTTGCACCTCACAAGTTAGACCGTATTGGTAACACGCGTACTAGTACCAGCGTCATGAGAACTTTCGTGGAACCCGTGCAAGTAATATATATAAACCACAACAGTGTTTTTCAAAAGAAGCGTGTTTTGCTTGCATTCATTACAGTCCCAATACGCGAGGGCTGGAGCTTTCACGGAGCGAGATAAAGAAGAGACTGCGGAAAGGTGTTCGTGTTTGTTGTGTGTGAGTTGCTTGTGTGGAGAGGATTGTACGCATGGAAGGCTACATCTGCGCGTCGGTTGCATCCTCGGAACGCAACGCATGCGCTGACACGTTTCCCGGTTCACACCGGTAGGGCCGTCAGTGGTGCCCGCAAACCGGTTTCGTGCAGACTTGCACGCGCGCTGCTCGGGGACGCCGACGGCGCGGAATTTCAATTAAACATAAGTAACAAAACGAAACGGGAAAAGCGAAACCGCGACGACTCTTGCGGCGAACGGGTGCAACCCGCGCAAAACACGCTGCCGCGCGAACTCCGAAGTAGGAAAAAACACGAGTCAAGAGTGGATCTCCCTTTTACTTGCACATCGTTCGGTGGTTTCAGCGCTTCGAGAGAACAGCTTATACTGCATAACTAAGTGCACAGCAGAACGAAAGTTGGAAAGTACTCGACGACGCCGTTAGTTTCTTGCTTCGCTGTGATAGTTGCAAGAGCGAGTTTCCGTCACGTGTAAGGCAGGAGCGTCACCGCCGTAAGAGAGTGTCGTAATAGTGAATTAAAGCGGTAATCTACCACCCAAACAGAACGAGGACGAAGGTAGGCCTGAACACCAGGGCATATGTGGACTCTGGTAAGAATGTTCCGTCGAGAATGTGCTGCGCGTAGTCACGTGACCCGCTCGGTCTGAAACCTATTGCTATCACTTCTCTGCCGTCTGGAAGGGCAACAAGTCTGGTGTTTCTCTGGATAGTTATTCCCGCTATAATCTAGAAACTCGTTAAAGCAGAATGAACATGTACACGAAACTATTGTTAGCAGCGGCAGCCGTACTATAGGGGCAAGGAAATTTCAGTTGACAGCATCACAAAATTAGAGTTCTGGAGGGTAGACGCGACGCGCTGCTCTACCTCGACAATGCGGGTCTAAATGAACTCCTCTGCTGAAAACCACGAGTGGAATTAGCCGGGCCAGTTTGTTCATGACCCATATAAATAACAGCGCGACAGACGGGACAATATGGAACAGACAGAGCTCGTGTTGTGCGTCTCTCTCTTATTGTCCCGCCTTTCGCGTTGTTATTTACGAGTAACGAGTATCTGCTGAAATATTCGCTAACTTCACGCCGGAAACAGGTTCCTACGTCAATACTTGTTTACAGCAGTGAAAATTTCACCGGTTCAGCGTGCTTCTAGGTCGGCGTTTATAGTCTATGAGAGTGCTCGGCATTTAACAGCGCTAGGTCACGAAACGCCTGCGCATAGCTCTTTGGCGAGTTCCTGTTGGCTTTGGTTTTGCGCATTTAAGTGGTTGCCTAGATTCGGTGCATCGCACTGCACAATATCAGTGGGCTAACTTCAGCACTTCTGAGCTGATCTTCCCATTTACATTGTGTTTCCGAAGATATGGCTGCTTAAATTTTGGAAACTTTGAAATGTACCAGAAAGGTATCAGCTTTTGAAGTACCCAAATACATATTGTGCTCATGTGCCTACATATCAAAGAGCAAACTTCCTTTTATTTTCTTGAAGAATTCCACACTTGAAGAAGCAACGTTCAAGACTTACTATCACTACAAAAATCTAATGAATAACTCGAATTTTTGATGTTTATGAGAAATGTTCCATACACGCTCTGGCTATGCGCCTCACTGAAAAACCAACGCGTTCTTATAATTTTACGAAACCATTTCGAGCTGGAAGAAATTAGAGTTTCACAGCGCATTGCAAGACAATTTCAGTTAATTCTATGAAGAGGAATAGCACATGGAACACTCCATCTCACTGTAACATGCTTAGCTGCAAAAGCTACTGACTAACTGAGCCAATCATATTGCGGCAGTTAGCTAGGCCGCTATGTAATTCCATGGTACCTCCATCACCGAATCAGACCGCGGAAGAAGCTGTCGTCTATTGCCTTCGGCCAGCTATATGCTTGGTCAATGCGGAATTTCGGAGCGAGAAGCAACTTGAGGGCTCATAACGAACCGTTAATCATAATGTTCATAATGAACCGTTACTCCGCGCAAACACAGCGCAGGCGAGGTTCCAAAAGCTAAAAAGCACAAATAGCTAATGGACGCGCACAGGTTTGCTTGACGTGCCTGCTAGGCCTGGTGTTCCCATGACTGGCGTTCCCAAATTAATAGCCCTGTTGACCAAACTAACAAAGTGGGACAGCCTTCAGCACCTCTTCAGGGGTTAAGATATCCATGAATTGTATCCTGTTTGCGAAGAACGAACCGAACCGAAAATACAGTTGTTTCCAATGCAGCGTATCGCGCTAACAGCAAACTGCAATTAAACCATGTTGTCTATACTCCCAATTAACATAAGGGTAGAGAAGTCGAAGTTTATTGAAAACAGCATGAGCACAAATTTTTGCTACTTTATGAGCAAAGCGACACTAACAGCGGCCTGAGATCATAATTTATCGTGAGAAGTAACTCAATGCTTGTCATATATCGCAGACCATCCTGGCAGACAAATAGAGCATTTGGAAGAAAAAAAATACTACAAGTGGAAGCTGATACGTGAAGTAACGAAGAAGAGGCGAAGTCATGTTTGTGAAGTCAAATTGAACTTCTAGTTCAAAACAACCACATTCACAAAACAATTAGAAACTTCAATGCTGTTCCCTTCTCTCACAGTTGCTTTAAGAAACTGCGATGAGCTTATGCACGCATTTTAGAGTGCGCTCCTTGACAACATTAAAGGCAACGGCAGAGTTTTTTTTTAACCTCCATGCGTTTTACTGAAATTTCCCCGGTCGGTTCTTCGGGGTCTTTTATCCTCTGCGCCCAATTTCTAATTTCGCAGCAGGACGGAGTTTTGCTTCAGCTCAAATGGATTCTAAACTTTTCCGTTCCAAGGCCTCAATCGAGCCGATTTCTGCGGGCAACCCTGCGCGAATAACGTCACGAGTTGTACGGCTAGCGATATTCGCTCTGAATTTGCTGAAAATCTTTACAGCATGTTTTTGCTCATTTCAGATAGTGATCGAAGCTGCCACTGTCCACACGCATATGAGAAGAAAGAGTTGTTGTTACCCAAGGAATGTTTGAGTCTTTTAACGTTTTCTACTTGTGCAAAAATTAGTTTTTGAATGGGTTGCGCATCTTCATGTCTACAGTTTTGATGGCTGACGTCTGCGTGGTTTTATTTCATTACAAAAGCTAGTGAGAAGCAAGTAAGAAGAACTAGGTTGCCAACAAAACCCCCTCCCAATGAAGGTCTGGATCCGCCCCTAGTTATACGTGGCCAAGCTCACAAGCAGCCATATCATCTAACGGAGTGCGTTTATAAAAAAAAGTCACGGGGATGATGTAGACTTAATCGATTTATCGCAGATGACACAGTTTTGGATCCCACACGTGGGCGATACAGTAAAATCAGGGGTCGTTAGGTACATTGCACTCGATGGGCAGAAATATGTTCTGTGGAAAGCAGGAATGCACGTATGTGTGACAAGAAACCTTGCGAAAGCCAGTCTCGAAAGGAAAGCACGATAAGTGTGTTCAAGATGTAAGGTCAAGGAACGTTAAGTGCATTGCCGTCGAAAGGCCCCTTTTGCAGTTAGTCTCAAAGCGAGTAGTGCTTACCCGGAGTGACTAATTGGCGTGACAAAGAAATTACTCCGCTAGAGACTAATTCCTGTGCCATTCTTACAAGATGATAGTGTGCACAGATCAAGTACGACACAATATGTTTCAAGTCCAGGTCTCGGTACGAGAGCACAATAAGAGTGCTCAAAATCGCAGGAAAAGCCACTATCAGCGCAGTAAACCTGCCTACACAATAAAGAAAGCGGGAAGAGTCAAGCAGTAAGCACCATCTTAGTCTCAGCTTAGCGTTAAAAGCGAGGACAAACAACAAAGACAGAACAAACGACAAGACAAACATGGCGCTCTCTTTTCACTCTTCCATCCTTTTCCACATTGATGTAACTACCTCGTACAGCACGAGTACAACGAGCACTACGAGCCAACTTGCCAAAATGCCGCGATTTGGAGCTTATGGAACGGATACTATCAACAGCCTGATAATTTGATGTTCGACTGGCTACGCTTTAAGTACGCTGCGGAAGTCACGAAATTCAGCAACGGCAAATGTAAACAAAAAAAAAATCTGCCCTTTTTACCTCGTCTCAATCCCTTCCTTCATCGTACGACCCAGTTGTACGCACACTGCGACAATGCTACCGCGCGTTTGTAACTGTTGATGACCTATACGCGCGCACAGAGCGTTCGAGAGGCGCTCTGACGCGTTTGAAGGCGTGGTACGACTGCGCCTCCCAGCCGATGACTGCGAACGTTGCACGAGCCGCTAGAAACTGCCTGGGCATTAGAAGTGTTACGAGCAGCCACGAGATACGGATGCGCGTGCGCCCCATCAACACCACCCGTGTTTAGGGTATGTTGGACCCTTCCGAAGACGACAAAGGTAGAGCGAAACAGGTGCAAGGGGTGGTCGCGTGATTTTCGGCCGACATACGCGTTGACATCGGGGAAAGTTGCAGAAAAGAACTCGCGCTGTAAAACACGGGAACTGAAATGCTCAAAGGTCGATCTTAATTCTTAAACAGGAGGAAAACAAGGCGCTGTCTTCGACATACCGAGCTTGTTGCTGAACCATGCTGCAGAGCTACGCAGCACCCCTGACACATAAGTATGTACCTAGGTGACATTTTTCCGCACTGCTAAAGAATTGGGACGCTTCAGGCGTTGTGCTAGCTACAGTGTAGTTCAAAAAGCCGACGCGATTGGCGGGTGTCGTTCGAAAACGACATAGATTGGAAAACGACGGTTTAAACAATAAAAAGAAGGCCACCTCACTCTATGTAGTGAACAGGTACAGCATGGGGTCGGTACAGCCAGCGAAGCAATTATCAAAGAACAGGCGGTAGCGGAATCGAGGAAGCAGCCAATTCACTCCAGCTATCTATGTTTCCTTTGTTGAGTGCAACTTTTGAAGACATTTTCTTCTTATATTGATTCAGAGGGGCAGTCGCCTTACTTGGCATTCGTACGTGCACGCTGAGAAACCAAACAGAAATTCAGTGCGAACAGTGACAATATTATTGAAATGGTATTATAAGCACCGAAAATAATGATCGGTCATGCGCTAAATCACCTTTTCGTGGGGTCAGAGGTTTCGTTGCTGGTAACAGGACTAACTTTTTTTATATACATACGAGGGTTAGACCCTGAAGCACGTTATGCTTTGAGGCTGTAGCTAACCGCGAATTTTACCGGGCCTCCAATATAATACGGTAACTTGTCACCGCATTCGGCATGCAGGGGGATATCATTCCGACGAAGAAGGGGCCCTTCAATTTCTCATATAATTAAAAATTGAGTTCGAAACACGGGCGCTATATTGTAGATGTTATAGCAAGTCAGCGGAAAGGGTTAGATGCACTGAAAAACCACTATGATTCAAATATTATAGGCACCTCTAGACGTTGACACTTGTGATTTGCTTCTGACTGCCATGAAGCTCTACATAACGCAACGTAGTGTCATGCAACACTAGCAGGCAAACCATTCGCTGTGAAAAAGAACAACACCAGTAGCCGATCGCGAGCAGATCGCGACGCACTTTTTTTGGTGAGTAGGGTGGCTTTTTGGGATTGTTGGTAGCACATAGCTTCAAAACATGGAGAGGAGGGAATCTCGTTGAACATGTTTTCGTGCCAGACAAAAACATGCAAAGCTTTTCTAGATAAACGTGTTCTCATAGCAAAAAGCAGACATAGGTTAACACGAGAAATCATCGAAGCTGAGAAGATAAATAGTTCAGGTCACACATGTGTTAGCACGCCGTCCATCTTTCTCAGTGATAAAGAGCTCGCTTTTTTGCGAACGCGATAATGTTGTGCAAAACTGACCACGTGTTTTTTTCTGGCGTATAAATGTGCTGCTTGAGAACAATAAAGTTTCTTGGAAGTTAGCGCACGTGGTGTTCCTTCTGTTCATTTTTCCTCTCGTCTTTCGTTGCGCTTCAGTGTTTTGAAGATTCTTTTGGTGAGATGTTAGCGAAACGTTAACCAATAATTTTTAACATCGATAGCTTCATAGGAAGCTCTCCGGTTTGATGGCGTCGCCGTTGCCGTGGACAACCATAAAGTCCCGTGTTACTATTGTAGACAGTGCGGATGTTGTCCATGCTTTGCGGTGACGGGACACTCAAGATTCTGCCCTGTGTTATCAATTGATTAAGGTATCGCTGCCGTTTCACCCCATTGAACTGCATGACTGCTTTAACATCCTGTCCTCTGTCATTACGACCCCTTATATAACGCCCCAAAAGAGCAAAGCGAAGTGAAAGCGAAGCTAGCTTTGTGCGTTTTGTGCGTGATGATTTCTTGTCAATTCGCCTCGGAGGAGGCAGCTTTAGCTTGTAATTCTTGTAATTACTAGCTTTAGCTAGTAAGCCCCCACTTTGCAAACGCCCCGTATCATATAGAACGCATTTTAAAAACAACGGAGGTTGAATGAACTTACAGAACAGGCTTCCGCCATAAAGCCAATGAGCAAATAGCTATAAACAGCTCGTCTGTGTTTCCGGTTGCAGGCTAAAAACAAAGTCGTCAAGTGCCTAACAGACCACTGCTACAATTAAAATTCGTGTTCTTACGTTCGGAGCGACTCGAATTAATCTAGTAATGTTTTACTACTTAAGACAGAAGAGGCGCACTTGAGAGGAACTGCATCGTGATTCGTCGTCATCCGCGAGGTATCCTCTCGGAGATTTCTGTCTTCGCGGACTGCATCTGAGAAACAAGGCATCGCAGAGTGCATCCGATGCAATAGCACAACTCACCCGTGACAATGCTGTACCAGTTGGGATATGAGTTGGCCGGCATGATGGGGACGACGTACTCGGCCTTTACGCCGGTCTTGGTCAGCTCGTCGAAGCCCGCCAAGTCCGGCTCGGACAGGTAGTCCCAGCGGACTCCGTCCACCAGGATGAGCACGACATGCGGTTTCGCCGAGGGTACGGACGCTGCCAGGGAGCCGCAGAAGCCGAACGCGGCCAGGACAAGAAGAAGCACCAGGCACGGCGCGCATTGCGCGCTGCCGCGTGTCAACCTTAACCGCGGTGGACTCATTCCTCAGCTGTACTGTTCCGATGCAGCTCGGATAACTTCCTGAGCGAGCGACTTCAACCCCGCGCTAGGCGGATGCGATTGACTCCACTGCAGGCAGAATCTCGGTTGTTATGAAGGACAACGGCAACCTGTGCTTCACCGGCGTCGCGGCCCGCCCCTTGAATGCGGCGCGCGCGTATATATCCTGCTGAGCAGAGTGAGGTGCTCTCTGGCGTTAGGGAAAGAGCGATGATGGCAGAGGGTAGCGCGGAATGCCTCACTCCTCGCTGTAGGGCACGGGCGCCGCGGCTATACCGTTGCCAGCGCCGTGCGTGTTGGGCAGCGCAAACCGCAGTCGCAACCACATAGCGGCAGCGGCACGCAACATAGCGGACTCTTCCCTCCTCGCGTGATTGTGGGCAACGCTATCAGCGCTGCTGCGACAGCGCCTTCTGCAAAGAAGCACCGCGCTCGCGCGTCGTTCGGTCGGGTTCTGTTCTCTCTGCTGCCGCAGCTGCCTCGTGCGCCTACGCTACGAGGCTCGCAGCAAAAGCGGTTTCCGTCTGCTCGCGCCGGCGCCGACGCTGCCGACGCTTCACCGCGCCAACGGTTGCCACGGGTCTGTCCGGTTCGGCGACGGCATTTCCCTCCGCACTTTCCTCACGCCCTTCGCCGCTCGCTTTCGGTAGTCTGCTGAATATTCCCCAGATGGAGCCTCTGTCCAATAAGTCCCTATAAGTCCTAAAAGGGACTTGACACGGTAGGGCGGCTGCCGAATGAAAAGACGGAGTCAGCAAGACCGCAAAGTCACGTTCAAATGCAACGTTCGTCCGAGTGTCACACGAAAAAGAAAAAAGTTAATCACTGGAGCGGCAAATACGGCGTTTTTGCTTCGGCACGTGGATGTGGCCTGAAGTCAATGAACTTTGCTCCTGTTTTAACGCCTGCATCGTGTTTATCTGCAGCAGTCCTTGTGCCGAGCGAGAAACAGAAACGTATGAAAGGCCAGCAGAAAAAAAAAAACTTTCACTTTTGTATGTTGTGTGTCTGGTTGAGATTGGCTTTCACGGGCGGCAGACACAAGGGAATCGTCAGACTCGCCACTTCGGAGATTTTGTAAGCTTGCTGTGAAGCAGATGTCAAACTTTGGGGGACATACTCCTCCACTAGAACAATTACATGGAATACGATCAACGTCGTGTTCTTCACGAAGGCACAGTTATACTAACAGCATATACAGGGTGTTTCAAGTAACTTGAGTCAAATACTAAAGGTAAAAATTGAGCTAAAGACACAACTAGCCCTAGATAAAGATAATTATTTTGGCAACTTGTTGCTTAACGTCATTAGAACGGCGCCAAAAAAAAAGTTCGCCTACAATCCTTCCAATATCCAGGGGGTCTCATACACTTGAAATTGACGGCACTCTACATGATGGAAAAGAAATGTCAACCACTTTTAACGAATGCTTTAAAACCATTTTCAGTAATGAGAATGGCATCCTGTCTGGTTTTGAATCATTTTTACCTCCTATGCCCGATGCAGTAATCAGCCAGCAAGGTATAATTAAAATGTTTTTGAATCTTGATATAAAGAAGTACCCCGGAAACGGTAAATTACCAAATGCATTCCTAGCGTGGTACACAGAAGGGATAGTCATATGTTTGTTTATGCTATTTTCAGGGACTCTGGACGAAGGACAAGCTCCGAATGAATGGTGGACGGCCAGAGTTCAGCCATCTCATAAAAATGGAAATAGATCATCAATAACTACCAGCCCATTTCATTAACATTGACCACTTGCAAAATTATGGAACACATATACTACACTATACACTACTACCTTTCGGATTATTTTGAAAAACACAATTTTATTACAAATTTTCAGCACGGATTCCGGACAGGTTATTCTATCAGTACTCACTTAGTCCGACTGTACATGATTTTGCGAACTCTACTAAGAATGCACAAGTCACTTGAGTGGATTTCGCAAAAGCATTTGACAAGGCTTATAACAAGAAGCTGCTTTCCAAAATTAATAGCGAAATAAGATAACAAAATACATAACTGAATTTCAGCATGTTTGCACAACCTTCGGCAATATGTCACTTTTGTCGATCATTCCTTTCAAACTGTTTCTACTGACTCTGGTGTGCCTCAGGGTTCCTTGCTTGACTCATTCTTGCTTATCATTTACATTAACGACATAGTAGAAGGCATTCCAGTCCGTGTTAAACTTTATGCGGATGATTGTGTTCTCTGCTTTTAGTTTAAAACCACGTTAAAGAACCCCACGTGGTCGAAATTTCCGGAGCCCTCCACTACGGCGTCTCTCATAGCCTTAGTCGCTTTGGGACGTTAAACCCCATAAACGAAACCAAACCAAAACATATCAGATGGGATAAAACTGAAGGAAGCTTTCAAAAACATTACTGCAAGGTGTGATGCCTGGCACATGACGATTGCCTTCGAAAAAACCGTCTACATCAGAATCACTCCAACCCAAAAAATTAAATTCAATTATTTTTTTTATAATAACTTTCTCTCCGGTATTTTACTCTACAAATATCTAGGACTGGGGCTTACTAACCTCCCTGACAGGACTTAACACAATTGTGAGGTTTTTAGTAACGCAAACGTCAACTTTTTTTTCTTTAGGCGTGCTAATAGGCATCTAGCTTACAAATCGGTTCTACTTCCAATATTAGATTATGTGTCGATAATTTGGAATCGAATTACGGAAACAAAAATTAACAGAATTGAAAAAGTACGAAACTAGGAAGTATGTTTTGTTTACAAGAGCTATGAACGTGCATTAGTGATCTGTTAAATAGGGCTGGTCTAGTATCTGTAACCGAAAGGAATCGCGTTCTAGACGAAATTCTTGTACCAATCAACCAAAGGTCGTTTAAGATTAATCTTGATGGACTAATATCTTTCTCCTTGGATTTCATTACAAGACATAGTCACAGTCTCACAATCACCCCTTTTCTCCAGTGTAATAGCTCCTTTCAATATTCCTTTTTCGGAGGACAGCAACGGAGTGGAAACAGCCTGTTAACAACAAAGTTCTCCAGCAATCTCTGACATCATTCCCCGGAATCCTCAGTGTTGATTAATTACTGCTTTTTTTTAGCATTGCGTTTCTAACTTCCACCTTGTTCTCAATTTAGCAATATCGACTCGAAGTTCTCTGTAATTAAATTAATTTATTACCTCAAGATTTGATGTGTGCTCATTAAGTTTCAATTAGTAGTCTATTGTACTACCTTCATTGATTATTTTTATTGCTGGTTCGTTTTAGTTGTTTAATAATCATTTGTGGCCGTTGTTTTATTTCCTGAATATTGTGCTTGTATATTTATTTCTGTTTTCTTAGCCTGCGACAATTCTTTCCTGCGATTGCAGTAAAAAAAAAAAAAGTGGGAAACCGCAGCATGATGAAATGAACGACATATTGTCTGCCGTCATGTGGTACTCCTCAAAGCAATTTATATTCCGATTAATTATCTAATTACCTAAGATGACTTGCACAAAATTTTTAATATTCACTATAGGGCCGAGTAGTACATTTCGTTAAGTTTCACAGCAGGCTGAGAAACAACTACATTGGTTGTTTGTGCACCTTCTGCGGGGTCCTTCTTTATCAGCCTTTATAAGAAGCCCGCAAAATATGAACAAAACCTACGCGACTCCTCTCTCGCGGTATTGCAATATAGTGCAGCCAATAACGAAGCGCGTGTGCTTACCTTGTTGAAGTGAGCGGCAGGCGCAGTTCTCAGAAAATATTGAAAGTGCGTCAGCGCACTGACATTCAATTCAAACGGAGCTTTGTTGAGCCATCACAACGACAAAAAAAATGAAGGGAAAGCAGTGAAGTCGCGTAGTTGAAGACAGCCTCCGTTTTCTTTATCTGTACGCGCATTAATGCGCACCTTGTCGAACTCAGCGGAAGGCGCTCACTTGTGCGCAGTCAGCGCGAGGTTGTTTCGTTCAAAACACCATTGGAATTGCTGTAATGAAGCAGCGCGTGAGCCCAGTCACGTGTTTTTAGAGCGCAGCTCTTTGGCGTCCGTTCCTGGGTTTCGCGTCGTCGTCGGCCTCGTAACCAGCTCCGCCCCCAATGTCACGCTTTTCAATTGGTCGAAATGCTCGTGACGTCACAGTGCGCGAATTTCAAATGGGGCTAATTGTACTTTGGCTAGTAACCATGCAACCAATCAAAGGGATCGTATAGTGATACTGCAACTAAGTTGGACTGAGTTTAGTTAATTGCTTAATTAATCAATTAGCCTAATTAATATAGAGGAGAATGAAGAGGTCAGAAGAAAAGAAAAGAAAGACGCGCGCCGCAGCGACAACAGCGTCCGCGGAAGGAGACGCTGCTGAAAAAAAACAGATAAGTACGAAGCCGCGTTCCCTCCACCACCACGCACTTCCCGTTGCTCGTTTCATATACGTTGTGTCGAACATCCTAGACAGTTCCAACAATTGACAGGTTAATGACAGAACACGATGGATAGAAATAAAAGAATATAAATATGAAATAGCCTAATTAACTTTTCTAGTTAGACCGCATAAATCAATAAAACCGAGAACGAAATTGGTCGAGTTGGGGAATCTAACCAGGGTCTCCGGAGTGCGATACGAGCACGCTAGCCACTCCGTAATGCCAGCTGAATGGTTTGGAATGAACAAAGGCGCGTCTAGCTAATACGGCGTCTTCGTTCACTTCCATCTTCCCCCTTTCCCTTACGGCGAGGTGCAGGTGTCCACCCAGATATGCGAGAGAGATACATTTCCTTTCCTCAAAAAATAAATTTACCGTCCAGCAAGGCGTACAGCCGAATTGGCGATGGCGTTCTGTGGACTCCCTGGCAGCGTTGCAAGACGCTGTCGCGTTCCAATCTTACAGGCGAAGCTTAACATGTTAACCACACATCAGTAACACACGCAGACAGCCAATGTGGTGGTGGTGGTGGAAAACATTTATGTACAGGTATAATACAGGAGGTTATGCATGAGCTGACCCAGAGGGGGCCAGCCCTTACAAATACTAGGTGGAGGTCCCTAGTTCGGGACCCCAGTGGCATCGGCCGCAGCCCAGGCTCGCGCGACCAAGGCCCGTTGGGCCTGCAGGTCAAAGCAGCCGAGCAGGGTCGCCTCCCAGTCCTCCCGGGTTGGGTTGGGGTGAGGGGGGATAGCAGGGTTGGAGGGGCAGGCCCACACCATGTGGTAGATGTCCGAAGACTTCTCCGCACAGTGCGGACAGCTGCCCGAGAAAGAAGGGTCGAAGTGTTTCAGAGCTGCCGGGCACAGCAAAGTATTAGTATACAGGCGGAGCAGAAGCCGCTCCTCCGCCTTTGACAGACCTTTACACGGGCGGGGATAAAGACCATGGCCAGATTTATAGAGTAAAACGATGTCTTTGACGGTCGCATCGCCGAGCTCACTCAACGAGCGGCTGAGTATGCGGCCCAACTCGCCGACTCCAACTGGGTGGCCCGATGCAATACGGCCGCGCGGCAAATGTCCAGCCGGAACACGTGGCGACTCTTTCGCGCCCTAATTGACCCAACGCAAACACGCACGGAAACTCAAAAACACCTCCAAAGAGCAATACACAGCTTTCAGGGCAACACAAATCAATTGGCGCACAAGCTCCGGGACCAGTACTTGTGCACCACCCAGGACTCCCGCGGGCCGGCGTACTCTTATGCAGGTTCTGAGAACGTTGAGCTGGATCAACCGTTCCAGCTCAACGACCTGAAGGCGGCCCTGGCAAAAATGAAACGCGGCACCGCTCCGGGTCGGGACAAAATTACAGTCAAATTGTTAGCCAACCTCCCCGACCCAGCATACATGTCTTTATTGAATTACATTAACTCAATCTGGCTTGGGGAAGTGCCACTACCCATCGAGTGGAAGTCCGCCCTGGTCACCTTCATTCCTAAAGCTGGCAAGGCCATCAACACGGACAACCTCCGCCCCATCTCTCTGACTTCCTGTGTGGGCAAACTCATGGAGACGATGGTACGTGACAGGTTGTCCGAGTTCATGGAATCGAAACACCTTTTCGCAGACACCATGTTCGGATTTCGCCCACACAGATCTGCACAAGATGTCCTGCTACAACTCAATCGGGCTGTCCTCGACCCCGTGGAATGCCCTCACAATGACAAGGTCGTACTCGCCTTGGATTTGAAGGGTGCATTCGACAACGTTACCCACGAGATCATTCTCACCCACCTCTCTCAAACTAACTGCGGCAGAAATGCCTTTCAATACATTCGGCAATTTTTAACCGACAGACAATCTTACATTCGGATCCAGGATAAAGAACATGGCCCTTTTCATTTAGGAACCAGGGGTACACCCCAGGGCGCGGTGCTCTCTCCTCTCTTATTCAATTTGGCTATGATGCGCCTACCGGCCCAGCTGGATGCTGTCGCCGGTGTGCAGCATGCGCTGTATGCTGATGACATCACCCTGTGGGCCACGCACGGTTCCCTTGCAGACATTGAGGCTAACCTGCAGGAGGCGGCGACCATAGTGGACCGTTATGCTCGCCGCTGCGGCCTCCAATGCTCCACCCAAAAGTCTGAATTTGTGCACATACGCCCCTCACCAAAGTGCACAGCCAAAATTTCATTGTCTCTTGAGACAGGTCCAATCCCTGAAAATATCGAAGTCCGGGTACTGGGGCTCTTTATACATCAAGACAGACGGTCAGAAACAACATTGGCCAAACTCCGTCAGGTGGGGGACCAGGTGGGCCGCTTGGTCCGCCGGGTTTCTAACAAGCGCGGGGGGTTACGATGTAAGGACGCCTTGCGGCTGGCGCATGCATTTGTAACCAGTCGAATTCTATATTCGACTCCATACCTCCACCTGCGGAAGCAAGACGAGGATTCACTCGAAGTCATCCTCCGCAAAATTATTAAGCGGGCTCTAGGCCTCCCCGTGACCACCTCCAACAAGCGCCTCCTGGGCCTAGGCATGGTGAACACATTTCGGGAGCTCCGGGAAACCCACTTGACTAACCAATACACACGTCTCTCGAAGACATCGTCGGGTAGCCGCCTCCTTGCCCGGCTACACATCCAACATACCACTCTCATGGAAGAGCGCGTACGTATTCCATTCCAGTGGAGATGCGCCCTCCACGTGCGCCCTCTTGCCGCGAACATGAACCGTGAGGACCATAATGGCCGGCGCCTGGCGCGGGCGGAAGCCCTGGCCCGCCACTATGGATCGAAACCCGGCGTATTCTACGTGGATGCCTCAGGCCCCCACCATGGGGGATGGTACACAGCCGCAGTCGTCCACCAATCCAAAACAGTGAACGGCCTTACTTTCCGAGCCCGTGACATAACACACGCGGAGGAGGTCGCCATTGCGTTGGCTGCGTCTGATTCCAATTCAAAACAATTATTTCCGACTCGCGAGGGGCATGTCGGAACGTCGAGCAGGGCTGGGTACCGTATCTAGCCTACAGCATTCTTCAAAACAGCGTCTACACCGGTGACCCCGCGCACCGGCGTATCGTTTGGGCTCCCGCTCACATGGGCCTTGAGGGAAATGAGGCAGCTGACGCCGCCGCCCGCGCGCTCTCTCACCGGACATTCCCCTCCGACCCTGACGATCAGGAACTCGAATTTATTCCAGCTTACACCTTCAAAGACAGCCAATGGACGCGTCATTCGCTGGCAGCACTTGATTCATCATTCACAACCACATTCTTAACGTACGCTCCCTTGCCGCACATGCCAAGGACGTACACCACGATCACATTCTGCGCCATTCCTCTGTACTTTGCTTTGCTGAAACCTGGATGGATCCCGAAGAGCCTCTCGAAATCATACATTTCCTATACTGCTGTGGTGCTCGCAGAGACCACAACGCGGCGGGAGTCGCTATCTACTTGCGCACAGGTCTCTCTGCAATACCAGTCGAAATGTTTGGCACGTCACATGAAGTTGGCGAACTGTGCGCCGCAAAGTTGCCCAACGGCTTGCTGGTAGTAGCTGCCTACTTCGCCCCTACCGCACTCACGAAAGACGTCGTGCACTTCCTGCAACTCGCATTAACCGTCCATCGATCCACACCGATGTTAGTAGTGGGGGACTTTAATGTTGACATAAAGACAAACAGCAATTTCCTAACACTTATGCGGGAGAACATCCCGTTCCTCTCGCTCGTAACGCGTCCCACGGCTGTGACAACCTCGCGAGGCACTTGTATAGATCTCGTCTTTGAGAATCAAGCATTGGTGTACCAATTCGAACATATATCACTCTATTTCTCCGACCACAAAGCTTCCTTCATGACTGTCAAGAACTGTTAGTGGAGTCTTTGTTAAAGGAATACGTGTGAAAAATAAAAAAAAAATTCTGTGATAGCGCATACATGTGTTGCTCGATTTCTTTGCCTCAATCTATCGAAAAGGTAAACAGCTTATTTGCTGCGCTCAAATTTCGCATTAGGAAGTAACGTAATCGTCGGTAATTTTTCAAACGTTTTTTTTTTTGTTAATATTTGACTGGCTTTCTTTAATGCCCGAAGCGGGGAGCGCGTCGGAGGTAAGTCACCACAAAAAACAGGGACGTTTGTTTGTTTCTGAGCCCTTTCTACAACCTAACGAAACGCAGTTGGTCTTAAATGGAATGTTAAACTTTTTACATAATTTGTCGTACGGAAATAGCTAATTAGGTGAAATGTAGAAATACTCCGAGGAGCGCCAAATGACGGCAAGCAATATTCCGTCAATTTCTAAAATCCTCAGCTCAACTGACGTGAGACACTTCCATATACAGTGGGCTTCACATAAGATTTTCCAGAATTTTTAAACATAGGCTCTTTGACTGAGAAGAGCGCTATTTTCAACATAACATTGTCAGCGGTGTAGTACATCAGAATACAGCTAAGACGTGCTAACTAGCAGGTTGGTTTACAAATATCAATCAATCAATCAATTTTATTTCCTTAAAGACCCCTTTTCAGGGGCATTACATAAGGGGTGGGTACAACGTTTGGTGCGACAAAGTAATCATGCGTTATGATGATGACAAAAAGGTGTTAGCTCTGCGTGCGAAGTTCGTGGGACAGGTTATTGTTGCAATGTCAGCGGGAAGGCCATTCCAGTCCGCGGCGGTGCGTGAAAAAAATGAAGCTGCGAAGGTGACTGTGCGTGCACGTGGACGGCTGATCTGGAGTTGATGGAGTGTGCGGTGAGATATGCGTGCCGGAGGGACCACGTAGGGTGCAGTTCGTAGATGGCTGTAAAATAACTTGTGAAATAATAAAAGACTGGCTGTGCGGCGGCGCAGCTCGAGTGGCTGTATGCCTCAAAGCGATTTCAGACACGTAACACTCGTGCTGTAATGATATGAAGAATGAATAAATACTGAGTAATTAAGTTTTAACTATTACTGTTAGGCTCCTTAATTGTTAAGAGTCGTGTAGCCCATCGTAAATAATGTCCATATCAGATTTTATAACTTTGGAAACGCGATTACCCTCGATGCTGTGGCCCAACAAATTTGGCTACATTGCGCCAAAATACATGCGCTTTCGAGAAGCCTGTAGGGAAAGCAACCTCTCCGGTGCACGTAACTTGTCGAAATAGCCAGAATTTGTTGGGCCACAGCGCCGATGGTAACCGCGTTTTCTGAATTCTAAAAAAGAGATATGGATATTACTTACGGTGGGCTACATGCCTCTGAATAGTTAAGGAGCCTAACACGAGTACAAGCAGCTGACTAGGCAAAAGCGCATCACATCGTATGATCACCCGTCAATTTAAGTGCAGAAGAACTGCAGATTGGGCTAGTTGGTGCGACGTCACTACTTAAAGGGACACTGAGGAGAAATTGAAGTTGGCTTGTATCGACAGAATACCAGCTCCTGATTACAAAAACGCCGCTCATACTGACAATAAAGCTCTTGTAACGTAGAAAAGAGCAAGAACCAAAATACAGGTATCGCCGCCACAGGCCAAACTCGCAAGTACAAGCGTGCTGACGTCATAGGACAAAGCAGTGTTGCTAGAACCAAAGGTTCTAGCAACTCTAGGACCCGAGAAGCCGTAAATCACTGAGGCGCAGCCAATGCATGCGCAAATCTCCTTGACGTCGCCAGATGGCGCCACGAGCCCGGCAGCTACGCACGCACCTGAAGCATCGGGACCAATCCGCGCCTGCTCACCGGCGTTAGGCGGGCTCCCGGTGTTCCGCTAGCGGTAACAAGGTACACGGTATGCTAAGTCTATTTGCGAGAACTTCGTTGAAGACTTCGAGAACGAGATCCATCGTAACGCTGGCAAAACGCCAGTGCAAACGTAAACGAAGCGACGGTAGCGACGGCCGCAATAGCCGATAGATGCCTTCAACGTGCGGCCGGCGGTAGCTTTCTTTTTGTGTGCTGCTAGGCCGCACTGCTGGCCGCCAGAAATCACGGAGTCTGCGTTACGTCATCTTCACGTCATGTTTCACGTCACTTAGTCCTGTGTCGTCATAGGAGAATCCCAAGTTTGAATCAGAGCGGCGGGAAAATCTTTTTCAACTTCGAATCCAAATTTCTTAGAAATGAACGCGTCTTTTGCTGCCGGCCAAGTGGCAACAAAGCCATGACATGCCGAACTATCGGATTTTGCTATAAAAAAATATTAATAATGCTCTCCTCACTGTCCCTTTAACACGGTTTCAATCAAAATTCTGTGAAGCCTTGGGGAACTCGGGTAAGCACGAGTTAGTTCGGATAGTGTCGCGCGAGCTATAGCGAATAGGAAAGTGGCCTTCAGGGTGACCTTGGCACCCTCGAAGTCCCTTGTTTTCGCACGTCTGGCTTGGTTTAAATACGGAGGCCTGGACTGGAGGCCCACCTACATGCGCTCAGCCACCATCCTCTTCAATAAACGTTTACTCACTCACTCACTCACTCACTCACTCACTCACTCACTCACTCACTCACTCACTCACTCACTCACTCACTCACTCACTCACTCACTCACTCACTCACTCACTCACTCACTCACTCACTCACTCACTCACTCACTCACTCACTCACTCACTCACTCACTCACTCACTCACTCACTCACTCACTCACTCACTATTACTCTTATTAATTCCGTAGCATTAGGAGTGCCATGCATGAAGGCGAAGACTGTCCGGCATAGGCAGCGGCGTCTGCGTGCAGCCTACACTTGCTAACCGTGACAGCTGGAAGATGGTGTTTAGGGGGGATTTTCCCCCTCCACCTTTCACCTACCAACCACAGCCCTCTCCCCACTTGTAGAGGAGAAGAGGTGGAGAGACGGAAGAATCACTCTGCGAAAATGAATAAAAGAAGCAATTACAAATAGGAATGGAATACGAACAGGAATAGAACCGAAATTCGAATAGAAGTGGAATTGGAATAGAGTCAGAGTGGCAAAATATTGATCTGTGAAAGAAAATAGAATGAGCATTGGTATATGGTCAGAATTCCAATAGAATGACCAGTGAAAGAAAACATTGCTGGGGACACTTCAGGGTACGCCGAGATGGCGTTAATGGGGTTAATGCACATATATGAGGAATTGGCCATTCTCGACCTTACATTCATAGATCCCTAGGAAGTCCTCACCCCACTCCTGGCTCAGCGGTTAAGCGATGCGCCACTTCCTTGCGATGGCAGGTTCTGCCACCGACTGGGCTTGTGCGACTTTGTGTTGCTTTTCCCGATCAACCACTCGCGATCAACCTTAATTTAACTGCCATCTGCCACGACGATCAGTTTGCTCGCAATGCGGTTGTCCGGTTATGATGACGCCACAGGGCCACGTGGCCTGGGTGGCTCACTTAAGTTGCTTCTCCGGGGGGTTTTCGCTCACAACGCCGACGACGACAACGCTGGATTTCCTCCAGAACGGGAGCCTTAAGAGCAACTGCAGCACTTTTTTGAGAATTTCGCGATACTCAAGATTCAAGTCTATATAGGCTGTAGGTAAAGCATGCCGAGTGTTTTTGCACTAGAATTTAAAATAGTGACGTAACCGAAGATTGAATTTTGCGCTTCTCCTCAGTGCACTGGAGGAGTCCAGGAAAATTTAGCGTGACTTCACGGAGGGTATGATTTCAAATTACCGCTGTCGTCAGCTACACCCTGCCCTGACTCGTTAGACGCTGCCAAACAACTCTCGGCAGGGTTTGCCTTGGGTGGCGCTGGTTTTTTCCTGCAAAGCAGGCGTTTGTGCGTTGGAAATGTACCGATACCTTTGATGACGTCATCATGCGCCCCCCACTTGGCGCTGTGCGCTGCGGAGAAGCTTGAAGGGCGTCCGAATTTTAATCGGCGATCACTTCATTATTTCAAATGCTATCCCAAAAAGACTTCGCATGCTTTACCTGCAAGTTTTACACAATCGACCCTCTTAAGCTCGTTGATTTCTAAAACCTATGCAGTTTCCCTTTAACGTTATCGCGTCAAAATGATATCACATATCCTCCGTATCAGTATAATTGATCGTCCTTTATTGTATTTTTTTTTTCTACGCTTATTTAACCTTCGAAGTAAGTATCTTTCTTGCATGCGGCTACGCGTGCTAAAATAACCGCTACCTAAACGTGCCCGTACAATCCATGGAAGACCATTTACGACGTCTTAGCTTTCTCATCACTTACCCTATGTTTACTACATGAACTCGGTTATTCTACAAGGCTGGTGCCTCGAGATTCATAGTTCGAGACTACACAGTTCTGTTTACGTCAGCACGTTTGCGATAGCAGGCAGTCAGCGACGAGTAAGGCATCCCAGATTAATTTCCTCCGTTGTCTTAACCTTTGATTGTCCTTGATTCCTGTGCTTTTTCAGCTCGATATGTTAATGCGAATTCTATGAGTGCCGCATATTTAAAGGAAGGTAGCAATTACCTTTAACATCAACCTGACAGCAGCCGTTACCACTATCGTCGCCATCTGCTCTGTTACCTCTACGGCAGAACATTTGCTAATCGCACTGATCTCCAATTAATCATGCACGCCAAGCTGCTAGTCTAATCTATTTACCTGACTACCGCGACCTCTTCTTCTCTGTCACATCAGGACAGGAAGATAAGGTTTTTGACAAAATGAAACAAAATGTCTGAAACAAGCCCCCCCCCCCTCCCGCCTTCCGCCGATTTGACACTTGTTCCTTCTATTTTTTGTCGTCATTTAGGAGTGGGTATCACAGCTGCTGGCTTTCCACAGCTGGTGTCTGCTTCCCAAACACGAGGGGGCGTACAAGCGGATTCTTTGATAAGGTCGGTGTTAGCCTTGGGTGGCGGCAATTACTAGCATCGTAGAAATGTACAAGAAGCAAAAAACAAAAGGATTCTGGTAACTCTACGGAATGTCTCTCCAAAGCGCCACCTTTATCAAAAAGCTGAATGCCCATAGTGCAAAAGGTATTTGTAGTCTGAAGCAACGACTTCCAGTAGGTTTCTAAGAGTCGCTGGGCATCCCTTCTTGTCTATGGCTTTGGGTCGTCAACTTAGGAAAGCATAAACAAACCTTTTAAAAGAAAAAACACAGAAGAGTCTCGCAGTGTGTCCCAGGCACTGCAAGAGCATGTTTTTTTTACGCAAAAAAATAAATAAAATAAAAAAAAATAAAGGCAGAAGTAAATAAGGAAGTAAACTGCCAAAATGAGAAAAAAAGACGGATAGCGGCGCTGTTCGCGCTCTTTCATAACCTTTCTTTTTATTCGCCACAGGCTATATTGAAGACGCTCTTCTCTCAACGGGCTTCTGAAAGTCGGAGCCTTGGTCAGAACAAACACCCTTAATAGTGGAATCGTGACAGCACTCGTTGCGTTTTTACCCTCTTTCAGTACAGCTGGGACACCATTCGCGGACTACGTAACCGAATTTCTTTGTTTCCACTTTGCGTGCGTGGGGTGCTCAGGGACCCGCTGGGTTCGTTCCATGAACCGACATCATGGTCTGTTCGCACACCTGGCATACCTTCAGAGAACGCCTCTCGTGTCTATACTGTATGCGTCCGTTTTCGGTCGTACAACATTCTCAACAGGAGAGGTTTCCTTTGTTCAAAAACAGACCGCAGGCTCATTTACTGAAATGTATATCCGTGTATTGCCGTACTCGTCCACCAAAAAAAAAAAAAAAAGAACGAATAACTACACTCACAGATAACGTATACAGAGATGGCCCTTACAATCGCCCATAAAACTAATCTTCTGGTTACCGCTGTCTGTGCTGCAAAATATGCTGTTTATACGCTTACGTTATAGCTTAGCCTGCTTTGTATTTTAGCTGCTTCGCTCAGCTCTCTCGCCTTATTTCGATGGAAATGGAGCACGT
This sequence comes from Amblyomma mixtum, assembly GCF_055824585.1. Classification (NCBI taxonomy): domain Eukaryota; kingdom Metazoa; phylum Arthropoda; class Arachnida; order Ixodida; family Ixodidae; genus Amblyomma; species Amblyomma mixtum. Next base: position 158,016,564 of record NC_143017.1, on the reverse strand, counting down.
AGCCTTGTTTTAACCGTTATATAGCGCATTGTTGCTGAGATGAATGCTACTGCAGCCCCATGGGCTTCCTGAATAGTTATGGTCAAGTACGTAAAGACAACATTTGTTCATTGCTTTTTGTTTCCAAGTTAAACGCGTCCTCAGGAAGTATGCGATTTAGCCCACTTTGACAGACGAAAGTGATCAGCAAGCAAAAGCGTCGATTTAGCTACATGAGGCAATCTGCCTTCACACCGTTCTTCGTAGTTTGTTTTTGCGAGATTGGTTATTTCGACCGGTGCGGTTGGAAATGTAGTCTGAATAGCTTTTGTTAAAGGCAACAGCAACAGCGACAACGCCAACATTAAGACAACAAGTTTTAAGTATAGTGTCATTTTTAGTGCACATTCACTAGCATTCAGTGCAGCCACTCTTCATAAAACACTCCCGCATTCACAGTCACGCACGCTCACTGACTTAGACATCGAAATACATCTATTTTTTTTCTCGAAATTGCATCCCGATTAAAAGAAAAAAAAAAGTATAGCAAGAACACACAATGTGGTTTGCACAAACAGAAAGCAGGAACAAGTATGAGGAAACGTCCACATCACGCGCCTGACCTCCATCATCGCCAGCCACTAATGCCACGCATTTAAACAAACGCCATCATCGCCGGCAGCAGAGTGCTCGCGTGGCCCGCGCTCCGTCATTTGCAGCACTTGAAACCACGCGCATTTCTTTCGACGCCTTCTTCCAGTGATGGACCAGCACAAACACCCTTGGCCCTGTCGCAACAGCCAGGATGCGCGGAAGGTTCGAGCTTCTGGGCACGAGGGCGAGCAAGTGAGCCAGGTTCTGGTGATCGCCGATGGCCTAGGGACACGACTTCCCCCTGCTGCGACAGAGACTCGTCATTCGCCGTCTTCCTTGCCTTGGGCCAGGAGGTCCCCGCCCCTGGGCCTGACCGACTCTTGCTGAGCGCAGACATCTACACGCACACCTCCTTGCCGGGTATACTTCCGCTTCTGCAGGAGATCCGTTACGGGATCGACACCTTCATTCGCCCGAGCTCTCGGACCAAGCGTGCCCACCAAAAGGAAAAACGGCAAGGAGAGGATGGACGGAAAAGAAAGAAGAAAAAAAAAGAAGAGAGAAAAAGACGAGGAAACGAAATAGGAGAGGACACATTTCATCGAGCTAGCCCCCCCACCCGCGCGCTCGGATGTGCCTCGTTGTAGCGACGGCGGCGGCAGGAGCAGAATGGAGGTCAGCGGCCCCGGAGGAACAGAGCGCACGGCGCGCGAGCTTTGCTCCTCCGGGGACGAACTGGCTCATCGAAAACGGGGCCAAGGGCGTGCCTGCGCTAACCGGGCCGGATGCCTTGCAGCGCAGCCCGCCGTAGCCGACAACTCTTCTTTCGGCTACGGCCACCCTCTCCTCTAACCTCCCGCATACCCCTCCCTTTTCCTGTCCGTGCTCAGGACCGTAAAGCAGGCAGTTGGACGGGACCCGTAGTTTAGGACCTAATATCGACGCCTAGTGCAGCCGTTTAGCCGCTGATTTCGGCGTAACGGCACAAAAACGGAGCGGAGAGGATTTCGGAGACATGCATCTGCTCCCGACATTTGCCAGCCACTTTTCCGGTGCGCTCGCGTAGATGGACGCGTATGGTGCGACGTATCCACATCACGGTCGTGGCCTCTTTGGATAGTATGCGGGGGAGAGCGCCTTTCAAGGTCGATGACGCAACGGACGCCACTTTCGCGCGAGAAATATTCTTCATAATCGCAGATTTCGTTCAGATTCGTGAAATGAATAGTTAATTGTGCGATTTAGTGCCCCGAAGCGACGCATAGGCTATGAGAGGCGACGTAGTGGGGGGATTCGGATTAATTTAGACAAGTTGTGGTTTTTTAACGCACCATAACATCTCACAGCACACGGCTAGTTTTGTATGCAACCTCCACTGAAATATGACCGCCGCGGGCGAGGTCGAACCCGCGACCTTGAGATCAACAGCCGAGCGCCAAAGCCGCTGAGTGACCTCGGTAGGTGTTCATTAAGCTTGCCTTGTTACGGCGAACAACAGATATTGTCGGATTCATTCATTCATTCATTCATTCATTCATTCATTCATTCATTCATTCATTCATTCATTCATTCATTCATTCATTCATTCGGTAATTCGCTTATCTCATTTATGACTAACTAACTGCTACTATTACCAAGTGTTCATTGTCCTTGCCGCCCAGGGCCGCAACCTATAAGTTCCCATTTCACCAACATTGTTCCGCTTATACCGTTATCAACGGTTCTACGAAACAACCCCCCCCCCCCCCCCCTCAATTCGGCAGAAAGATATAACAAACTAGGTTTTATAGCCTTAAACAGGTGCTTAATAAACTACAAGGACCAGCGCATGACGCGCGAAATACAACGTGAGTCCGACAGCGAGGGTGCGTCTGACCGGTCGCAGTCCTATTAGTGGGAAAAAGGCCGACCGACAGCTCATGCGGCCGTGACGGGCATGGGCGGCCTACGCATCCGCGAGTACACGCCTGCTGACGGCGCGTCACGCCGCTAGAGGGAAACAGCTTTTAGACGTTCGTTGCCGCCTTCTGTCAAGCGGCTTGACAGGCCTGTACGAACATATGCGCACACTGTGCCCATGCGTTTACATTTTTGGTTTTCTATTCACCGCTCAGCCAGGCATTTTCTTCTTTTTTTTCTGTGTTATTAGCCATTCAGGCATGCGCTATAATGGAAACGTGTTCCTATTGTTGATTTTAGAGAGGGATTCGCTGAAAAGAAACTTTTGCGGAGCTCTGTGAAAAAAAAAGAAAACTGATGGCGTGTTTCTTTGAGAAGCGCCTGCTAGTTTTTATTTCCCTTTTCTTCAAGACGAATCACTCTGCATCATTCTGGAATGAAAACTGACGCGAAATTTAGTCGCCAAAGTTTTCTGGTTAAGTGGAGAGAACAGAAAGTTACTAAACCCTGTAATGCGCAGTTTATCATTAGCAACAGAGAGAGCGATAATGCGGTTTATTTATGTATAGCACGCAATAAAAGAAGTTAACATGCGATTTAATATAAAAATCCCCTTTACCAGGACAGCTCTTAACACAGATTCGCAGCATCAGCTGGCGCAGACAAAACAAGTATACCTCTTCGAAATGACTTCCTACTGAAGGGAAACTTCATTGCCGAACGAAATAAAGCATAAACTCCTGCGCATCTATACGAAATGTGAATGATTAATTCTAGTGTATGACATTCATTTTAAGCCTGTACCTGAGTACGTACAGTCTTTGTCAAAAGTAACCAGGCTGCATGTTTTGCTTCTAGCTTTTATAGTGGAGCCCTTGCGGCTTTCCTAAAGATCAAAACGTGTTGGAAGGTAAGAAGACCCCCAGTCCTTACCTTCAACGACTATTTCAGCTTCAGGGAAGCTCTAAGGGCTCCACAGTACGAGCTTGAAGCAAACCATGCAGCCTGGTTACTTTTGACAAAGACTGTACGTACAGTATTATTGTTCACAACAGCTAAGCAATCACAAATAAGCGGACGATTTTTAATTACACGGCAAGAATTCCTTTCCGATTTCATTTCCTGAGCATGTCTTTTTTTGCATTTCTGCCGTCAGTGAAAAAACAAGTATTCCCTTTCAAACTTCACAATTTTTAACAGCCACTCCATGGTTTCGTATTAAAAAATTATGTTACTCCTGATTTCGGGTTGCAAGTAATATAGTCTTTGATCAAGATGCAGTTTGCACGATTCTGAAACGTGAGAAGCGACAGTAAGGATCACAGAAAGCCAAATAATGCATCTGCTGGCACTGCGAAATAAGGTCTTAATTAATTTATATGTATAAACTCATAAATTTACTCGTATTTATATTTAGAAATTCCTATTCAAGCAAAAAGAATGTACGCAGAAAACACAGTGCGCCTTTTTTCACGCAATCACTGCCATTACCACAATTATCAGGAACCAGAAACTTCAGTATACAATAAAATAGTCGTGCGAGAACTAACAGAAAAATGGTGTCCTTTTTTTCAACACAAGATATATGAATATTCCTCAGGCTTCTTTCTTGATGCGTTCAAAGGGCTCATGTTTACTGCAGAGTTACTTCTCCTTAGCAGAAAGTGCGAAGTAAAGCGATTGCATGTGTTCAGAGATAGAAAGAAAGGAAAAATTAAAAGAAAATAATGTTTTCTGTCTTTTATTTCTTGCTCCCCGCGTCCCGTGCGGTGCGATTCACTTTCTGGATGTGGAACATTCTTGAGATTGCTTTCAATTTCACGAGGCCATCGGAATATTTGCTCTCTACATTCGTTATATCGCGGTTAGTGTAAGCCATCCTTTCCTTTTTTTTCCTACTTTGTTTTCTTCCTTCGTTTTTTCTTTCTCTGTATTTTTCTTTATCGTTGTGTTTCTCTTTTCCTGCTTTTTTATTCATATGAACACTAAAAGACAGGTTGGTGGTTCATAGCGACGTCGGCTGCTGCTTTTTACAAATTGGAAGAAACCAGCTGTACTGACAACATAAAGCTCAACAAAACACAACACAACAACGACATACCCAATACACAACATAAAGAACACAGCGCATATGACATAAGAAGCAGCATTAATGAGCGAACATAATCGCTGTAAATGCGAAGTAATCAGTTAACAGAGTAATCAACTATACACAATAAGGAAAAATAAGCGCGCAACGAATGACCAAGCACGTTAGAGCGCTACAGTAAGCAAAGATAGATTAACATAAAAATAAGCACGAGCGCACGAACGTAAGAATAACTTAATCGCAGACACACGAAGGATAAACACAAAAATAGTGGTTTGACAACCATCGCTACCATGAACGAATAATGACAGCGCAGGAAAGTGAGCACTAAGGATGTTCAAGACACTCACTAGACACCGGTGAAGAGAAGTAGTGGTATGTAGCAATTTAATTCTAGTAACACGTTACTAATTCCCAAGGGTGCCGCTGAACTGAAGGCATGATTGCAGTGCCAGTAGTGCCTGTTCTTGTAACGCACGTGTCGGCCATGGACCTAATAGCTTCTGTAGGCTGAACGGTCTTTCACCGAGACCTATCAAGTCCCACTTCAGTTTCGTCCGTTAATTGTCATGCTCTGGGCAATCAAATAATAAATGAGCTGCATCTTCATCTTCAAGGCCACGCACACATTGTGGGCTGTTTGCGCGGCCAAATCAAAGGTAGAAAGTGATTCGGGTAAACTTTTCCCAAACGTCAGCGGTAAATCAAATCAAATCAAATCAAATCGTCTTTATTTCTCTCTCAAGGAGAAAAGGGGGTGACGGGTAAAAGCCGCATAACTGCGGCTTGACAAAGCCCGGCCCCCTCTATGTACAGTTCGGCAGTATTGCTCGTGCACATACAGAATTAAATTTCACACTTCATCTCAGACCTAAAATTTTGCACCCTACAGAACAAAATCACTCCAAATGAAAGCACATGCAGTTTTAAATACATTCAAAACACATATTCTAGAACACGTCAGGTTTTAAACATAAAAATTTCAAACACACTCAGATTAAAAAAACGTTCAGTTCAATAATTTTCAATTTTTTAAAATTCTGGAAAAGACGTTACCTTTAGTGGTAGCAGAAATTTAGACATTTTACAGCAAAAAAAGCACCAATAAAAATAAAAGGCACCAAGAAAAACACAAAACGCAATCATACAAGAGAATCATGTGATGTTGGCTGCAAGGAAATGTGCATGTAGCGCTCGTAATGACAATTTTTCCGGGAAGGTATCGATGAGCGCAAGGCTATTTAGAAGAATAGCAGCATGATACGAAATGGACTGGCGACCGTACTCTGTACGACAGTGAGGCATCACCCATGCGTCACTATGACGTGTATTGTAAATGTAAGTGCGGGGGCGAAGGTTTAACAAATTCAGGATGCTGTGATTGCACGCCGATACGGATGACCGATATGTACAAGATAGACGGTAAGGATAAATGCATTCCGTGGGAAGAAGCTTATAGCGCAAGAAGTAATCGGAAGTGTGTGCATGACAAGGGACATTAGCAATAGCACGCAAGGCACGTTTCTGGCAGATTTTAAGTTTCTGTATGTTTTCTTTCGTTGTAGTTGACCAGACTAAATGGCAGTAGTTAAGTGTCGACAAAAATAGTGCGTTATAAATTAAGCGTTCAACTGCTGTTGGCAAGAAGTTGCGGTGTCTGTTTAGTATCCCGCAAACCTTATTAAGTTTGTTGCAAAGCCCATCAACATGCTTGTTCCAAGTTAGAGTTTCCGATAATGTTACGCCAAGAGTCTTAATTTCATTAATAATGCTTACCTCTTCGCAGTCTAAAAGAATTTTGCCCTTGATGTTTACCTTTGTGTTCTTAGTACGGAAAAGAATAGCTTGAGTTTTTTTGTTATTGAACCGCAGGTAATTTGTTTGCGACCAGTCTCTAACTAATGATAAAGCGTGATTTGCCGAGCAGACTAGATCATTAGTATTTGCCCCTCTGAAAAACATAGCAGTATCATCCGCGTACCCAACCCATGTAGCTGTGTTTAGAAGAGAAAAAATGTCGTTAATATAAACAACAAATAGCAGAGGTCCAAGAATACTCCCTTGCGGTACGCCGGAAGTGATGGTTCTTATGTCGGAATTGTGATTGTTATTGCTGACATACTGGCACCTGTTTTGAAGGTATGAGGAAAGGAGACGATTTGCACTACCGCGTATTCCGTAATGCTGCAGCTTAGATAATAAGGTTACATGATGTACGCAGTCAAATGCTTTCGTGAAATCAATATACAGTCCTAGTACAAGTTCTTTGTGTTCAAAAGCGTCAATAATGAATTCTTTTTCTGTTAATAGTGCCAATTCTGTGGATTTGCCTTTCAGGAAGCCATACTGGTGCGGCGAGATAAGTGAGAATTTGTTTAAAAAGTTGTAAAGGCGTGTGTGCATTATTTTCTCCAAGCCTTTTGAAAATATGGGTAGTACGGAGATGGGACGATAGTTATTTATGGCATTTTTATCACCCCCTTTATGTAGGGCTACCACTTTTGCAATCTGCACGTTCTTGGGAAAACTGCTGTACTCCAGAGCTAAGTTGTATATCTTATTCAGGACAGGTGCAATCAGGTCTAGGATATATTTCACTGGGGCAATCTGCATGTCGTTCACATCCTGTGATTTAGAATTTTTCATTGTCTGGAATGCAGCAATGATTTCAGTCTCAGTTGTGGGGAAAAACACCATACTGCTACTAACTGCACTTGGTCCAGGAAGTGGGACAGAGCTTATTGCTGGTTTACTGTTTGAGGTGCCAACACTAATAAAATGGTCATTAAGCATATCAAATAGCTGTTTGTCAGCCACAATGTTATTACCCACACTCAAACTGGTGAGTACAGCTGGGCTTTTACTTCGAAGAAGACTGTTTAACCGCTTCCATAATAAATCAGTGTTTTTAATTGCATCACTGAACTGCGCCATTAAGTACTGATCTTTAGCCTTCTTAAGCTTAGCATTTAGACGATTCCTGAACGACTTAAATGCTTTAAAATCTGACGCATCTTTTGATTTTATGAATTTCCGGTATAGTGCATTTTTAAATTTAATTTGAGCTAGTAGGTAGCTTGTAATCCATGACTTTCGAGAGTTTTTGGCACTCGAGCATGTCGTGTAAGGAAAATGCTTTTTGTATATGTCTGTAATATCTGACAGCAAAGCGTCATACATGGAATCAACATCAGTGTTTTCAAGAACATGAGCCCAGTTGTGGGCCTGAATATCAGCACGAAAACTGTTTAAAGAAGCATTAGTGATCTTTTGAAAAAACCATGTGGATGAGTTTTCTATCTGTGGTGCTGTTATATCTTGAATAAATGCGAAAATAGGCAAGTGATCACTAATGTCCCACACAAGGGTGCCAGAAGTTGAAGGCTTGTCGATATTGGTAACAAAGATATCAATTAGAGTTTGCGAAGATGATGTTATACGTGTAGGCTCATTGATGAGGTTGACGAAACCATATGCATCGAAAACTGATAACAGACCAGTTCGATAGCTGGAAGAGACAGTCAGGTCAATGTTAACGTCCCCACTAAGAAATAAGAAATACTTGTTTAAAGATATGAAATCAAAAAGCTGCTCAAGAAATCGCAGAAAAACGGTGATGTTTGCATGCGGTGGGCGATAAATCACGGTGAAAAATCTACAGCCATCTCGAACAGTCAGTGCCTCATAGTTCTCATTTGACGCAGAAAATTCTTCAACAATATGCGCGTTAAAACAGTGTTTTAAAAGGAGCAGCAAACCACCACCCCTTTTCTGCGGACGACAAAGCGCAAAGCTTTTATAATCAGAATGATCAAAGGTACAGGAGGCTTCAGTGTACCAAGTTTCAGATACCATAACAGCATAAAACTTGATATCCACGGAATTGAGTAGCAGTTCAAAGTCATCGTGCTTATTTTCCAGCGAACGGGAATTTAGGCGAAGAAAAGACAATGTGCCTTCAGGTTTCAGGCTTTTGAGGCAGTCGGGCTTCACTGGCATGAAATTTCATGTTTCTGCGTACTTTGGCTCATTGGTTCAGATATGACTACGTGGTCCCATCATCGCTAGTCTTGTTATCTAGGTCACTCATTGATGCGATATAGATCACAGACGAGCCATCTTCCTTGCACGCAAAAATTTTTCCGTCTTTGCACCATGCATACTTCCATCCAACTTGCTTTTTCTTTTTGATTGTAGCCCCGAGTAGCTGCTTGTTGCAACGGGTGAGGTGCTCATTTATGAATACTGCGTTGGGTGTTTCGCATCCGAACGTTGCAGTTGTGACCCGGTTTTTCTTTGCCTTTGCTAGTACACTGTTTCTTTTGCCGCGACGCATGAAACGCACAATAATGTTTGTTTCACTTGAGTTGTACCTGGGTACTCTGTGACACGTGTCAATGTCGTTTAACGAAATCGGTTCACCCACCGCCTCGGCTAGCTTAATGACAACATCGCTGGGTTCAAGATCAGATGGCGCACCCTTAATTTCCAGATTGTTCGAGCGGGAGTACTGCTCAAGCTGCTCTACACGCTCAACTAGCTTGCGGTTTTCATCTTCCAGTGCTTTGTTGGTTTCTTTCAATGTCTTGATTTCTTTGATTAGCACTTTCACTTCTTTGTTTGTTACATTCATATCGTCACAGGAGTCACTGCAAAATTTGATGCTCGTATGACAGGATTGAAATTGAGCTAGAACTTCTTTTCGGAAGTCGTCTAGCTCAGATCTCAAGTCGCTATCCTCACAAATTTCTTTACCATCGTCTTCTTTAGCCTTAGTACCTCGTGTGTTGCGACCAGTCATTATTCCACGCCACACGCACAAACCAGCATGCACACATACAAAACTTCAACAATAGACTATAAACCCTTCGGCAGCAGTGCAAAAATACAACAACGCGAGAACAGAGAGCGTACCAAATGTTTGTTGCTTACCTGCAAAGTGCAGGAAGATTAGTGAACATGGCAAGACGCGCACTGCTGCCGAATGGAAACCCCGTCAGTTGTGCTCCAGCTATTTGTCGATGATCCCAGGTGGCGGGCCAACCGTCAGCGCAGGCGCAGAGCTCCGATAGGTCCGCAATCCCGTAAGGTGCTGAATCAGATGCGTGGCTTGGCTTCCGGCGACGAACAGCTGCTTTAGGATACTTGCGTCGATGAAATGCCGGATACTTTGGCTGCAAAGTGCAGGAAGATTAGTGAACGTGGCAAGACGCGCACTGCTGCCGAATGACCATAGAGTAATATAGAAGTAAAGAGCGGACACTCCCGTAGGCCCCAGCGGCCGACTTTTGTGCACAGCGCACCTAGCGGACCCGGGGAAACGCACTGGCCTCAGAGATGATAGACGAAAACAGGAATCTTGGAGGCTCTACTTTCATTGCGTCTTGTGCGTTCTCCACTCTCGCGGAGGAGGCGGTGTCACATTGCCCAGCTGAGCAGCCGGCCACCAGCGTGACGATTACGGAGCACGCAACGATTATCCAGGTTTCGACGTGCAACGCTCGTGAAAAGCGTTTGGCTTTGATCGCTTGCCTGGGCGCCGCGGCGAACACGTCACCCACAAGCCGCAAAGGCGTTATGCCACGCATCGCGTGCGCTTGGCAAGCGGCAGTGAACCCACTACGTGCATTCTGTCAGGGTGACAATGAGCGCATCAGTCACTCCGCAGAAGGAAGCCAAGACATGCCAAGACCATACTCTTTTTCTTTTTTTTATTTGCACGTTCAGTGCCATCTGGCGGAAACGGGGAAGCGCCGAACTCGGCCGCGAAAGGGCCCGAGTGTCCGCTCTTTACTTTTATGTTACTCTATGGAATGACTGCTTTAAAACTACTTTTGAGGGATAACGAAATTTTGAAGCGTGAAAATGGGTGGAAGAAATATAGCTCAGAATTTCTATAATTTGGCGCAAACCATATCGTTTCGCTCATTTCAATACTCAAGGAGTAGTGTTCTTGTAACTGCGCCATGAAGATAATGAGAACGGAAGACCGGAAGTGGAAGGGCTCGTGTGTGCTTGCCTATAGCCGCTGTATCCACCACGGTGTTTGAAGGCATAAGGCAATTTCCGGGTATTCATAGGAAGGCTATATAGTATGCTGCTGTTTGGTAGCGTTGGAAAATTTGAAAATATTTCGTATGCCAGGCTAGCTTTCCAAGGCATCGACTAGGCCTGTCGATGCCTTGGAACCTTCCTTCCTTCCTTCCTTCCTTCCTTCCTTCCTTCCTTCCTTCCTTCCTTCCTTCCTTCCTTCCTTCCTTCCTTCCTTCCTTCCTTCCTTCCTTCCTTCCTTCCTTCCTTATTTCGTTCTTTCTTCCTTCCTTTCTTTCTCTCTTTCTTTCTTTCTTTCTTTCTTCCTTTCTTTCTTCCTTTCTTTCTTTCTTTCTGTCTTCCTTTCTTTCTTTCTTTCTTTCTTTCTTTCTTTCTTTCTTTCTTTCTTTCTTTCTCTTTCTTTCTTTTTTCTTTCTTTCTTTCTTTCTTTCTTCCTTTCTTTCTTTCTTGCTTTCTTTCTTTCTTTCTTTCTTTCTTTCTTTCTTTCTCTCTTTCTTTCTTTCTTTCTTTCTTTCTTTCTTTCTTTCTTTCTTTCTTTCTTTCTTCCTTCCTTCCTTCCTTGCTTTCCTTTCCTTCTTTATTTCTTTTCCTTCCTTCCTTCCTTCTTTCTTTCTTTCTTTCTTTCTTTCTTTCTTCCTTTCTTTCTTTCTCTCTTTCTTTCTTTCTTCCTTTCTTTCCGTCTTTCTTCCTTTCTTTCCTTCTTTCTTTCTTTCTTCCTTTCTTTTTTCTTTTTTTCTTTCTCTATGCCGTTGACTATTTATTTCTTGCTCTTACTCTATCTTTCTTGCCATTTTTATATCGTTCTACCTACATCCTCATCCTCTCTCACCCTCTTTCTTACTTGTTTCTCTTCATTCCTAGAAATCTTCCCATCTTTCTTTCCTTGTTTCCAAATAGCTGTTCATAACTATCATTATACACGGCAAACCACGCAGCGAAAAGCTAGGCATCCACGTTTTTGAGAACCCTTGCGCATGGATGTCCGAGTCGAAAAACTTCGGGGTTTGCAGGATCTTACGCACCTGACCTGCCTTCCTACCAGCTCGTCTGTGGACGCAGTGACCCTGAACTACACACGCATCACTGAACACAATTTGAGGCGTTTGACGCAAAGGTCTGTTTTGTAAAAGAAGCGTACAATCCCAGACCGCTTTGCAGTTGCTGTAGTGGGTACCACAACAGCAATCTGTTTTCCTTTCTTTTTCTTTTACTATGAGGGCACTGGTCGAAAGGCGCAGAAAAGCTTGACGGGGCTGTTCAAACTGCATACTGGAACAGCGAGTTTGTAAGGGAGGCAAACCTTCCGGGGAGAGAAGATTGTCTATATGCGGAAAGGTCAGCGGTCCGCGCGTCTATAGGTGGTCTCGTAAGAAGGCCTGTTTCGACCTGTTTTCCGGGCAGACTATAAGGAAGGCGTAGACCTACTACGTAGGCAGTCTATAAATTACACCTTTGCTTCTTATCACTCCCTTGTGGAATAACAAAAAAACATTTCTTCTTCTGGACCATTAAAATTTTGCGGTGAAAATAGAGGTATTAAATCTACCAACTGGCTTAGTAATGTCCACTATAAGAGATAAACGCCATGCGTGCTGGTTACACACTCATGTAGCGGCTCCAGACATGAAGTGATTTCCAGGGGCTTCATTTTGCAAGACTAGTCCGAACTTGCAGACGGCGGTTCATGTGACCGAGAAACCTTGATTTTTAGCTCGTGCAGAAATGTTCTAGAAATAAGAATAATAATCTTGCAATTTTTTATAATTAGGTAATATATTAAGGTAACTAGGTCTATTCTAAATAACGCCTTTAAACACCGTCTATGCAGCCGTGGAAATTCCTAACCATTGTGGCCTAACCGAAACGGAGCATATTTTTCAGAAAGCGTTCCGCAACCTGTCTTATGCGGAAAGGAAAAGTTCCGCAATAGGCTACGCGCTTTGTTCCGTTGCATGCTGCCTTGTGCTGGCGTCCTTTTCGCAGTTTACATTTATGCCGCTCTCACACGCCTTTAGGACACACCCACCTCCGTGGTTAATCGGTTGTGGTGTTCGGCTGCTGAGCCGAAGGGCGCGGGAACGGATCCCTGCTGTGACGGCATGTAAATGTAACTTTTAGCATTGCGACGAAATTCATAAACTCTCGTACTGTGCAATGTCACGTCACGTTGAAGAACCAAAGATGGCCGAAATCAGCGCGGCGTCCACTACTACGGTGACTCTCACAGCCTGCGTGAAGCTTAGGAACGGCTATGCACCACACCCCTCTGCCATCGGCTTCAAACGCAGCCTCTAAAGGTGCGTTCGCGTGTAAATCTCAATGACTAATTTCTACCACTAAGCTACGCGGATATTGCAGGAAAATACGTAAATTATCAAGTAGCGCAACTATTAATGCAGTGATGATCTGGCAAATGAAGACGCTTCATCGACGTTTTACTTCAAGTAAGGCAATCCCCCCCCCCCCCCTGCCGAAATAAAAAGTAAAGACAAAGCAAGCCACGACGAATGGCAAGGTCAGAGCAACAACTGGAAATCGAAGAACTCCATCTGGTTTTTTTATCAAACGGGGAGCTCAGTTGCATGCTGACTCCCGATTCTTACAAAAGGAGCGAGAGAAAGAGGGGAGAAAAAGAAAACACCCAAAGCAACGAAGCCAATTGCGAGGCAGAGCTATAAAGCACGTGTGCTCCATCTACCGCTCGCACGCAACACCGTCACGGAAGTTAACCCGTGCGCGCAGGGTGCTTCCCACGAGGGCCAAGGCGGCACACGCCGATAGTTCCCCGACTGTCCCGATTTCGGCGGCAAACGTCCGTACGCCGCTTGCGCTCTCCACCGCTATAGTGTTGGGATCCAAGGCGCGCTCTTTCCGTCTCGCAGTCGGGCGACAACAGCGGTGTTCACCCGTTTTTCCTCTGCTGCGTTTACAAGATACAATTCAGTGCGAATGCTGTCTACGGCGACAACCGCGAAGATACAGCTTGTTTTCATTGCCAGGTCCCGGAGCGCCACGGCTGCTACACCTACAGATTCATACGGCTATCTAAAGGTCTTTCTTTTTTTAGTGTGTAGCATTATATTTCGGATCTTATCAGTTTACTTTAGTGAAGCCCACTGTAGCTTCGATTGAATGCAAAGTTTCCAGGTGTGCCTGGAAAAGAAGAACAGGAATATGCTAGTAATAGAACACATGGGTTTTTCTGCGAGCTCCTGTTCTAATTCGCATGTATAGGGCCCGGTATATTATCTGAATTCTTTCATACTGGCCTATGTTCAATATAAAGCGCCCACTTTACAGCCTCCATTGTAGATGTATTGTGCAGCCCTAATCAGTGCGGCCGGCTCTGAGCTGACGCTAGAGTGAAAAATGCTCGAATGGGATCTGAGCAGCCTTCCGTTCCGTTTGGAGGGAGCCTTGGCCTCTGGGGAAGCGTGAATTCTCGGATAGTCTTGTGAACATCGCAGCGTAGTGCGCCTTCTCTCACTGCCTCGAGCACATACAGACAGACAGGCGTGTAGCTCTCATTCCGCACTGCTAACCAGGTGAAGACATTCGGGCGCCCTTGGCTAAGCAGCTGTCGTCACGTTATCACCGCCCACTTTGCTTGTTCCGCTGTGCATCAAGTGGAGCGGGCCAACCGGAACGCACCTAGCGTGGCAGTTATTTTCCGACCCGTTAGAGCAAAAGATGTGTTCCGAGCATTCGGTGCACCACACCTGGCCCAACGCATGCAGAGCATCTTCCCTTCACCTTCCGAATCATGCGCGAGCATATCTCAACACATGCTGCCTGTGCCCCCTTCATGTTTTGACGAAGTGGGTTGAAATGGCATATCCGTTTCGGGTTTTGAGCACTCCAGGTAGATGAAGTTCGTCTATTCTGGAAAACAAATATTTTTTAGCTTTAGATCACATTAAAATTTGTTTGCCGGCTCACCTGTAAGGCTTTTCTATGAATACCTCAATCAGCATGAATAATAGATAGCTAACGACAAAACTTCTTCATTTAGTCGCTGAAATCACCTACAGCAACTGCGCTATAATAAGCATTACCGAGTACAGTAATCGCGCTGTGAACTTTTTCCTAGAATTTTTAGTCAGTACGGCCTGTTTACAATCCAGGACGGAAAGAAAATCTCATAAAGAGCGAGCATTTGTCTTTCAGCATTTTGAAGGAAGACTAAATGAACCTGAGAACGGTGTTCATGTTTGCGCCAAGAAGCGCGCACTAGGTGCACTTTATGTTGCATGTGCGGACGAGGAGGAGCAGGATGAGACGTTTATTGAGAGCTTAAAAGTTGGTTGGTCTCAGTCCGCGCGCCCAATGGCCTGAAGCTCTGCTCGTCCCCTTTCCGCCAGATTCTTCTGGAAAGCGGGGTATTTGCTGCACAGGGTGGCCTCCCAGGGCACATAGATTGCGTCAAATGTTTCTTCCGGCTTGAAATTTCTTTGGCAAGGCAATGTCATGTGAAACATTGTGCCCGGTTCCTCGTATAAGGGGCACGCTGGATCATGTTTGTCGGGGTACCATTTGTTCAAAGTGACTGGATTGTGCAGAGTGTTAGTTTGTATTCTCCTCATAACGTGTTCTTCTCCTTTACTGAGATTCTTACTAGATAAAGGAAAAACTCTCCTGTTCGCCCTATAGCATTCTGCGATGTTCGCGTAGCCTAATAGCGGGTTTGACGGGCTGTCGAGAGAGAATGACGGCTGCGTACTCACGGCTTGAAAAAGTGTAGCGGAGCCTCAGAGTCAGCGGCCTCATTTCCGTGGGTGTTTGTGTGCCCAGAGGTCTAGGGGGTCTATACATTGTTCGGTTTGGCTTCTTTTAGTATGTTCAAGCAGGGTTCGCTTACTCACCCTATGAGGAAATTCGTGCTGCTGTTTCAGAGTCGGACATCACTGTTGCATTCTGGTTCCAACGGATGGCAAGAGCTATGGCTGCCTCTTCCGCCCCCGTTGCATTCTGCGCTCTGATTATTTCGTTCTTAATGAGAAAGCCTTTGGGCGTTGTCTTCGATATTGCGGCTATCCCATTCACGAGGCCTGCTGCACCTACATATATTGTATCCTGCCCATTATCGGAGCGCTTGGAGAGGTATTTCGCTCTTGCTTCTCTCCAACCTTTTTTGAAATCTCTGTCCATGCATTTCGGGACTGGTTCGATCTTGATTCGTACCTTGGGGCTTAGAGGCGGTACCTTCCTGTCAGCTGCCTGATAGCGTATGGTGATTTTGAGCCTTTGAAGTAGTTTTCTGCGCCGCTCTGAAGTATAGGGCGAAGCGCTCGCTAAAAGTGATGAGTAGCGTCGACACTTGTCGCGTCTTTATTTCCATGGGGTTAGGTGATCCCGAAGCTTTGCTTAAACTTCGCAGAGTACAGTCTACTCATTCAGTGCTTGTGCACGGAATCCGGGGAATGAGATCCGCGGAAAGAAACTAAGACTGCTGGGGCTATAAAAGCGGACATGCAGCAAGGGTAATTTCTTTTTCTTTTTAACCGCCCATGGCAGACGCATAGCCACAGCGTGAGGAAAATTTTAGAAGAAGAGATATTTATTAACGTTCCATTTCAGGTGTTTCGAAATAGATTGCTAGCCCTCACCCAACTCTTGGCTATGACGTCCAACTATGAGCGTCTATGGACTGTTACCTGGAATTTGTAACTGCAGCATCAGTCGGCTCTCCATTGGCAAAACAACGTACGCTTGGAGTGAGTCTCTGTTATTACCGACGGGTTTATTCCAAGCAGCAAAGTAGTCGCTGTTCGTCCAGAGCGCAAATGCTGAAAATGCGGTCGTGGAACGTTTTGTGGTGACATCAAGGCCGCGACGAGGTCATCATCGTTCTCGTCCGTAGCGCTGAGAGTTCACTGGCCGCCACGCAATGCTAATGAGAATCCTATTTCCGCCTCCGAAAACTCCCGCCACTGGTCTTCAGCGGACGGATGATTGATGACCCATCGTTCTATCTGATATGACTGCCTTAACAGTGGACTTACATAAAGCCTCGATTAAACGTTGTTGAGTGAATTCTTGTCTTTGCTACATCATGAGCACATCGAAGTTGCTATCTTTGCCGCGATCTTTTGCACGTAAGCTCGGTTTTAATTAAGCAGTTTGGGATGAAAGAGTAGATACGTATTTACATCAAGCAATTGAATCAGGCCTGATCTAATCAGAGCTAAATAGGAAGTAGCGATAGCGCATGAAAGGCTCAACGTGACCTTCATTTTTTTTGTTTTTTCATTCTACATTCGGCCAATGTAAGCACAGCTCACCAATTTTTTGTAATATCACGGCAGCGTCGACTATATGGTAGTTCAGCACCCCATGCAAGGCCGCAGAGGCGAAACGTACGAGAGTACGAGCTGGAGCACAGAGCGCTTTCCAGTTCCAGCGTCGTCTGCTCGGCTATTCTGTTGACGTTCCGCAACCCCCGCTGGTCGTCTGCTGGCGTAGTCTTGAATGGACACTGAACCATCATATGGTGGACTCTCCCGTGATATTACAAAAGAAAAAATGATGGGCTGTACACACCGCAGGAAACATTGCCGCAAGAGGTCCCCGGCACTTTCAGACAGCTACAAGGTGACTAAATGAAGACAGTCGAAGAGATATGAGAACAAACAAAAGCACCGACCCAGCCGTATGCTATGCTACAGTTGCGTTTATTGTACGTTTTTTTTTCTTTTACGCAAGGGCGTGCAATACCGCCGTAGGCGAACAGTCCGCTGAGGTACGGCCGGTTCAGCGAACCGTGAAGTTCATTCTGCGCTCACGCGGAGCGTCCAGATGGAGGCGATATGAAGTTCGAGAACGCGTGCGCTTTTGTAACGGCCGGAAAAGTCAGCGGACAACAAGTGCAGGGTACAAAAATGGCCTGACCAAACATGAGCTCTGTTGCCGGGACGATAAAAAGGCTTAGCGCTTTGGCAGGAAACGGGCGCCTGAGCTATTTTTGCGTGTCCTCTCAAAATGTGTTTGGGTTGGCCCAAGCCTGACTCAACCTGGAGATATTCTCAATTGATCTGATTGCCTTCCTTCCGGGTAGGAGCACAAATTTTGGCAATTCGTCCTCCTCGTGAGCCTGAAATACCTGTGCCCTTGTTTATTACCTCATCCGCAGATTACACTTGTCAAACACCGAATTATTAAAGGTGTGTCAAATAGATTGTTTACGCAACACAGCTTTTTGTTTCAGATGACAACTCGAACATTACCATATTTACTTGCACATTGGTTGACACGTCGTAAAGGTTGACCCTTTAACTTCGGGAAGTGGCAGAGAAAAATAAAGTTGGAATGTTGTATTGGTAGACCAATACAAACTCCGTGACACTGACGAGCTATTGAGTGAGCCACAACAACCAATTTTCAAACATAAACTGCTCATTGAACGTTAATCTTTATGTGTAAACAGACAGTTACTCGTAATCCGCGGTCTCTTTCGGTGTGGTAAATAATTTTAAATCAACTGAAGGCAAATACATCCAGTTATGTTCTCAGCAAAGCGACCAAACCAAACGGAAGCGGGCATTCAGGCCAGTAGAACTTACGTATACGCCACATGAAACGCACGTGCAGGGGATTAAAATAGCCATGGTCTTGTCTTTTTATAGGAACGTGAACGCAAGGGAAGAACCTGGCAATCCGGAAGAAAGCACCACCCGAGCAACAGACAGCTCGCGAATGTCGGTAGCGGGGTAAAAACGAAGAGACGGCTTTCTACGCGACACCTGTGCGTATATAACAGCCGAGCCCCATCCATCAGAAGACCTGCTGCATTCTCGTCTTTGACGACGCCGCTATGAGAGCCTTATGGACGAGAGTGTGCGGCCGCCTGGGCAAGAGAGCATGAAACAGGTTCATCGCTTCTCAAGACACCACCAATGCCCGTCGTGGCTATGTAAATGAACAATACACTTCTCTCTTTGCGAAGACTGGCGCGGCAGAAGAGGACAGACACACACGCAAGTGCCATATGTGTCCATATCACGCCCGCGCCAATGGTTGCAAATATTTTCCCAATATTGGCGCGGCCAATATTCTTCCGCGCCACTCTTCGCGAAGCAAGTCTCACCAACTCGCCCAATCCTTTACGCTGCTTGAACAACAGGTGGAAAGGAAAACAAAAACGAATTTTTTCTTTTTTATTCTCCCATTACGGGACAGACTTGCGGCTTGAGGCAGGCCTTACAGCAATGATGCTTACAAACTGTCCGTATGGAAAACTATGCTTCTTTTTTCAGCATATCTTGGCTTTATATTTCTGCCACCTGCTTTCTCAGTAAAAGTCGTGTGACTACTCTTATGGCTTTCGTCTTCATCAATCCTGCAAGATATATGTCCCAATGTCTAAACAGGCCCGCAGCAGATACAGCTACATTGCTGGAATTTAGGTACTGGAAATTTAATTTCGGGTTCAGTCAGTGGTGCATGGTCTTCATTGTCACTGTATTCGAGAAATTTAACATTGTGCGATTATCCATTTGTGGCACGGCGTCTACGATTGTGCACGCGAATTTTCTAACTTTTTTCGTGGAGCATCCAGTAGTTTTCACAAAATCAGTAATGCCGGCTTCACTTGAAATCCCTGCTGTACAGAATGGTGGCGCCATTTCGTGCCTAGAAATAAGAATTCCTTACCAGAAACACGAAATAAACATGAAGGTCACGAAGTTCTGTGGTGCGCTGTCTGATGCAGTAAATGTTTTAGTAAAGCACAACGTCGTTAAGTTTTTGTTGCAAAACCAGGTTCGGACGATGAAAAAAACAAAAATAATTCATTTGGTAGAAATGTGCGCGTTTTTTTTTTTAAGAAAAGGGCTGCAATTCTGTGAGCGCGGAAGTGTGCAGCATGGGCGAAGTTTTGAAGTTTTAAAAACCATTCACATTATTTTTGCAAAATACGTGGTTCCAAGCATACCTACACAAATTTTCACAATTTTTTCTACAACAGAAAACAATGCATATCTAAAAGGGTTACCTCTCGCGAGGAGCGAAGCACACTAGGTTTAGCAGTCGAGGTGGCTAATGACTTTGGTGCTCGGATACTGAGGCCAAGAACGCAGAATCAGATCACAACCGCGGGGGCCGTAGTTCGAGAGAGGCGAAATGCAAAACACACCCGAGTTCTGTGTGATGTCTCTGCACGTTTAAGAGCCCTATATTGTCTAGATAAAATCCAGAGCCTGCCACTACGGTGTCCCTCATATCCCATGTGAAGCTTCGGGCTTTAAGCCCCGCATATTATTCCATATCATACTTAACGCTTAAAATTATTCCAGCACAAATATCTCGGCTTCTTTCACGCCCTTCGCAAGACGTTGCCCCAGCAGCACAGATGATAGGCACAATATTTAAAATGTATTGGCGAATGCCGGCCCTACAAAGGATCGGAGTAATACCATCCTTTTCCAATATTGCGCCGATTACCAGTGTTGCTTGGACTCAAGCTCGTGGGTAGAAAGGTGCAGGCTGGCACTCATGAGGTGAATCAAGGGCCTCAGGGGGCCACGGAACGTGGCTGACCTACTAGGGCGAACAATACCGCATACGCACGGCTGCCCGCACGGCCGTTCGCCGGCGGCTGATTCTGATCGAAAGTGCGCGGCCTCGTCACGGCCATCTGTGGCCGAGCCAGTGAGCCACTTGGCACCATTCCCTCCCGGTCGCCCGCTGCTTGTTTACGGAGGATGCTGGCGCTCTTCCCGTGTAGAAAACCGGGGGCCAAGGCCAAGGTCATCCGCACCTCGTTCGTGTGGCCCTGCTCATTTCCTGGTGTATTTTCTTTGACCGCGAGTGCTTGCGCAACCTATGCATCTCGTCCACTCACATCAGGACTTCCAACAGACACACTTTTATTGTATATGTATCAGCAGCGCGAACACCACACAGGAAGAAGAAGGAGAAGAAGGTAAAGAGCGCTTCTTCTTCTCCTTCTTCTTCCTGTGTGGTGTTCGCGCTGCTGATACATATGGATCGCAACCAACTAGCCCGGCAGATGGTGTTATTCAAGTACTTTTTATTGTATGCACGGACAGCACATTTTAGACGAACACTCCCAACAGATGTCTCAAGTTCGGCTCGACTCATGGCGATGACTCAATTACTATGGCATTCGGCTGTAAAGCTCAAGGTCGCGAGTTCGATACTGGCAGCAGCGGCTCTGTTTCAGTGAAGCAGAAATGATACATATCCGTGCACTAATCTAAGCGCATGTTAATGAATCCGATCTAACTGAAATTAAACCGGAGCCCGCCACTATGACATGCATCAAAGTCAAGAATGTTGCTGTGGCAAGAGGCAGGCCCAGTCAGTCCAGTCAGTCCAGTCAGTCCAGTCAGTCCAGTCAGTCCAGTCAGTCCAGTCAGTCCAGTCCGGTCAGTCAACTCATTCCACTCAGTCCTGCCAGGCAAGCCAATGTGTTGAATTTATCCTAGCGCAGTCCATTCTGTTCAGTAAGTCGAGTTGGACTTGATAATACGAGTTCGAACTTGTGGCCTCTGCGGGACATAAAGGTGGTAAAGCACACGCTGTTCTATTTTATCTGTTGCCTGCTGAACTCTAGCTGGTTCTTCTTTGTGAAGTCCCAGCGCTGTCCCGTTTCGAAGAAAAATGTGTACTGCAGCCTATGTCAGCCGACAGCTCAGAAAATTATTGTTGAAAGAAAGTGAAAAATTGTACGATGAATCGGACCCTGCATGCATGCTAAGGACAAAGACAACTGTCGACGGCTCTGCAACAACTCGGGAGATTTGGGCAAGCAGTCGTGGAAATTTCAAGGCCCATTGTGGCTCACGTAACGGTCTCGCTGAGCGGCAGCCTCTCGGGAATGGACGCCAGACGAAGGATGCACGCACAGGCGATTGAAGCCTCTGCGCACACAGCAGGCTTTCGTAACGGGATATGCTCACTGGCACGTTCCACTCGGTTCTTCGTGAAATGGGGCCCGTAAAGCAGCCATTGTTTTCGGTCGTCCCTGTAGTTTCTTTTCTTTTCGTTTCACGATGAATTCCAAAAATTCTTGCCTGTCGGCTAACGTCGAACTCCGTAATGTGACCTTAACGGTCAGGATAGCGTGAAACATCGGGAAAACCAGTACGGTGTACATTTATAGGCAGGCGCTGTACTAGCTGACTGTAACGGTCATAGTGGATTATAAAAAAAGGGTTGAGCTGGATGCCACGACTCGAAAGCGGAGCGAAAAAAATGGCGACCTATTTGCCCAAGAAAACCGGAGGCGACGTCCGCTTCTGTTTCTGTGGTAGTTGTTCCCCGCCAGAATTTTCTTTTGTTCTGGACCTCAAGGTCAGTTTACCGTTCTTTTTTTTATACCGGTCACGTAGACCTCACTGCCGTCCGGAAAGCCGTAGTTACGGTGTCCATGTTAAGTATATGTGTTTAAAGGGCAGCTAAAGTGAGCTATTGTTACCAACCTACAGTTGTTAACCAACAATGCCGTGGGACTGAAACTGTAATGCTCATCACATTCGTATCGTAAACCAAGCTCTTGCGTAACTTGGCACGAATTGTGCCGTGCACTAAATTTGTAGTGACGCCGCAAAAATTGCTGGCAAGAACTAGGGGGTCGGGATCTCTCCTGCGCCTTCGTATCGTTCTATGCATAAAACCAGAGCATTCCTAAGCAAACAGCGTGCAAATAAGATGATTACGAGATGGTGTTTCGTCGGGGAATGCAAGTGATGAAGGCTTGCAACATGACCAACACCGAGCAGGGGCTTTCATTCGAACACGTTATTCAAAGGAAAGCAACCTTGACTCGTGCTACTGAAGGCTTCTTCGTGTATAGTATATAAATCGACTTCAATTTTCTATGTAAAGAAAAGAAAAGCTCGGAGTCTTCTGACTTTTTCCAGCTGGGTGAAGAGGTCACTGTGATAACAACTGCGTCCACCTGTGGTCACCACTTCCAGTCGCGTCCGGACTCCATGAACCGAGGAGGCAAAATCGTGAGAACGCCTCGGTTCATAAGTCTTTGATGGCTCAGGTCCGCTTAATTAATTGCATGGTCACTATTCATGTGTGAAACTCGTCGGAACACTGCGTGGTGGAAATAAGCGGATTAAAAGCGTTTCCGCGAGGAGGCGTGCCTTGTCCGCCTAATTTCTCATATATAGCTATCCTCAGATAGGGCGCGCCATTCACTATTGCACAACATTTCGCTCAAGGTACGGCTTTGATCAGGTGAATGAATATCGTGCATTGTAGTTGTTTTCACGCAACCGTGAAATTCACTATGGATCTTCGTAAACAGAGCGCAAAAAGGACACGGATGACACAGAAATGGACGGGACAGGCACTATCCGCGTCGTCCGTGTCCTTTTTGCGCTATGTTTTCGAAGAACTGTTACCAACTAGCCCAAACCAAGATACTGTTACTTCACTATAGAGTTCAGTCTTCAAATTAGGGCCTTATTTCCGTCCGAGCAAAGATTACCGTAACATTCTAGCAAAGTTCTTGCGAGTGCAGGCCTCCGATTTCTTTTTCTCATTTCGACCTCTTACCACGGGCGGCTTAAGTGAGTAGGTTGTCGCTGTGTCAGCTACCGGTTTTGAGAACATACCTCTATACGACCACTCCTTCGCTCAACAGTGGAGATTCGAACGTCTCAGCGAAATCCCCTCTGCTCACGCGTGCACAGTAAGCCTCCCCGCACGTGATCAAACACAGACTGGTCCTGGCACGGAAGGTCGTGCCCTCTCTGAGCTGCATTAGGGTTACCCCGTGCATTCTCCGTCTTCCCATTGTTTCCGCGTGATGCCCTTTGCCGCAAAACCTGTAGTGCGGAAACTGCTGGTGCACGAAGATCACTGCGTGATCGTGTGGCAGTGCCCAAACGTAACAAGACAAAGACTCGTCACGGACAACAAAAGTAACACGAACAGCAGCAAGACACCGAAGAAACAATGCCACAGACCCCGTCTTTCTACCGCTGTTTCAATGTTAGGTCCTAATGCGTTACCTACTGGGGCCTTCCCATGCCCCGATAAAGAGTCGTTCCGCGCTATTCCAGTAATGCTGACAATCCTGATAAGTTCCATGCGCACCCACACACAAATAAATTTCTTCCTAACGAAACCTATGTACCGCAGAAATCGGGCAGCCATGGCTCTGAATGTATATTTAGTTATCTGCTTTATACTTTGCCAATGTCTTCATATATTGCGGTAGAATAAGCACCTATACCGGAAGGAAAATTGTATCGAAAGATAAGAAAAGCTGTTAATAGCAGTCTTAAATTGACACATGAGCTACGAAGGAGATTGTAGTTCCGCTACAACCTCCTACAAGCTACGAAGGAGATTGTAGTTCCACTACAACCTCCTTCGTAGCTCATGCGGTTTCATGACGCTCTAATGTGCATTAACGTGGCGCAGTACGCGGGCTTTTTGGTCTTCTGCCTCCGTCAAATACAGCCGCCGTGGCCGGGATCCAACCCGCGACCTTAGAAGCCACGGAGCCACTGGATTCATTTCTGGGCTAGATGAAAGGTGAGCTTGCTTTGTACTGTTCTCTTATCTTTACTTTAATCTTTCGAGCTACTCTATCAGCTTAGTATAACAGGAAGTAATGTTTGAAAAAAATATTATTCGTGTCATACGACGGCAAACGCCAGAAGGAAAACCAAATACCGACGAATGCCTTGCATGGAAATCTCTAACGAAATAAGGGCCTTTAGACTTCAACTCAAACTAATGATCAAGGAGTCAGAAAAAAAAAAAAAGATACGAGGGCCGTTCCACATTCGTTTCGACTTTTGTATTTCCCGCAGTGTATAGTTCGCCATGTCGTTCGTTACTAGTGAGGTCTGTGTCCCACAACCAGACAGTAGCACGAGTCGGACGCGTCCATTTTGTGTTTTCTAGCGGACTTCCTGTCCATATCAGTAGCCGAGCGGACAGCATGGATAGCTTGCCGCAAGGGCAGCGCTGGACATTGTAGTTGGGGAAGGAATGTTGTGAGCTCTCTGGAAATTCACCGGCGACTTGTGGCAACGTGTGTCAGCAGGCAGATTTCCGAAAAACCGTACTCTGATGGGTGGAAGGTTGGCAGCCCTCGCTTCCATTCACGCGACATTATCGGTCGC
Organism: Amblyomma mixtum; assembly: GCF_055824585.1. NCBI lineage: Eukaryota > Metazoa > Arthropoda > Arachnida > Ixodida > Ixodidae > Amblyomma > Amblyomma mixtum. The sequence continues at coordinate 157,991,838 of NC_143017.1, read as the reverse complement.
TATCCCAGCCAGAGGCGGTCCAAGGCATGTTACCCTTCTCTGTTGACGTGCCGCCCGCCTTCCAGCCTCCCACCCAACAGAAGGCCGTTCTTCGGGATATTGCCTGCTCGCCACACATTGTCACAAGTCACCAGTGAATCTCCAGAGACCCTCGTTCCACAAGAACCACGTCGTTGCCCTTGGTTGTCACTATCCATGCTGTCCGCTCAGCTACTGAGATGTAGAGGAAGAAAGTGAGCTGGCAACCACAAAATGGATGCCTCAGACTCGTGCTGCCGTCTGCTGGTGGAACGCCATCCCCACTGCTAATGACAGCCGCAACAAACGATACGGCGGACAATGGGGTGCGGGAGATACAAAATTGTAAATCAGTACGGTTAGACCGTCGTATTATGATGACGCTCTGCAAAAGTTGCTTCAAGGTTCACCTAAATAATTTTGGAAGACACTTGGCATCAACGAAGAAGTCAATTACGGAACTATGAACAGCACGAGACAAGGTAATTGACAAGTTTGAAATTGGCAGCGCACTGAATGATTTGTTTGGTTTGGGGGGTTTAACGTCCCAAAGCTACTCAGGCTATGAGGGACAACGCCGTAATGGAGGGCACCGGAAATTTCGGCCACCTGGGGTTCTTTAATTAACGTGCACTGACATCGCACAGTACACGGGCCTCTGGAATTTCGTCTCCATCGAAATTCGACCGCCACGGCCGGGATCGAACCCGCGTCTTTCTGGTCAGCAGCCGAGCGCCATAACCACTGAGCCACCGCAGCGGAAACGACCCTGTGGCTTAACGGACTGTGAACGGCAGGTTTAATTGGATGCTCTGTTGCCGGTTAAGCCCGGTGCACGTGACGGTGGTTGGGCGAATGAATATTTCATGAATATTTCATGGCTGCTTTTGCTGCTGATGATAAACAACCAGTCGACTTCGCGCTGCCGTCAAACGTTCCGGGAATAGAAAACTCGAAGCTTTCAGGGTAAGGTATTGCGTATGCTACGTTGCTACTTGACATCAGCGTGAGAAAATAACCTGGTGCGGATTATGATGCTCAGAATGAATTTCCGAAACTATACGTAGGAAGGATACCGAAATATCTGCTTTGATTTTTGAGCAATCGATTACAACGGGGTGTATTCCGGAAGGTTGGAAAGTCGATAAGGTAATACGAATTTTGAAGTGTGGTGATGAAAAACTGGCTTCTAATTATCGACTCATATCGTTAACGTCCACGGCTTGCAAGATATAAGAAAACATTATCTCTGGGCATATTCGACATTACTTATCCGATTTCCGAATGTATCCACTCTAACAAGAGAACCAACACGGCCTATCAACAGCTATTCAATTAATGGAAGTCATGCAGGATTTTTGTGAAATAGCTGATAAGGAAGTACATATTCACCTAATATTCCTTGATTTTTATGAAAGCCTTCGACAAAGAAAACCACAGAAAACTTATCTTGAAGTTTAGGTATGCTCTTAGAAGTGGAATGCATTTTTTTTTTTCAGCGCAAAAAAACACAGGACAAAGGAGGGAGATGCATGCAGGACGAACGCTGACTTGCATTCTACGTATGAAGACCAACTAGCCCGTCCTTCCACTTTAACAAGTCTTAGAAGTGATTCCCTAGACAATGGATTTAAACTTCCTTAGTGACTGCCGACAGTTTGTAGGCATCGAAGGAACCAAGTCCTGCATATGCGAAGTACGATCAGTGGTACCATAAGGCTGCGTACTCGGGCCTGCATTGTTCTTGTTGTGCATCAACGATCTCGTTGCAGACATAACTATATCACACAAACGCCTACCGTAATAGTTTGGGTGTTCTGTACAAGGAAACACGCTGCGATGTACAAATTAATTTCGGTACATAGGGGTAAGTAACTTCAAACCTGAAATAGAGATCACATGTTATGCTCATTATCGGTAAAGCTAATCGCAAGTTAGGCTATCTCAGGAGAAAACTAAAATTTGCTTCAGGTGAAACAAAACTAACTGCTTACAAAACGTTGGTGCGCCCATTGCTGCAGTATGCATGCAAGGTGTACGACCCGAAAAAGTAAAGTGCAGAAATTGGAGCAAGTACAACGGCGAGCATTACGCCTCATATCTTCCCTCTTCAGGACGACAGATGCAGCCACTCTGTTATGTCATATAGCCAACCTACATCATTTGTATGTTCGACGGAAGCATAAGCAGTTGATACCTTTCTATCAAATTATAAATGAAATGATTCGGGTTGACAAATAATGTATCAAGGAGCACACTACACATTCGGCACATTAACACATTCGGCATGCCAGAGAAATCAGTGTCGCCAAAAACCGCTTCATATATTCGTTTCTTCCGCTGACCGCGCACTAATGGAATCTGCTACCCGCTAGCGTGGTGTACGCAGCATCTCGAGATGAGTTTTCGTCTCTGCTTTATGATCATTCGTGTAGCACCCAAGGCACATATTTTAGTTGTGAAATTGCTTGTATTTACTTCACTTCGTATTTTTTTCTTAATGAGCATAGATTGCCTCCACTGCTAACTTAGGCCTGGAAAGGACTGGAAGCATGTAATAGATAAATAAATAACCGAAATTCCGTAGAAGCATTTCTCAAAGACATACGCGCGCTGTGCACAAGAGTTCATCGTCTTCCGCTTCATGACAGGGTAAGGCTCTGTTTTAGATTTACGCTCCAGGGTGGCGCAAGTTGCAGCTAAGTTAATGAAACAGTAAAAATGACCTATCGCGTTATAAACAAATCACGAAAACAGTGCGCATCTTGTCAGGAGGTCTGCTTTCTTCTATTTTGTTTTTATTTACTCTTTTGCTCTCAATACTACGATGATTACGACTCCCTAATGTTAATTTTTTTTCACACAAATTTAGCCAATGAAGACTTGAGAGGACCAAAATCACCGTACAACAGCACCAAAGTACCGTAGGATTCTTTAACAATATACATAGTGCTTATCTGACCCAGTATCTCGACGCGACGCCTGAAGCAGTATACTTTAGTGCGGACCAGACTTTATTGCATATGGCTTATCGTCCACGTTATCGACAAAAACTGCGCGCATGCCTGCACATTTTCTTACGGCGAATGCGATTGCGCCATTAGGAGAAAGACGAGCTCTGATTTGCCAGTAATTTATGATCTGGACTTTGTGTGCGGCCTGTTGCCCTCCAATGATGAACCACACATGCTTTCCGACTTGGGCGCTGCTATGGAACCACAAGAGTTGCAACCTGGGACGAGTGAACTACTTTCTTGACTAGATCGCGTTTAGTTAAGTGTCTTTGCGCGCTGTGGTTATTGAACCTTCTTCATCCGGTCGTCAGCAACACAAAAGCCCTGCCACTCTTTGTCAAACAAAACAATTGTTCCACACTTCATTGGACAGGTATTTCAAAGGTTGACCTATGGGTGAACGACATAACTGTCCGCCCGACCACACCGCACCGCTCGAGTAGCCTCGGCTAACAAACCCGACGACGTGCCCAACGAATCCTACTGGTCTCGTCGAAAACGGGCTAGTTAGCCCGCTGAAATTGCCGAAAAGGCGCCGCTGCCCTCCTGGGACAGGTTCGTCGAAAATACAAGGGGTGAACATGCCGGAGGGGCTTCCACCATCACCGTGGCAGCAGAGCAAGTCAGGAAGGAAGGAAGGAAGAACGATCAAGGGGGGAGGGCAGCCGATGAAGCCGTTGTTTGTCGGAGACGGGGAGGAGGAAGGCCCGGCCGCAGGAACGGCGAGAGGAGGACGCGCGGCCACGGCGGCGGCGGCGGCCTTGGCCGGCGTGCGGCTCGTCTGCCGCGGCAGAAGAGCGTTGCCACCGGCCAACAACACGGAGGATATCTCGCTCGGGGCAAGGGACCTGCCACGGCGGTCCGCATCGAATCGGCCGCAGCGCGCTGGCGTCCGGTCATCGCCGCCGTCATCGCCGTCGCAGTGCCGTCGGTCGACGTTGACCCTCCTTCCGGAACTTGGGGGCGCCGGGAGTGGGCTCCTTTTAGTGCTTCTCTCTCCGCTGCTACTGCACCCGCTACTGGTTCCGACGCGTCACGACCTTCTACTCGCCGGGCAGGTGTGAACGTACGTAAGAGACATTTGCACTTCGCTTCCGCCGCGTACCCTCCGTCGATTTTGGTGCTGAGGGTGCTGTCTGTGCCGGTCACTGGGGAAGCGGAGATGAGGCATCATCTGATACGACGCGTGATCGCGACGGTCCGCTAGGAATTTTCAATCCGCATAGGATGAAACAGGGAGTGGGCCTTTCGTGATTATATTGGCTAACCCTTAGGATGAGATTGTTAGCCAGGTATTGTAAAGAGTTCGCCTCTCGTCTCTTTTTTTTTTTTTTTCACCGACTACAAGGAGACCCAAAAACGAATCTGTAGAAGCGAACTATTGCACGAACTGTCACGCGACCAAGTATTGTAAATGTGACATCAGGAATCCCGAGAGATATATCGTGCGGAAAAGGATTACGCAGCAATGCAGCGAGGATTCCTGCAGAATGTCTGGCAAACGACGGCTATTTAGACGTCGGCAGTTGCTGGAAAGTTCCAGATGCGGAACTAAACACCAACTCCGCGCGTGCACACCAGAGCGCACGCCGCCGACACTGTTAAGTGCTTCTAATTTTCCGCGCCGTCGGAAAAGGGTCCAGTGAGGGCAACTAACCTGCGCTCGTGCTCTTTCTCACCTCGCTACCGCGTCGCAGCGGCCACCACGTCGGTCATGTCCACTCGCCCGCTTTACACGTGTTTATCTTTCCTTTCTTTCGTTTTTATGCGCCGGTCCCGACCTAGACCACGTAATTCTTTTCCGAATGGCACGGGCAGGGCGCCGATGAACCTGCTGTGATGCTGGCTCTCGTGTTGCTACGTGAATGGTTTACTATGGGGAATGCCTTGGGCGGTCGCAGGCTGGCGCTGCTGCACTGAGGTCATGGCCTACTCACGCTTTTTGATGTACGCCGGAAACGGCTTGCGGATTGCCCTGCGCTGCGCTCCGTCCTCGTACACAAGTCACGACTTTCAACTCGCCGGTCAAGTTGACTGAAGAAGTATTTGCGTCTTTAGCGAGAAGTGAACAGAAAATTCTCCGAGGATATGATGGCCCACCAGTTCGCACAGGCCCTCCTGTTTGCAAGTGTTTAGGGGCGTCAGCAGGCAGAAGAAGCTGCGCTTTCACAGCTTCACCAGATGTAATCAAACACACCAAGGCAACACGTATTGTTTAACTATGCGTACAAGAAACACACTGTGCGAGTGAACTTGTACCGCTCTTGTTTCTGTTTCCCTGTTACTTAGTGACCATCGCCAATGAGTTAAGTGCCATAACTGCTCTAAAAGTTTACGAAAATTGTGTAGGCCAAAGGGTATAAGGTACACCTTATGCGACTTAAAAACACAGCTCTAGCAACACGTGTTTCTCTATTTAACCTTAGGATTTAATTCGCGCACGTAATTTTTATTCGACAATATCAGATGATGTAGTTTCATACAAAGACCACTATAGCGAAGATCCTTCGCTGGGTTCTGCCCGCAAGCTGTGGTGCACTTCGCTCGCACTACGGAGGCCATGTCAGACTGCTTACGTATAACAGGTACAAACATGAAAGATCACCTCGCATAACGAAGAGAATGTTAGTTAATGAAGTGTGGGGGCATGTAGCTGTCCGTATAAAAGTGTTTCCGAGCATGTAGTTAGCGGATGAACGTTTGAAGGTAGGATAGCTACCGTGGCACCTCAGCACAGAGTTAACCAGAAAGTACAGCAGTTAATCGACGCATTAAAGCCAAAGGGAGTCATTGTGAAGTTACATGCATTTGGCAGAGCTCGGTAACATATAAAATACACACCGTAATTAAGAACGCGTTCTTTTCTTGCAATGCGTCATGACTTGGAGTTATGAAAGCATGGAAATGAAATGCCAATTGAAATGGTACTGATAATTAGAAGATACTCTGTTCTGCCAACCTGCGTCTCACTTTGCAGCTTTAGCTTTAGGCACACTGTACTTCTATGTCTATTGTGAGTGGCTCTAAGCGAGATGTAAAAAAGAAAAGAATTGCGTGAGAGAAAGTAAGAAATACGAATGAAAGGCTTTTGAATGTTAGTGGAGATAAAGTATCGCTATGAGCGTTGACGTCGATTTTCACAAGAGGGCGCAGTGGCTGTTACGTGAAGAAATTGCGGATTTACGATGCCTGCACACGGGTAGTTGCAATTATGTGTTTCACGTCAAGGGCGCATACTTACATGTAAAACAATCGCGAAAAGCCGGTGAAAAATGTCTTGCAGCAGGCACGAAGCGAGTGTGATAGGATGTATATATGGCAACCTTACAGCTGCATAAGAGGTCACAGGTTTGTAACCTCGCATGATGCATATGAACTGCAGCTGGTTTACCCAGAGCACAAGGCTGTTATTTCTTAGACATATAGCCAGGGAATACTCCTAGACGTTGGCGGGTGCGGTGAGTTTCATTTCCGCATCTGTGGCAGTTTAAAAAATGCGTGCTTTTAAAATTGATGGAGCTGTTTGGAACAAGCAGAAATGAGCTAAACCACACAGTTCAGCGCTGTTAAGCAGCATACAATACGCTGGAGTTAAAAAAAAAAGAACGACAGTTTCTTCGTTGCAGTTCTTTAATTCTTCTCCTTCATTAATTTCTTGCTCTTCTGCTTGCCTGCACATTAATAGCAGCAAATAAAATTAACGATAATGGAGCCTTTTAGCCTCTATGTCGGTGCCGCCGGAATGCTTTCACATAGTAAGGAAACTCTTCTTCTGCTCCCGGCCTTTCTCATCGCTGCTGTGGCGCACAAGGGTTCGCTAGCAAACACTCGGTAAGCCAAGCGCTAAGGCAGGAAACGCATGCTCTCATTACCGGAACCGGTGGATTCTCAGTAAAATAGCTATTCGAACCAAGCACCGCACCGCATACGATGCCGATGCTCCCCCCCCTACCTTCGCAGCAGGTAGCGGTTTACTGCCCCTTACCGAGGAAGTCGTGTGTTCTCAAACGCACCTCTGAGTAAAGAGTTTGGATTTTTGTGGTGCTCGTAAAAGTGTTCGTAAAACCAGCACACAACGGTTGCTCTTCAATACCCAGCCTCGCACGTATGCGTGTCTGGCGCATCTGCCATCGACCCCGCCAAGGGCAGGACTTTTTCACCGTAGCAAATCGGATTCTATGCCTCTAACGAGAGACTGCGGACGCGTATGACATAAGGGATACCCTTTGGCACGCCCGCTCCACACGATGCAGCATTGTTCGAAGCCGGTAGCGCGTGGTCTACTTTTGGCGCGCGCCGGCGGCGTGATCACGGGACGAGGACGCGTCGCCGCCTCGTGCAGCAGGAAGAGGAGCTTCCACCGCCGGAGGCCGACCCCTGCAACCGCGCACCGCGCAGAACGAGACCACCGGCGAGAACGCGACTGCACTGGCTGCGCGGGCCACGGCCACCGTTCGTCCCGAATGCAGTGGAACGCTGATGGGGAAGGATTCCGGACTTTATGGTATTTGTAACACGCGCGCATTGCTGGGTCTCCGGCTCTCTTCCTGGAGGCCTCCGTGAACCAAACAAAGGTGAAGGGATGCGGCGGAGTCCAGGCATAGGCAGCTGAGAGTACAAAGGAGGAACTCAACGCTGGCCTAGGCACACACGTAAAAGATAAGTCGCACGCAGCAATAAGGTGTGGCAGCTATGTCTTTCTTGCTTCTTTCATTGTGCTTCTCGGTAGGAACCTGCCCACAACACGCGAGACAGCGAGGTAACGGCAGAAACAGAGTAAGGGCTACACAAAGCGGCCGGAACAACACACAAGAATGGGCGTGAGATGAGAGGCAGGAAAAGAAGCCGCTGCAGGGGCTTCCTACGCACGAAATAAACATGGAGTTGGCAGTCAGCGCAGGTCACGTGTCCTTCTCTTAAGCCTCCTTCCTTCCGCGCGGTGTAATACTTGATATGTTTCATCCCCACTAGCCCACACCGCTACCATAGTAATAACAGAATATCAGAAGCGACGCCGGACAAAGTATGAAACGGGAGAAGCATTGGGAATGAGAGGCATCTTGCGTGGGAGCCGGAAAGTAAAAATTATTTTATTCTGTGATCGCGTCGTTTTTAATTACTGTCTTCGGACATCCTCACAGGAGCGGTATTCATCAAACTCTTTGTTTCAAGACACGAATAACAGCGAGAAACACAAGTGATACAAATGGATCGTGGGAGACTACATCAGCTTTCATTTTTATCCTTCGAGACTGTTTTTCTCTGTTCGGTCTCTGAATGGATCGCCGCCCATTCGTAGCCTACAATCCACGTCGTCTCGACATGCCCTCCCTGCACAAATCTTAATGCGCACTTTTCCGCGTGCAGTAACGCTTTACGATACTTTTTTTTGTTTTTTTTTTCATCATGAGTCCGTGAGGAGAAAGAAGTAATGTGGAAAGGAGCAATCACAATCATTGGGCTTGGCAGCGTCGCATTTTATTGTTTTTAGTTTCAGTAAAGAAGCAGCTGACTATCGTTTTGTAATGCCGATCCCTGCGCTAGAGAAGCAGTGTAAGTCAGAAAACTGCCGTAGGTTTTCATCGCTGCATTTATTGTCTAGTTTCTGGAAATAGTTTTCCCTAGCGAGTGACAAGCGTCCTGTATTGGCGAGCTGAGTGAAGATTACTACCGTATACGATGGAGCTATACTCAATAACGAAAAAAAAAAAACCTCAGAATAAACTTCGCAGCCTTGATTCTAAGCTAGCATTATTAACGAGCTGTAAATAATTCAGGAGGGTAGATGTGTAGGCCAGTTGGTGAGACATGAAGGAGCTAGACACCGCAGCGGACACGGGACAGAGAAAGAAGACGACACAGGGCGGTACTTGCAACTACCGCCTTGCAACTTGCAACTACCAACTACCGCCTACTACCGGTACTTGCAAGGGCGGTACTTCCTTACCGCCCTGTGTCGTCTTCTTTCTCTGTCCTGTGTCCGCTGCGGTGTCTAGCTCCTTCGTAAATAATTCCTTTCATCAATGTGATGTTTTTGGATTAGACTGGTCCTATGTACAGTCGGGGACAAAAGACTCTGTACCACGTGTTCCTCAAACGAAGTCGATAGATCTATTATTGTCAGGCGGCTGGAGACCACACTTGTGGAGGTGAAAGAACAAAATTTTGGCTTTAACTTCCACAAGTGGGGTCTCCAACAGCCTGCTAACAGCAGAGCTATCGGCTTCGTTTGAGGAACATGTGGTCCAGAGACTTTTGTCCCCGACTGTACATCTGCTGTGTGTTATTCCTGCATAACACGCAAAGAAAGTGAAGAAAAACACGCAGGCTTTCATTTAGCAGGCTCCCGCAAGAAGGATTTACGTCAGGTTATCTGCGAAATCGCGCGCTGAACGGGGATGGCGTCTCAAGCTATCTCACAGCGAAAGTGACTCCGGCAAGTGGCCCATTAAAAATGCAAATTCCTTGCTTTCAACGGCGACTCCTTACGGACAGAGGGAGATGGGAGCAGATATGCGCGCTTGGACGTTCGAGTGCTGCCCTAACAAACGGATGTTTCCATCCCTCTTTTAGAAACCGACTCGAAGCGGCAAACAAGGAAACGCTGATAAGAAATCGGGCAAACAAAAAACGTGTTCCAAGGCATTCCGTTTGCTTAGCACGTCGGTTGCGTATACACCAGGCCAGGGCGCATATTTCAGCGCAGATAAATTTTCAGCGCTCATACCTTCTGCTTATCGGCACGCACCGACTTTCTCGTCACGTACCGCAGATTGTTTGCTACAAAACAGCATACTTAGAGGTAAAAGCATCTTGGAAGATTTAGGGGGAACACTTATACGTGCTCTTATCGCAAAACAGGCTTCAGACGCGGCTGCCCTGTGTCATGGTAGTTCCAAAAAGCAGGCCGTTCACTGGAGAAAGTCAACGGAAGCGACAAGCTTTATGCAGCAGCGAAATATTTGACGGGCGTAAGAACATTTTCTTCGGTCATTTTGTATGTTCAGACGCAGTAAAAGCTTATGCAGTGTGACTAACCTTAGAGCCATGAGGTCAACAATCATTATGTAGAGTTTACTAAGTGGCTGAAGGTTATTGAAATGATTTCCTTTTAGGCACTGGTCAGTTTCCCGTAGTGTTTCTGTCAAACGGATATCGCAAAACAGCTCCAAAACGCTAACTTCTGAAATAGCTCACGTGAATACTATTTCATCTCACTTCTTTTTTCCTATGCGGAGAGTTCGTAATGTGCAAAGCGGTTATGTGAGCACGAACGCTAGGTTAAGAAAATTTTCTTACTAAACCGGCAATGTAAGTAATATTACGCTTTTGTATTCAATTGGCAACCTTGCAAGGAACGACTTTACAATTTAGTTTTGGTCCCGGCGCAACTTTGTGTGAACTACCGACTCTATGTAACGTGTTAAAGCGTAGAAAGTTCGCAGACAATTTGCTAATTGCTATTGTGTGTGTAGAGCGGCTGCCTGCCTGTTCGGCAGTTCCAGTGGATGTTTTCGTCTCCCTTATTAATATATGTGAACATTTATTTCTGGATACAGAGTGCTCTAAGGGGCCTTGGCGCACAACTTCTGCTGTTTGCATTTTTTTCTCCGCTGCATGTTGCGAACGTGAGAATAGCTTTTATTCCTTACTGAGCCTATTTCTAAGCTTCCTAAATCACCCGTTCGCCTTTTCAATAGCGATCGAGTAAGAGTAACCTCTGGTGTTCGGTTTCTTTGGTGTGAAATGGGTGAAAAAATGGGTAGCTGACGCAACTCAAACACAGTAGCAATGGCGCTCTTTGGTCCAGCTGCAATTTCGCAATTAAAATGATATCATCCTCACCATCAAGAGTAAGGAACAGCTGTTCCAACATTCCCGCGAAAACAAACTCCAACAAAACTTATGTACTATCAGAACACTGTATGCTAGTTAGCGCAGAAAGGTTCGTTCTTTCCTGAGGCTGTTTAAGCTGTGTGAGGTTATATAGGTCACCTAAAGCAGGATTTTAAGAAACCCTCGCGCAATGGCTCGACCGTTAGGAGTTCCGCTGCCCAGATGGAGATCCTCGGTTAAATTCCTGGCTACGAGATCCACGGTGCTATGACCAAAAAATCGAAATAAGCCCAGGAACCTCGTATTCACTCATGACATCTCCCAAGAGCAGTACATTGCAACAATTTATTTTCCGAATGGTTGGCTTGCTACTCTGTCATTGGTAGCTGCTGGTCGTGACGTCATGGATGATAGTCAGCAAGAGCTCTTTTTCATCAGATTTGATGCTTACCATTTGCAAACGTGCAAAATAATTATTGAGAAAAGGAGACTTGCAAAATACGTCTTTCGAGCATGATTATCATATTCCGTACAAGATACATATGCGCATGTGATTAAATATGCACGTACAAGGTACACATCTAAAAATATGTAAAACAGTACAGGAAAATAAATATGTTTTCTTGTTGAAGTCAAAGCAAAGCAAGCTACAGTGGTATTTGTATAACGTAATTCGCTCCCCTTTAACTGTACGACTGTATATAACTTTCGTTCCAAGAAATACTATGAATGTTTGGCACCTACACAAATTAGATTCATTTTGTGTTTACCCTTAAGTCTGTCTATCTACATAAGGAAAATCGGCTTCGAAGTAAAATAAGGAAAGTCCCACGGACTCCTACATTTACCTTTCTGCAATTATTTCTCCATAAGAATTTGACAGTACTTATAGAGAAATAATTTATTGAAGACGTTTGTCTTTCAGATAAGGCGTGTTGCTGGAGAGGAACTACGCCTCGCGATTGGAGAAAGCGTTCTTTGCGTTCTTACTGTTCAGTTAAATACCTCTTAAATTTTAACCATGGGGCGTCCAGCTCAATTGTATAGGGAGGAATGGTTTTTTAAAATATTTCAGGAATCTCAGGAATGACGCGCCGGCCAACAATTGCCCATAAAGCTACTTCACGTATTCGAACACAGCTGTTCTCCTGAACCATCACTACATGGTAGCTGTTGAGGAATTATTGCTAACGGAATTCTAAGCCATAGTTAATGTCTTGAGGCTTATCCTACTAGACTGTTTTTGTATAGGTTAATCGAGGCTTGTGCTTTCCTCAGGGAGGACAGCGACAGAGAGGATAGGCAATATTTAATCCAAATACGAACTATTTTACGCTTTTTCATGATAAAGTTATCTACAACAAATACGTATCGCTGTAAAGGGGAGCTCATCGCCAGAAAGTGACGACATATACTGTTACGGTACCGATGAGCAGCGGGAGCTTTTAAGGGTTTGCGAACTCCTCTTCGGCATGGGACACGCTTCAAATGCAGCCCGCTATGCAATCAACGGGACCATTCTACGATTATGATTGAATGCCTCCCCATCCCCTCCCCTGTTACCGGCTTCCCGCGTAAACCGGCTGCCGGGCGAGGCCGTATCATGCGTCCGAAGCGCGAATGCTACCCGGAAGCAGCCAGGAGACGGTCCTCCCCCCTCCCCCCTCGCCCCACACCCTCTAGCCCCGCTGCATATAAACCTGAACTGCAGCAGATTGCTCCACATGCGCGCAATTACGCGGGTGCCTGCCGTAAAGGGAGATAATAGCAAGGCCTGTCCATTTATCAGCACTTTACGCAAACAACGCTGAGTGCTGTACTTTATGAGGGCGATTTCTGTGCGCGAGTTTTGTAGTACACCTGTCTTGCTCATAATTTGTTCTCCTTTTATTTTTCTTCGCTCGCTACTGCCTACTTATATTTTCGATTTTATTTTTTTGCACTTTTTGAAAAGAGTCGAACCATCTTTGAATCCATCTGTTTTCTTCATAATTCCTCCGAGTATTCCGCCAATTGAGATTCAACGTTCACCTCAAGCGTATCGCGAGGGCTTGCAATTACAAAGTAATTAACAGGTCTCAGATCAGCGCGTTTGTCTTGCGCTCTCTTTGATCAAAGAACGAGGTGAATTATTCTTTCTTGTGGAAGTTTCGTCCAGCAACGAAAAAAAAAAAAGCAACTCAGAGAACGGTTACGAGTTAGTAACGGGAATGGTCCACGTTAGCCGGCTTGTGATCGCGCAAAAAAGCAGTCTTATTCGAGTTGATATATTTACGCATCCGCCTCGTACGCGGGAAGCGCTGGCTTGGTTCGTAGACGGGAATGAAGACATATTAGGGTTGATAGATTCGAGTGGATACGATAACCACTAAGCCACCGCTGAATTGGCCTAATGGTTACGGATCCGCCTCAGAGGTGGAAGGTTCTGGGTGGCAGGTGCTGGGCACGTAGGTGAGAGGTGCAGTTTTACTGGTGAGTGTCCGGGGGTGGCAAGGGTTGGGAGGTGTGGAGGCTGTTAGGTGGTAGTCGCTGGGCGGTTAGATGGAAGTGCATTTTTGTCACTGGGTGCCCGGCCATGGGCTTGTGGACGCCGGCAACGGCGCAAGGCCGAGGAAAGAAATGATGATGCTGATGATGATGATTGTTTGTGGCGCAAGGACAGCGTTGGCCAAATTGCGCCATGGCACAAGGCATTTGCGTTTACGCAAAGGGGGGGGGGGGGGGGGGGTAAATTAGCCATTTTTCATGCATTTCACCCTAGACAGACCGAGCACCAGCCAGGGCAAAGCTTGCACCTCTTGTTTAACCGGTGGGTACCCGGTTGCAATGGGGATCGAACCCTGCACCTACCGAATGCGAGGCGAATGCTCAAACCACCAGGCCACCGCTGCGTTTCTCAAGAAAGAACTTTCGAACTGAAAACGGTGTAAATGTTGAAGGCAGGTGCAGGCGCGCACGCGACCACTCGATGCGCAAAGCCACCCAGAATGCTATTACATAAGGAAAGGCTTGGGGCGGTTATTTCTTACTAGAATGCTCAAGTATAACGCAATTCGAAGGAAAGCGATGTGAGTGAGCGGTTATGCTTTCTGAGCCGTAATATTATCATGAAGCGATGAAACCGAAAAGATGTTGAGTTAAAAAATATTCTATTCTCCACATGTGCATCACTTAAGAGCTTTGCGAGTACTTTATAAAAGTACATTCTTTATTTAGAAAGGAGGCCTTGCAGTCTCTCTCTTCGTACGCGATAACGGTGCTTCTAAAAGCAGTTGTCACATCTAAAAAGTTTTCTCCGCGGAGAAACAGAACGGGGACGGGCCTCCCCGTGGACATGGCGTGCCACATAAATTACGCAAGAAAACCATGAAATTAAAGCTGTTTTCTGAAATGCTAGCCTTCCATAGCTGAAGTTCTATAAGGGAAAAAATTAATTGCTCAACGGGGGAGCAAGATGCGTGCTATGTGTTTCCAGTTCTGCAAGCGTGCCACCGCATATGCACATTCACATTTTAAACGAAGCTGCAAACGTGCGGGGTTCGTATTAGTCAAGGTGTTGCCGCGGCAGCACATTAAAAACTGGTTGCATAAGGCCAGTGTAAACTGTTTTAATCTAATGCTAGCTGCCTTTCTAGTGCCATGACAACTGTTCCATCGAGTTTTGAGATAAGTCGCGTTTCTAACCCTACAGCACACCGTAAAAGCTTTACCTGAAAAAAAAAAAAATGAACTGACAAGTAGAAAAGAAACAGGGACGTAACTTACTCCGACCTGGAATTCGCAACACGTGCCCGACGCGTTCTTCCGTGCTGCCTGAAGCGATTCGCGGTATTAAAAGCAGTGCGTTGATAGAACCAGTTGGCATCGAAATCTTGACTTTGGAAGTGATAACGTCTTCGTATGTGACGTGGAAACGACCAACAGGACTAACACGTGTGCCCTGCAAGCGACCCGCCAACACTGATACGTGCTCGCGGGGGGGGCCTGCTCAGCCAAATTAGGCTGAAACGTTCACGTGAGTGTCCCAGCCTGTTTCTGTTGCTTTTGCTTAAAGGTGGGTTCAGACGAGCATACCGGATCGCGGGCGATCCGCCGACCGCCTACCACGTGACGCAAACGTCACTCTTCTGAGTGACCTTGAGCGTGCTGCGCCCATTCGGACTCGGCGCAGTGCATTTACGGTCACTATGAGGAATGATGTTTGCGTGACGTAGTAGGCGGTCCGCGCAGATCGTCCGCGATCCGGTACGCTCGTCTGAGCTCACCTTAAAGGAAACGTTTAGTCCTGCCAGGCCATGCGTATCGTACCTCCGACTAGCTCCAAGTGAACTCAGCGCAGTTTTCGCATTCTGCACTCGCGCGCATTCCATCAACTACCTTCTTCCAGCATTCCATTCGCGTGTTGAAACGGTATTGTACGGTGGTTTTACAGTAGAGAAATTATGCGACGATATCTTTAGCTTCGCAGAAAGAAACCAGGGCGGCATAGGCAGCTCTGACAGTGTTGTTCCCGAATCGCCGTCATATACTGTTCGACAAGATGGTAGCCCGCTCACTGGATTTGTTTGACATCTCACGTGCATACCTTGGGCTTTGTGACATACGCTGGCATAGGAGCGGCATTTTCGTGTTAAGGAAAAATAACATCGCACCATTCGGCTGTTCTCTCTTGCTAATGAGGAGTACTGGACTTTCTTTACCACATCTTCAAAAAAACAAAAATGGCGCAAACGGTGCATGTTAAGACATCTGTGACTGGAGGAAGTTTAAGTTTCACGCTCAGCGTGGCACCTCCCGCTCTAGCATCATACACGTTAGCAGTGCTCAGTGCAGGGAGAGATACTGAAGACAGACGCTTCGTCAGCGGCGAGCAATGTTGCATGACCCCTTTTAAAAAGTTCCTTCGATTTGCAACTGCCGCTTCAACAGCACGTTCATAAGTAGTGCATGTCTCGCTTCAGACAACTGGCGAAAAGTAGTCAGATGAAAGAGAATTTTATTCGGACCCACTATATACAAAAAGGGACCACGGTCCCTCAGAAAAACAGAGTACTGTCAGATAGTGCAAGCTGGCAGCTCATTCTTTTTTGATAAGTTGCATGCGATTCGGTGAGAGTTCCTATCGTGCCTTTTGCTCGAGGTACGTACAAAGCCTCCCATGGCGCTTACAGTGCTTGCATTCTATCTTGGCATTCTGCGGCGCTCTGCAACGCTCAGTGACGTCTTTAGTGCGGGTACGCTTCTTACCGACGCCGTTCTATGAAGAAAGCAGAGGGGAAATACCATACGACGGTTAGGAACGTTATTAGGCATACCGGATGCTTCAGTGAAGCCCACCACTAAATAAAAAAGAAACGATTTTGGAGGTATGAAGAATGCTTTTGCAGCGTAGTGATGCCAGTGTTGGCGGAGATCAGAAAAACAGGTGCTATGATAAACCGACACAGATTTCTATATTAAAAAAAAAAGGCTGCAGCTTTCAAGTGCGCGATTACGGTCACTAAAAGTGCATGAAGTTTGCATTGATGGCGAAATTAAGGTATGTTTTATGTGCTTGCTGAAGGCGTG
This sequence comes from Amblyomma mixtum, assembly GCF_055824585.1. Lineage (NCBI taxonomy): Eukaryota > Metazoa > Arthropoda > Arachnida > Ixodida > Ixodidae > Amblyomma > Amblyomma mixtum. The sequence continues at coordinate 157,975,402 of NC_143017.1, read as the reverse complement.
ACACGCGCGGAAATTGCGCCTTATCTAAATAGTAAAACATCGGAACAGGATTCCGCTTCTTCATCTTCTTTTTGCTTCAAGTAGCATAGGTGGAATTCCATGACGCGATGTTCCTCACGACACTGGCTTCGTCTACGCGCCTTTCTAACGTCTGCCATAGCAGTTAAGATTCTTTTTTGAGGCGGTGCCAGAGAAAAGTGCGATGCAAATGCTAGTACTCGGCTGCCTTCTTTATCCGCTTTTTTTTTTTATCGCTACGGGTTTCTTTAGTAGATCTATGGCTCTAGTCAGTCGCAGTTGCGTGCTGCGCCTGAACTGTAAGCCCAATCTCAGTTTTCGCGCCCTTGAGCCTCCCCAGATATGCAGCTTGTTTACACCCCCTTATCGTTGTCCACTTGCTTTCCGAGGCTCTTCACATGACGCGGGGCAAAAATCACAGCCAGCGCCACCATTTGTCGAGCTACTGCCTTCGAGCAGGCCAGAGGTGTCCTCAATTATATCAGGGATACTGACGTCCGCACAGCTATCGTCAGTACCGACGGTACTTCACTATTTCAGGCTGCTGTTGGAGAACCCGCAAAGGTGCAATAAGAAACAAGCACATCACGTAAGGTAGGATAGGTAAGGGCTTCTCTATTTCTTAGTCGCTGAAAACTGCCCGGTACGTCGGCATGAACTCAGAACACGGAAAAAGGAAAGTATGTTTTAATAGTTCCAGGAGCTGAACTGGCAAATGAGAACGCTCAGTCCGTACTCGGAATGGATCTTTGTAGGTTTGTTTGCTTTTTAGATCGCAGCTCTTAGGCGCCTGTTCGTGCGTTCCGCGTCGTAGTCGGGGTCGGTGTAACACGCCACGTGACAGGTAGTAGCAGAGCGATACGCCACCTGCCACGGCGAGAGCTCAGGAATGAACAGCTGGAAGGTGGCTCCTGCCACGGGAAGATCCCGGTAGGTGGATAGCAGCGTAACACACAACGTGCCAGCGGTGGCAGGCGGCAGTGTGACGAGGTGCGTTCAAATTTCGGGTTACCGACTATCGTAACCGTCTGTAAATTTTTTTCTTTTGGCGTACGCTTATGTTCGTCTTTGGTATCGTCCCAGTCCTTTAATGCTTTGAGTACGGTATCGTGGTCTGTGAGAAACGCCGCTGAACGAAGGGCCCCGGGTTACTGAACACTAGTTAGCTTTGGACAATTAACGTGCACAGAAACCGTTAGAGAAGGCGGAAAATCCCATTTTTCGCTGGGACCGGCATGCAGCTGCCGTGGCAGTGTATCGAACTCATGACCTCGCACCCGTCAGGGAAATGGAATAGATACTTAGCCACACAAAAAAAAGAAAGTTATTATTTGATTCCTGGCCTTCACTCCCACACACAGAGCGAAAGTCGCTTTCAAAGGAGCCTTGGCGAGATAATCGTCACACATTTTTAGAGTTTCAATAATCGTCTTGATCACTGTAGACCTTTTCACAAACAATTCAAGGAGTGCTGCCATAGTGGCCATTCCCCTATGCTTGCAATGCTTTCCTCAAAGTATGAAAAACTGGTTTTTCCGGGGGCCGTAAAAAGGCCTCTAGCTACAGCAGAGAGTCATTGTTTCCTTTTCAAGGCGGGTGGGGTACAATATTAAGTAGCCTATAGAAGGTAGCCGAAAGTTGTCGTGTTTTGTAAGTGTACACGGCTGCTTTCAGATGTCTTCCGTTATTGTGCAACACGGTGCAGCGCAGTTCTGTTGGCAAACTCACTATATTAAGAGGCGCTCAGAGCATGAACAACATGAAAAGCCAACAACGACACAGGATAAGCACTTGTCCGTTGTCCCCGCCGTGATTTTCTGTGCAATAACGGAAAGTTCCCTTAATGAGACCCAAAATTATCCATTTCAGGCACTTTTTTCTTGCAGCAGCTGGAACACTCCGTCAGTTTGAAGAAAGTAAGGGAATTTCCGTTCTTGAAATTTCTGCAACTCTGCGAAAAATCTCTTTCCGCCAAATAATCTCTCTCAAATTTTCCTAAAAAGGTAAAATTCCCGAATCGAACATCCCTGCGTCCCTGTTCGCTTGTCTCGTTCGTTTCGGGGCGTGAAACCATTATCGCGGTACCAAAAACCCCAAACCACGACCCTAGTCATCACTTATTTCATGCGCGAAATGAGCGCCAGTATAACCAACGTCCTTAGTTTTCCCAAAAGCAATTTCACTTTATCACAAAAACTAACCGCCATGCGTTGAAGCGCTCTGATGAATTTTCATTTGGGATTTTTCTTTTTCTGGAAACTTAGAGGAATTCGTCTGGTGTTGCTTTCCGCGCATAAGGCACAAAATTCAGCGACTGCCAAGAAGACACCGCGCTTTCGCGGGCGTCCATTCCGTAGCGATATGAAATTCAAGGTGACGCCTCTTTCCTCTCATTTTTGTTTCCTCCCTTCTTATCGTCCGCTTTTGCAGATTTGCGTCTGCAGAACCGCGTCGCTTCGCTGCACGCGTCGCGTCAGCCTGTCGCCCATAGCGCTCCCCTTGCGGGCACCGCACGCCTGAGTCCCTCATGATGCAACAGGTGCTCTAAATTGCTTTTAGGTTAGTTGTCTCGCATCTGACTTCGAGCTAAGCTCGTTTCGGATCAGTCTAGTTTTGTGCCGAGTTGTGTCCGCACCTGGTCACGTGATCGCACCGCTCGTAGCCTTTGCCGGTGGGGCTCTTGAGACTGCGACCGTTTCAGGCAAGTGTTATTCTCCTGTGCGAACGTATCGAAAATACTGGTGTTCAAAGGAACAAAATCCTTCATTCCCTTTTCTTAGTTATGTCGGACTGCTTCTATGAGGTCAAAGGTTAATAGTACTCAGGGTTCATTTGACATGGCGGGCTCAATTACGTCGTATCGCCGCTCCATCATTCGTTGCACGCTCATCATTTAGTTTACATCCTCCAGTAGCAAATGCATAAGTTAATCAATTAATACCCTTGCGTTGGTCACACGCTCCAATTTAAGAGGTTGAGTTGCGTTTGAGGTGATTGCTGAATACTGGTGGGACTATAGCCTCGAGATAAATGTCGGCAATCGTTCCTCCAATATATTCACAACAGAAGTCGCCGTTTATGGCACAGTTCAGTTTCCATGTTCTGGGGTTGTCGCTTAGTGTCCTGCATGTTCAGCTCACTCTTTGACTATCGTGACAGAATTTGCCAGTCTTAAGATTGCGCCGACGCACAAAGGTTCTTTTTTTTTTTTGGAGTGCATGTACAGAGTTATGATCACTGCGCTTGTTCATAATGGGTTCATGGGTTTTAAAGAATATACAGACGTATTATCCGCCCCATATCCACACGAAAAAATTCCCGGGTGATCAATTCGACTGATGCGTTAGGATGTGTTCATATGCCTTTGAATGCGTTACCATGTGGGCACCAACTTCGTGAGCGTTTTGTGTTGACGAGCTGAATTCATTTACACCAATGACAATGTCAGTTCTTTGTTACCTTGCTGTCGTGGCTCAAATCCCGCGCCATTCCTTGTGACTTGATTCATGCTTCTCAGATGGCGCTTCCTTGCGCCTTTCATTTGGGGACCACGTGCCTGAATGCTCTTGCGTTTGAAAGCAGATGAAAGCTGATGAAGATGACGATATCCTAAGCATAGCACGAGGGGCTGGCAGTTGAAGCCTGAGGACATCATCATCATCAACAACAACACGCGGGGTGAAAGGCTGCGGCTGAGAACGAGTGGTTTGCAGCGGCAGGCGAAGCTGATCTGTTCGCTCCACCACGGGTTCAAATCCCGCTCGAGACTATGTGTTTTTCTGCTCATGCTTTCTCGGAGGGTTCAGAGAAGGACAAAGACGGACAATTTTGGCCCACAAGGGCATTCTTATGCGAACGAATTAAAATAAGTCCTCCAGACTTTCCAGTCTCCCCCAGATCGAGAAAGCGGCGGCGAGAAGCGCCAGCATTCTCGAGGGCGCCCAATCCCTGGCCCAGTGCTGACAGCGAGGATCACACACACTAGTCCAACCTGCACCAGACGATTGCGCAGCAAGGTGTAAGGTATATGTAAGGTACCTATGGTATGGTATGGTAGGTATGGTATGGTATGGTAGGTATGGTAGGTATGGTAGGTATGGTAGGTATGGTAGGTATGGTAGGTATGGTAGGTATGGTAGGTATGGTAGGTATGGTAGGTATGGTAGGTATGGTAGGTGTAAGGTACCTTACAGCAAGGTGTAAGGTGTAGTGCCCGCGCCCGCGGGCACTACACCGGAATATATAGTAACAAGCGCAAGGGGCGACGAGGAAAGAACGAGCCAGCGGTGGATTGAACAAATGAGAGAACGGCAGGCGAGAGTTCATGCTTTGCAGTTAAGATGCCGGTTTTTACTAGCTTAACAGGTTAAATTTACGCGCGCAAGCGGGCCACTTAGAGGGTTATGGGGGTCTCCTCGTGGCGCCTATAGAAGAACTAGGGTGTACGTTATCTGCCAGCGGCGCAGGACACTGTATATTTCCACCTATATATCTTACACCGCGCCACGCAAGTAGATGGATACAGATAGACAGACAGATAGATTTATGGATTGATAAAGACATACGATAGACAGGCAAAAGTCCGACAGACCGACGGACCGACGGATAGACGGACAGATGGATATATTTCCCTTTTCATCGGTGAAGTGACGCTGTCACATGGCTGACGAGTGCAAAACCTGAACGTGTCTTCTTAGAGATGCTTATGGCAATTTACATCGTGCCAGGGCACGTTTTCGAGAGCGCTACAGATATCCGATTCGATTTGCTCTCGCCGACCATCGCACCAATGCGGGACTTTTCAATTACGACATAAGGCGAAGACGCCTGCTACCCCGGGGAAAACTGCACCAAAACTTGGAGGGAACAGAATGCGTATGATTTTCTCATTTTATTTCTTTTTCACCAGTCGCAAAGAAACTGTTTCTGACAGGAGCAGTGCGTAGATCAACGTGTTTCCTTTCATGACACTACAGCCGCTGTAAACATAGGCAACTGCCGTTAAATACATAGAAATTATTGGCTCATTTCGAGTCACGATACCAGGCCCCAACGAATCAAAAACAATTCACTTGCACAGTGCCTTCGAAAAGCGAAACACAAGCTCAAATTAGGTGTGCTGGCACATATTTGAATGAGCTACCCGCAAGCTTTCGGGACAGAACAGATACTAATTAATTAGGGCTCTGTTTTAGAGAGGACATAATGGTCTCAAGGTTTCAGTAGTACGATCGACGCCTACTTCAAGCAATGAAGACTCTTCCCCTTTGTTAAGCTTCTATAGGGAGTCATTCAACGAAACAACTGTCAAAAATTAGGCTCTAGTATGTAGAAGGACTAACAAGTGACCCGCAGCAACACGCCTTGTAGTTGGCCACATGCCCCAAAGGGAAAGGATATAAGTGGGATTGCAGTTCCCGGCTGCCACCACAGCCACAGATCTTGAAGTCGAGGTTTTAACGGAAACCCATCTGACCGGGAATAGATATGAAGGCAAGGGCAACACCGAGCAAGGACGAGAAGTTCTTGAAGGCTCAGCTCCCGCGCGCGGGAGTCTTGCTCGCAGCGAGAATAGATGCAAAAAAGTGGCTATTTATGCTTGAAGATTTGCCTTAGGCAACGAACATACGCGTTAGGGAGGGCGCTACCATTGCGATTAAGTGTATTCTAAGTCGTTTGAATGAGGAGGGATTCAGACATAGAAGCACTGGACGATTCTTTCCTTTTCAAAATGCGCACGTTGCTCCAATCTATGTCATGCTTTTTGATAGCAGAGTGCTCGGTGAGTGTACTGGACGATACTTTCTTGTTCTTAACGTCGTTGCGGTGCTGTTTCAGTCTCTGCGCAAAGATTCCACTTTCACCCATATACGCATGGTCGCAGCCTTCGCACGAAATACTGCAGATTAAGGCCGGAATTTTTTTTCTTTTCCGGCCCCAAAGTGACTATCCTATGACACCTCAAAGCCAAAAGACCGCAAGGTGCGGGCCAGAAATCCACTTATTTCTGGCTCATAAGGAACAGGTGCGTGTTTCTCGACAGCAGGGCCACTCTAAACTCTGTTATGGTGAATTCCAATGGCAGATCGGGATCAAGTTTTTCTGCTCGGTTTGGATCAGTCGTATTCCAATGGTAAAATGGGAGCGCGAGTTGTATGTTCCAATGGCAGATCGGGATCAGGCGTAAATCCCGGATCGCTCCGTGGAGCAGCGATTCTTGATCTGCCGAAATCGGCGGATTTGACCGGAACCTCGCGTGACGTTTTCTTTTCCGCCGCGTCTACTTCCTGTCGCGACCGGCAGCAGACGCTTCGTTCCTGTCGTCGCTACGTGGTCAGCCGGGCGAGCCGGGCACTTTCCAGTCAACAGTGGACGGCAATGATCTTGCTTCGAGCCGTGCGGCACTAATTTTGCTTCATGGAAGTGACAGTTCCGACTCGGGCACTGAAAGCTCAGAGTCCAGCAGTGAAGATTCGTCTGAAACGGACAGCGAGTGTGAAGCTGCCGGCCTGTATATGCCTGCCGCCGGCGTCAGAAAAATGCGCTAATATTCTTTGTTCGCGTTCATAACAAGCCCTGGAGTAGAGGAATGTAACAAATGAATCATTTTTGAGGATCGTTGGCCAATACCGAGTTGCTGGTAGAAGTGATAACTGCGATACAAGCAAATTTCTTCCTGATGCCCAGTGCGGCTGGCCTGCTGTCTGCTAGCTCCGCTGTTGGAGGCGTCGCAGAAATCGACCATGTCTTTATTTTATTATGAGACGAGGAGCACAGTAAAACGGTGACGCGAGTAGCACCTTTACTACAGCGCTGGCCAATTCCGAAGCGCCCTCAGCTGCGGCATCGATGAAAAACAGTTAGGCTTAGCGACGACTACGGTTTAAGTCGTTTAAGTCGAGAGAAGACTCAAAAACATTCAATATCAAATGGCGATTGTAGCAGTAAAACTATGGCAAGGTGTACCCAATATCCTAATAATGCAACCAATTGGGCTAATTGGTTCCCGTTCATTTTACACTGCGCTGTGTTCAGAAACAGACACGAAGCTTCATACGACACGGACGAAGCGCAGACTATCAAGTGTATTCTACAAGGAACGTCAGTACGTATAGAGACCAATAACAATTCATCAGGTCAACGAGATAAACAAGTTTTGTTGTCTTTCACCACTTGTTATGGGAGGCCCGTTTTTGTGGCCCTGATAAGTTCGATTTCCTTTTCCGGCTGGGTCAGTGAAGGACATCTGATGCATTTTTCAGAGGATTGCATAAAAATGCGCAGGGACACTTAATTGTATTCTGTGTTTGCAGTTCAAGAAAATTAGCACCTCTTGATGATTTTCCCGGAAATGACGTCACTTCCTGTCCGATGCCGTCATTTACCTCCAGCCAATAGGCGACTTTAATGACCAAAGACGCATCGCATTAAAAAGCTTCCCAAAGCTTCCCAAAAAAGCCAATAGTATGGCTGTGTCATAGGCATACTAGCAAGACGGCACAGCCTGGCGTAGTCTCTTTTGTCTCTGCTTTAAGGCACTGTTACCCCCCCCCCCCCCCCCCAAATTTAGCTTCGCGCTTTGGCATATATCTTGAGACCGCATTTCCACGAAGCATCCTGCTTTCTTTTTTGGATTCTCTACCCTATGTCTAGTCAGCTTTCGCGTGGCTTCCTCAGAAAGAGCCCATTATGAAAGAAAGAACGATTCACGGAATATCCCGCTGTGATGCGCCTGGTTATTAATGAAGTCGTAGAGCCTACGCTATTCGGCAGTTCTTCCAGCCGGACTAAAGAAAAACGTAAGAAAAGGTCGAACGCGTCCCCATTGTGCTGTGCATTTTATCTTGAAACTAACGGAAAGAAAAGAGCGTAACGTGGGCGCGGCAATGCCGACATACACACGGTGGCAGAGGCCTATCTCTACAGTCGCAAATTGATTCGGACGGCCTGAGATGCAGTGCGGTGGTCGGATCGCCTGTGCGGAACCCGCACAGATCCGCCCGGACCGGTTGCCGCGGGAAGGCTCGCACTCGGCCGCAGTCACGTCATTAAGCGGCCTTAACCGTCCGCGGCACACACGAGGGCAAAGGATAATAAAGCGCACTTCGAGGTGTTCACCAGAAATCGCTGTGGGCCATCAGGGAGGCACGCGAAGGAAAAGGGTGAGGGGGCTAAAGCTGCCGCGGCGGAAGCGGCCTGAGAGGAGAAGAGTAGGAAGGAAGATGAAAAAAAAGCGGAAGGAACGATAAGAAAAGAGATTCGGTTCTGGGTCGCATGGCGCTGTGTTGTTCGTTTAGGGAGGAATTAAAGAAAAAGGAAAGAAAGAAGAGGCGGCGTGGTGGAGGACGCTCTGGTGGGCAGCGAACCGTCCACGTGAGTTGCTCGTCTGACCGCTGGGCGAGGATGGACGGTGAGGGTCCGGACAGCACAGGGGGTGACATTCGTGGTTCACCGACGTCAGTGGGTGCCGGAGCGCTCCGCTCCGTTGCCCTGTCTCCCATCCATCGGATACGCAGAAGAAAGCGGGGGAGGGGAGGATAAAGACGCGGACCGTTGACAGAATGAATGCTCAGAGACTTCTCTTCCATTCATTTCGATGTCTTCAAATGCTGGCTGCAGTTGCACCTTTAGCGGTGAATGGCAGATTATTCAAAATCAAGACCTCAGTTCGAAAAAGAGAACTTGTATATCAAACACATCGGTCCCATCACGCTGTAAGAGAAGAAGTAGCTCAAGTGCTAGATGGAACAGTGCTGTTAGACGCAGTGGTGTTAGACGCAGTGTTGTTGAATTTGATTGCAGCAACAGGAGTTTTAGCACAGACTTTTTTTTTTCTTGTTTTCAAATGACCTATTACTGAAAAAAGTGAAAAAAGAAAGAATAGAGGGTGAAGGGTGGCAAGGGTTTGGATTCTAAGCGCATTAAGTACCTGATTTATATTTTTTCCTTTAGGCGTACGCTTGTCGCGATGAGTTGTAGAAAGTGCTCATAATCGCGCCATTCCATGATTCACGATAGTACGGCGTTTCTAACGCTATGAAGTAAAGTTTAAATTCAGCCCCACTCCCCCTTCTGGCAACTAGGAAGCGACAACTTCCTGACCGAATGCACTGATGGGCGGATAGAGAGAGAGAGAATGGGCGGAGAATGAAAGATGGACGAAGGCAGCCCGCGCTACATCACCGAACTCAAGCGTGCTGTACCCTACGGCGAGCTGCACGACAGCAGGAAAGCCACCGCCACGTTTCGCGACATTACTGCGCCCCAACTGCGCACAGGGGACCAGAGGGCTTTCAAATGCGCGGGGCCTACGAGATTCCGGTGTTCTAAAGGCCAAAGAAAGAAATTTATGAAAACGAGCGGCGTGTGTTCATGCGCCCGCTCTTTGCTTCGTTTTTCCTTTGCATGCAATGTTGCTGTAATGAAAAAAAAAATACAATAAAGCACGCGTAAGAAGCTACAGCCAGTGGACATGGGCGTGCTGCAACAACGCATGCTGTTATGGTCGGTTTGCTTTTTGCGTGCGCAAATGCTTCTGTCCTCCGGACGTAGCTCGTCAGCGTTCAGGAAGAATGCTTGGACAGCGCATTACAGAGCGGTCGCTGAATACCATTCCAGGTGACGTGCTGAATCGACTGACTTTGTCTGCTTTTCGTGATGTGTTTGTAGCAGCGCAGGACCGGCATGAAGGGCAAGCAAATATACAAAACTTGGCGCAGCTAAAGCAATCAACGATGGAAGCACATACTTTTTGTGACGGTGAATCGCATTCTTTTGCTTTTTTATGTGATCCATGCTGTCGTTCTTTTTTCGAGAGCAAGGGGTAATAGGGAATGTGGGGGCTAAGAGTAATTCATATTCTTTTTCTTTGCCTCTACTACACTCGTCGCGGAACAGCATCTTTTCGTATGACCTCCTTTGTTTCCAGGAAGGACCTTTTTTGTCGTGCTGCTCGACTGGGTCGTCAGTAGATGTGCGTCGTCAGTGCATGCTTTTCAGTTCACCCGTTCCTTTGATGAAGGCCCAAAACGGAACAGGCGCTCGAAACGCAGCCTTGCGTTTCCGCTAGGCCCCAAGACCACCATAATTTTAATGAGCGATTTAATGATATTTACGGAGGTTTAATAATTAAAATTATTGGCAGGTTCTGAAGAATGCCCAGCAAATTGTCAGTTTCTATATGAAGCCCAAGGTGTTCTATCAGGGACATGAAGTGCCATAAATGTGAATGAGCTGTGAAGATTAAACATGCACCCCATTTAAAGCAACCACGATGTCCGGTCATTAAATCTGCCCCCGAAGGCACCTAGAGAGTTTATACACCAGCCCCTCATGGGAGCGCAAAAGAGTGCCAGGCAACAGCTGTGGAGAAAGCTTCGGCTAGAAAATATTCGAATCAACCCAAATTTTTGAATGTGCGATGAGAGAAAGGTCCACAGGTCACCGTCGTTTGGAAAGGCGATATATGTACGGCGACCACAACTTCGCCTAAATATATCTGCGTGTGATGCACCTGTTGAAAAATGAAAGGGCATGATGATAGCAAAGGGAATACAGAATAAGAAGAATTACGGAATGTAAAGAAAATTCAGTCTTTAAACTGCTTAGAAACGGGAAGCACTAAGCCTTCTGAGACTTCACCAGGATGCGTTGTTTGACAAGATGGTCATTCGCGGTTTTAACAAGGCTGGTAGTGCTATTTAGGCAATCACAGCACAAGCATGACGGGAATGGCGCCGCTCCTGTGGTTTCCGTCTTGTGATCGCTTAAATGTTAGCTGAGTACGTTTTCTTCAAGCTGCTGTGACTTCACTCATAGCTCATAAACGTTAGCGCATCTGTGAAAGCAGCAGAGCCAGTTCTTGGGTGGCAGGCAGGCGCACCCACAATCTGCCAGGAAGCCAAGTCTTACTCAAGTGCCGCAGGCGTTGAATACATGCAGCATGCAGACCGATACGTTCCTGCCGCTGTAACATAGCGTGTTTTTACTAACAAAGTTATGAGTGAAACAAGATGTGTCAGCCATTAGCAGCGAGGCAGCAAAATGCCAAAACTCGAAAGCAATAAGCTCAGAGCATCACAAATCCACTTGGTCTCTTCACTTCTTCACCTTGGTCTCTTCAAAAAGTGGTGATGCCGTGCTTCTTCTAAATGCAAAACATCTTGTAACGCCGGAGTATTTTAGCCAATGAGTGAACATAAAATTAACAAATGATCATACAGAGCCACCAGCCATAAGGACGAGGATTCAAACAACAATCTGAGCATTGGAGCAGGAACAATCTTATCTTATAATGCCAGCAGCTGTTCGATCGTCCTCAGCTTTACTATCACTGGTTGTATCGCCTGGGCGATTGAATGCCTGTTGATTTTCCACGGACTGAAGCACAGATATCTTAATGTGACCACAGGGAATATCAAGAAAGCATTTCGTACATCGGACATCCATGTGCTGCCTCTGGCCATGCTATATACCGTGAGCGATTTTTCGCAGGAGCTGTTTAATCAGTGATCGAAAAAACACGGGTCATGGCAGTAGCAGAGTAAAAGACCCATGACGTCAAACTTTCGTAGGTGTTCTGCCATTTCGGCGGGTCATTGCTTTTAGAGAGGACGAAAAACCAATGAGAAAGGCGGTCTTTTACATCTCCAAGTATTCGCTTAATTACGCTGTCACGTACTTCAGTGGTAGAAAACAAAGCGTAGAAGAGGAGAAAATCGTGCGCTCAACAGGGTCATCTGTTGCTTCGTCCCTGACGCCGTTGTTGCCCTCTTCCTCGGCTTCACGTTCTTACGTTCGTTGAGCGACCTCGACCTTCGTGCGGGCAGGCTTCAAACGTTGCTCTCCGTCGAAGAACAGGTCAGCACCTTGTTTGGATCCCCCGTCCGAACGCGTGTCAGAAGAGCATGCAGGAAGCGCCGCGCAAGACGCGTCATGCTGTGAGTGGGAACGGTTGCCCGTCCCTTTTCTGTGAAGCACGCGTAGAGGCGGGGGTGGGAGTGGGGGGCAAGTTAGAGTGGGGGGATGGGGTGTAGACGACCGAGGTCTGTTCCATCGAACTGCTCCCGCTGCGGAGGTGGTAAGTCGGTTCCAGCAGAGGCGCGCACGTCGGCGGCCACAACTTCTTCAAGGTTCGCTGTGCGGCCTGCACTGCTTTTCGGCGATGCCGATGCGGCTGACAGCCCTGTACGAAAACGTGCGCTTTATTCCTTCGTCGGCGAGTCGTAGGAACAAGTTCTATTACGTGCAGGCACAAGCATTCGGCCACCTGTAACTATTCTCGACAGTTTGAAAGGCTTGAAGTCAGCTTCGACCGCTCTTTTCGACTTCTCTTGGGTCAGCACATTCAAGGATTTTACTTCTGAATACCAAGCAGGTATGAGTTTTCTAAGAAAAAACTGATACTTACCGGTACTTTCCTATGGAGCAGAAACGTGGAGGCTAACAAAGAGGGTTCAGCTTAAGTTAAGGACTTTAGCCGACTTTAAAAAAACATCTGTTTGCTTGCTGTTTTTTTTTCTGCGGACAGTGTCTTAACTAGGAAGTTCAACGTTCAAGTTAGGTCATCTAGCCATTAATCTGTTTCTTTGTTTCCGTATCATCTTGAAGATTAACAAATTTTCAGTATGCCAGCTGTATTAGTGTACCTTCACGTTGAGCTGATAGAGCGTTTGAGCAGATAACCAACAGTTTGAACGTATTGTAAAACGTTGCTACGAAGTTGAGCGACATGCCTGCTTGCACGTATATAGCTATGATTAGGCAACGAACAAACCAGTAATTTTTAATGATTCTGAACTTCGTGAGCTTTACCCACGAAAAAAAAAACAGTAATTCTTAATGATTTTAAACTTCGACAGCTTTACTGCTACTGATCCCAAAAACTTTGAACGTGACCAATATCCGACTCAAGTTTGCCACATAACTCCAAGTTCGCGCTGCCCGATAAGGAACTGGCCTATTTAGAGACGATACGAGTGTTGCGATGAATTTTTTCTTTTTATTTTTCGGGGTTGGTGTTTGTACTGCATTTTAATCATCCGCAAATAATAATCACTAAGCCGCATATACTCGATGTTGCCCGTAAGAAATCATTTACTTCAAAGTAATAGCTGGTTCTTTGTATCGATTTCTTTATCTCAGTTCCTCGTCTTGTACGCTGTTGTAAGCCATATCCCCAAGATAAGTTGAAAAACGAGCCCCGCATGCTTGCGAATGACATGTTTTAACTCGGTATCTTCTTCACCCATTGGCGTCACAGGGCAGGTGCGTCATGAGCGCAGTTTCAGTGCTAAGCAAACTTGCGAGCCAAACGGCGGCCTAAATAGCGTTACCGATAGAGATACTCCCGCTGTTCGGCGCTAATAATGGACGGATAACGACATGATAGCTTTGTTGCAGTCACTATACAGGCTATATAGATAAGTCAGGGCTGGCCTTGTTTTTTTTGTTTTATCCGAGTGGAAACCATTTTAGGGGCTTGCATTGCTAGGGCAAAGCATACCAACGTTTCTTATCTCGACCATTTAGAGACCGGTTACTGCGCACCGCCGACGCTCTGTTAGGAAATCTGAAAGCCCGTCCTGGAACTTGTGTCGGCTGTATACACGGTTTGAAACAGTTACACAAAGCATTTGCTCATAGCGTTGGGTTTGATATCTGGCTCCGCCTATTATGATGGATCCTCGGGTAACCAGGTTAAGGCTGCTGCTTTGCCGCTATTTGTTCCTTAGCCACGTGGCGAAAAAAATCGCCCTCATGGTGTACTTTGCATTCCATGTAACACGCGTACTGAGAAGCAGTATTCAGCTGTTGGTTAGTGTTCCACCGCTGGGTCATATAAACAGAACGCGTGGTAGGGTTCTGCGTCACGGAGATACGAAGAACTCGTCGCGCCTCACGGCTCTCTTATATGGCGTCCTATGCAGATGTAAGCGCAGAGCGAAATGCTCTTCAGTTCCTTGAAGGGGGCTGACGTAAACCAGATCGCGAGCGTTGTACTCAGGGAGAAGCGGAGCCGCCGTAGACGCCTGCCGATGGTGTCGGTGAAGGTCGTGGTCGACGGGGGAGGTGGGGAAACGGTCGGAGCGCACATCATCTGTCTATTGCTCTCGTTGGTTCGAGAAAAACATGGCAGGCGCAAGAATTCGCGCCACTGAATTTCCATGAACGCAACATAAGGTGCCGTTCTGAACCAGACGCTAGGCGAAAAGAACTTGAATGCCTTCGCGCGGGAACCTTCAGACGTGGCAGAAACTCCTGTTGCACGAGTAACAAATATTCGCTAACTTAATTTGCCACTCTTAACTACATTTCCTTCAAAGCAATGGAACGTTTTCAGCATTATTTGCCCGAGGCTCCTCTACGAAGACAGGTCGCCACGCCGACGGTTTGGGAAATGTCTCGTCCTCAAATCGACATTAAGGCTGTTTTTGAACATCATAAATAGTTTCCACGAAGAATGTCATACTCGCTGTGTTTTGCACGCTACTGAATGATGCAGTGACTGCGGGTTGATTGAATAAATATACGGTAAACCGATTAACGTAAAATGACACTCTCAGAAGATTAGCTGAGAGAAGGCGGCCGTGGCTCGCACAGGGCTGTGGCAAATGGAAATTGCTAGCAGAGGCCTTTGTCCTACCGAAGGCAAAAATAGAGAAGTGGGGATGAAAAAGAGCATGTTGATGTTAGGGTATTTGTATTCCAATGCAGCTATTGTGGCCAATAATTGTCTTTATGCATTGTTAATCTCACTCAATAGAGAGTTTAACTGCCAGATCACTGCACAAGTAATGGTCACTGTTTTCCTGTAACGCAGAGATAATCAATTTAATTCTGTATTTAATTATATACCTTTAGATTTGCTGCTTAATCATTTTTTGTGTTCTTCCTTCAGCAGCTGTGTGGTCTTGTTATCTATAAATAAATCACCTAAGAATACTCTAGTTTGCGTGTTTTCATCTATTCTACAATGAAGCAACGCCTCAGCTCAAGAGAATGGCTTTTGTTAAAAGAACCTCTTAGTGGTCAATACAGAAAATGCTCCTAGATCAGTTTAGATCTTAAAGAAATTTGCTTCGAGTATCACTCTACTTAGCACTGAAATAAGAAGCACTTGAGTACGGAGGTGCTTGGGACAAGCATACGGTACTGATCGTTTGGTAACATTTGCAGCTTATTAGCCTTATTTTTTTTTTTGGCAGTGGAACAAGTGATGGCTGGTGCTCCATGATCGGAGCTTAGTTGAGCCAGTCAGCTGTGTGTGTGTGCATATATATATATATATATATATATATATATATATATATAGGGTGTCCCAGCTAAAAGTAACCAAGCTTTTAAAAAAGAAGTGTCCTAGCCCCGTGAGACCAACTGAGGGTTGTTGCCAGTAGCGTGGTTCTTTTTTGTATTTCGCGGGCTTTCTTTTCAGGCAAATAAAAGAAGCTGTATCAGTGGTACTTGGTTGGAAACACCGCAACCGGTTATTTTTCTATGGGATCTACAATTCCTGCATTGACACTTTCTTCCTAAAGGCAATAGTTAAAAAGTTAGCTAATCAGTCGCTGCTAATTAATTACGTTTGCACAATAACAAAAATTCCGCAGACTAGGACACGCGACTGGCAACAACCCTCAGTTGGTCTCACGTTGCTAGGACACTTCGTCTTTTTTAAAAGCTTGGTTACTTTTAGCTGGGACACCCTGTATATATATATATATATATATATATATATATATATATATATATATATATATATATATATATATATATATATATATATATATATATATATATATATATATATATATATGCTCAGATATGTTCTCTACATAGTTCCAACAAAAACGGTTCCGGTTTCCGCACGTCACGAATGCTATTCGAAGAAAAACGTGCTTTACTCGGCAGATACGTCGGGATAAAACAAAAAGCCCTGGGACTGCAAATCTGACGTCTTAGCCATTACGCCCCGACTGTTTTCTTTTTTACATATTGGTGTTTATTGTAGTGAGTTATCATTCGTTAACTGCGCGTGTTGGCTAATGGAGAACGTTTATGAGTCAATCTTTCATATAACGCAAGTTTCACATTTGCGTTGTGACCAGCTCCTTCCAATGAAGGATTAACCTGAGCTTTCGGTACACTCACACCCAAACTAATGCGTAACTGCCAGCATACCCAAAACGTGAAAAAAATGTAAAACAAACAGTTAATCAAACTTCGCTTGGATTCGCCGGCGTTAACAGCATCTTTTCACATGTTATAAACTGTAACATCAGGGGATCGGGCTAGCACATTTCACTAAAGTTTTTGTACGTCAGCGAAATCACGGGGGGACTCAAAGGAGCGCTCTCCGACTGACAACGCATCAGCGTCAGAATGTTGTGCCACCATGCAAGGGCACATGCAGCCTGTCAGCGCCACCATGCACCCTAACTAATTCTGTTAGTAGAGCCAGCGGTGTTTGCTTACGGACAGATGAAATTCTGAAACTTCACTGTGCCTAGAACGATGATGATGATAGCAGGCATGTAGCAGATAAGTGATATGCCTATAGACATTTCAAGATTAGTTACGCGTGCACAACTCATGAAGCGGTAGCAGTTGGTTACAATCCAGCCCTAGCACAGCCCCTCACACACCGCCTTCCCTCGGGCTGTACGTCTGAGGAGGCAGAGGAAACCGCCATCGCCCTAGCCCTTGTACATTCCAATGCAAACTACATCTTTAGCGACTCCAAAACGGCTCTGTTCAACTTCGCGAGAGGCAGGATTCACGCCCCTGCTTGGAAGTTGTTGAACACCCCCTCCAAAAACTTACCACGCAGGGTAGAGCTCCAGTGGGTGCCGGCTCACTCTGGGAATCCAGGAAACGAGGCTGCCGATAAATTGGCCCGAGGTTTGATTTGCCGGGCTCAGGACGGCCTCGGTCCAGGTTTCTCGAGAGAGCGGGCGCACACCTTTGCAGAGCTCACGCAAATGCCCCGCTTGGACCGTCGGACTTACCCTCCTCCACACCCCTCCCTTACCCATTCCCAACAGATCCTCTGGAGACGCCTCCAGACCCGCTCTCTCTCATCCCCTCAGCTGCTATCTCTCTACTGTGGCACCTCCCCTGCATGCACCCTGTGCGGCGACCCTCACGCCACACTCTCCCACATCCTTTTCGGCTGCCCTGCTGATCCTCCCCCGCAGGGACAGCCCGCGTTATCAAGTTGGGAGGACTGGGAGGTCGTGCTCTCGTCTCCGGACCCGCCATCGCAGCTTGCTGCGGTGCTTCGGGGTGCCGACGTCATGGACAAACACCGCATGAACGTTACGACGTAGAGTGGGACCGTGCGGTGGTCCAGGGACCCAAGGGGGGTCTAAACACACTTGCCATGATAAAGTTTTTCTCTCTCTCTCAAGATTAGTTAGACTTCTTACTACAGATTAAGTTGCAGCATGTCTTTTTATTATTTCTGCGCAATAATGAGTGTATAACCGCGGATAGTGTGTACACCACGCAGGAGCTTTGCAGCTTCAGGAGGCGAACAATAAGAAGAAAAATTTTATCTTCATCGTTCTGTTCGACACTTCCGCAATGCTTAAACCGCTCCTCTCCCAGCACGAATAAGAAATGTTGGAATTGCGGTGTTGTTCGTTTATATTTATACATATATTAACGATGAACTGTAGGCATTGATTGTGGTGGCTTGTCGTCTGAACGCCACCTCCGCTGTTCGCACTGGATTAAAATTTGTGTAACAGTGCCTTCCTTTTTCCTCCGCAGGGCCCAGAGCCAGCTATGGCGCCGGCCAGCATAAGTCGGACCGTTGCAGCTGTGTTGCTGTGCTGTATCGCAGAGGTATGTTTTCCTGGTATCCGGATGTAAGGAGCGCGTTTTATATGGCAACTACGACAACTGATGGACCGTGAAACCGACAGGCTCGGAATGAAGTACGACAGGCTCGCAACGAAATTTACTGTCAGTAAATTTTGCGAGTACCTCAAGCTACCCATATGCTACTACCTGTTCAGCACAGTCGCTTGTGATCCTCTCTGGTGAAGCTTGCTATCTGTCAATCCTCCGGCGCACGGCAGCGAAAACTTCGATTTCAAAGTGTTTTCTTTCTGATTTCACAATTTTGTTCGTCATGAGGTTGATTATGGCGTATTCTTAATGTAGTTATTATAACTGCGGTTATTGCAAGTTACCCAATCCGCTTGCGCAATCTTAATTCTTCTCGGGGTGAAATGTTCGTACCACCCTTGCAACTGCTTTAATTAAATCCCTAATATGAGACCGCAGGCACTCTTCTCTTTCTGGACACTCTCTATGATGTTTAGTTACGTGCAAGTTTTCGGGCTGCGAACTGTCAAAGCTTTGTCGTGGCCTGAGCGCCAATTTTAGAACAAGACGAGTGCTTTAATGCTCCCCCATGCATTTACAGGTGACAATTTTCAGCTTCCACTGGCATGCCTACTATGCTATATAATTTAATTTTTATTTTGTGCGTGCTTCGATGGACCGTAAAACCTTGCAGCTGGCATTATCTTCCTTGGTTTCGTGCGAATGTGAAATAAGGTTGATCTGAATTTCGAGACAGTGTAGAGAGAGGGGGGGAAATATATGTAACAGAACACCAAGTAACGAAGTTCTGACGTGATGTAGAGCGATCAAATAATAATAAGGCTTGTTTTCCCCCAAAACTGCACTACATGATGGCAGGGTGCCCATAGTAAAAGCTGCCTTTTTACAGCATAACCACGCCACGGACACTTAGCCTTAACGTTCGGAGGCCATACAGTGGCTTACAACATGTATAATACGTAGTTGTCGATTACAGATGCAACAAACCCGACAACTCCGAGACAGAAATTATGACCAAGCGTATTTCTTGGCGGCAAGCTGTTTATGAACGCAATTTTTCGTATATCGCAAGACGGCATCATAACAATGAATATATTACAGATCCCCCGTCGGGATTCTTTTAGTAGTCTGCTATTAATTTTCAGAAATGCACCTCATTGTTATTCTGTGCCAGTCTTAACTACTTGGTGCAAGCGCAGAACACACTTTAAGAGCAAGATTTCGCTAAGCATTGGAAGATTAGACCATTCCCTTCAGTATGTTTATAACAGTATCTTACGATATTCCACAGTTGCCCCACAATTAAATGTGATCTCCAAGGAGGAGGAGGATATAGAAGAGGAAAGGCAGGGAGGTTAACCGACATAATAATCGGTTTGCTACCCTACACGGGGGGAAGGGGGTGAGGGGATAAAAAAAAAGAAAGAGAAAGGAGAGTTACAGAAAATTGAAGTCACTATAAAACGTCACTGTTCGTTAAAGTCACAGCCTATCGTGCAGGCCAGAAGTTCTCAAGAAGCGGACCAGTGCCTTGCAGGCTTTCTCCGCCGACGACCGCCGCGGCCAGGGGCCGAGAATCTTCATTTCCGTGAAAGGGCGTGTATCTAGGCGCTCCAGCGCACGGCTGAGAGACTGCCTTTCGGTGGTGTAGGCAGGGCAGTCACAAAGAATGTGGGTTATGGTCTCGTCTTGCCCGCAGATGGAACATGTAGGACTATCAGCCATACCGATTAAGAATGAGTAGTGATTGGTGAACGCTACACCAAGCCAGAGGCGACACAGCAAAGTTTCTTCTCGTCGTGGTAGGCCTGATGGTAGCCGGAGCTTCAGGTCTGGGTCCAAGGATTGTAAACGGGAATTGCAAAATTGGCCGGAATTCCACGCGGCAAGCGTGATGTCCCGCGCAAGTGCGCGAAGCCTGCTCGCTGCATCCGATCTCGAAATGGGGATCGATACAAAATCGCCGTCGTCGTGCGCAGTTCGCGCGACCTCATCCGCGCGGTGATTACCTGCTATGCCGCTGTGCCCCGGTAGCCATTGGTAGATAATGTCATGCCCTTTGTTGATGGCAGAGTGATGTAGCTGTCGAATTTCTGCGACCAGTTGTTCATGGGCTCCACGGCGAAGAGCAGCTTGTAAGCCTTGGAGGGCAGCTTTCGAATCGGTGAAAATAGACCACCGCTGAGGGCGCTGCTGACTGATGCATTCAATGGCGACACGAAGAGCGGTGAGTTCTGCACCCGTCGAAGAAGTGCGGTGACCTGTCCTAACTCTAATTTCTGTAGTGCTTGCGGGTATGACGACGGAGCCAGAAGAAGATATAGGGTTCACTGAGCCGTCGGTGTAAACGTGCACCCGGTTTGCATGGTGCTCATGTAAATATTCAAGGGTGACTTGTTGTAGTTCTGTCGGCGATAAGTCTATCTTCTTCCTGATGCCAGGTATCGAAAGAAGCACACGGGGATTATGCAGGCTCCAAAGTGGCGAGGACGGTCTAGAGGCAGGTGCAAACTGGGACGGCAGAATGGCGGTATGTGCGTCAATGACGTCTGTAAACGATGTGCGCGGCCTGGTAATAGGAAGACTGGCAAGATGGTGAGAGGGAACCCGGAAAATGTGCCGGAAATGTGCCCTCAGTGCGTCAACTGTTAAGTAGGTAGGGATTGGATGCTCCTGGGCGATAAGTACAGATGCGGCCGTAGAGGCACATTTTGGCAATCCTAGGCAAGTCCGGAGAGCTTGAGCTTGAGCGCTCTGCAGACTTCGTATGTTTGTTTTTCGAATATTTCCAAGTACAGGGAGGCTGTAGAGAAGAAATCCCATGAATAAGGCGTTGTAGAGCTGCATCATCGACCGCACCGACGCTCCCCACGACTTTCCCCCAAGAAAGGCGAGAACGTGAGAAATCGCTGTCAGTCTCTTTTTCATGTATGAGATATGAGGGGTCCATGATAGATTTCGGTCGATGATTACTCCCAGAAACCGATGGCTCTTTACGTAGGGTATTGCTGTGCCGTTTATGCATACGGTATAAGGAGACATGTTCTTTCGTGTAAAGGCAACCAGCGAGCACTTTTCGGTTGAAATCTGTAGGCCTTGCTGGCGAAGGTAGGCAGCAAGAATACTTGACGCCTTTTGAAGTCTCGCTCGAACTTGTGGGCGCGTAACTCCAGATGCCCAGATACAGATGTCATCCGCATATATTGAGAGTTGCGCCGACTGTGGTAGTATATCGACAAGCCCGACAAGTGTAAGGTTGAACAGCGTTGGGCTGAGCACTCCACCCTGCGGGACTCCACGGGAAGTGAAATGAGAAGATGTTGGGCCTTCCTCTGTCTGCACAAAGAGAGATCTGTTGGATAAATAACTACGTATCCAGCAGAATACGCGGCCACCAAGCTCGGCAGTTTCCATAGCGTGATGTCCAAGAAAGCTGCACTTGCTTACGGTTACACGGCACAGAAATCGTACAGAGACAAATGGAAACAGTTAAATGGCAAACCGAAGTTCAAAGGGTGACGGATCGGGCTATTTGGTGCATATGCGTCATTTTCGGAAGCGTTGCAATATACACGGGCAGAGAGAGAGAGGAGAGAGAGAGAGACAAGGACGAATGCTCTGTGTCCGTTTAGTGCCCTCTCTGCAGCGCTTCCGAAAATGACAAATAGGAAGATGTTGAGAAATACTCCACGAGGCAAGTCATAGTAGACTCTAAACACGAATACGCCTATATTGGAGAAAAAATTGAGTAAGGTCTCCTTTAGCGCACTCCCTTATATAAAATAAAGTGCTCAGAAAAGATCTTACTCCCTTTTTATCCCTTTCTGTTTAGAGTGTACAGGCTCCAGTAACTACACCGTCAACAGATGCCGTGTTTCAACCGTTCAAATCGTCATTTGCCGTAATCGTGCATCGCAGAGGTCGGCGGCAGGGCCCTCGTCTACCAACAGGCTGGACGAGCTGGAGCGGCCCTTCTTCAATATCGCTCACATGGTGAACTCCATCAAGGAGGTGGACCAGTACCTGAGGCTGGGCGCCAACGCCATCGAGGCCGACGTCACCTTCCAGAGCGACGGCACCGCTAAGCAGACCTTCCACGGGAGCCCCTGCGATTGCTTCCGCAACTGCTACATGCGCGAGAACCTTGTCGACTACCTCGAGTACATCCGTAAGGTCACTGGCACAGGCAAGTCCACGTCCGTTCAGGAGGCCACGAGCAGTGCAGACTTCCAAGATGTGGACAGGCCCACAGAACGCTAACGCTTCTCATCACCACTACTTGGACGCTTGTCCAAAACAGCCGTTGGTACAGAATGAGTGGATTAACCATTGCCTGAAATTGTTAGAGCATTTGTCAAATTATTTCACGTGATCTCTGAGCCATTTAGTTAGGCTTTACTCATCGCCAGCTTAGTCTGAACTACTATGATGTCCACAAATGTTTTGTTCTTCGTACTAATTTTACATGTTCTAGTTTGTTTTATGATTGTTTTCTTTCTGCACTCCAATGACTTAAATTTCGTGCTCCGAAAATTCGTCGACTATCAGGTGCAGTCTGCACTGAAGGCCATACGAAGTAAGCGGGCAGTACGAATCAATTTGGGCTATTTTTAATAACGTACGCGTTCAGAGAACATTCGCATTGCGAAGCAGTAAAGACGTCGCTGCTGACTGCTTCCCTGCACTTTTGTTTTCAAAGCGGATGCCAAGTACAAGAATCGGGTAGCTCTGCTCTTCCTGGACTTGAAGGTGAGCGACCTCCCTGCTCCAAGCAAGCTAAAAGCAGGAAAGGACATTGCCAAGAAATTGCTGGAGCACCTTTGGTACAACGGTGAGTAGCAGCTGCAATGTCGAGCAACAATTTTAAGACCTTATATAAACAGCTGCTGGTAACGCATTTCTAAAAGGTATAAAAGAATGAAACGCATTAGCTACACTACACAAAGTACAACTGGGAGAGCAACGTTCTTCCACACAGGGATAGTTTCTCCCTTTACTGAGTGCCACCTGAACCACTGCCTGTCATCCTTCCGAACTCTTTTGAAGCGATTAACAACATTCATGTAATACTGCATGCAGTTCACAGGACTTCGTCTCTTTGCGTGTAAAACAGTAAGAGAAAATGCTCGCCCTCTGTATGAACAACTGTAATTAAGGCACGTTGCCTTGAATGTGTAGTCGCCTCACCCCGTATTACGAGTGGCATCTTTTGCCGTTGCGCTACATTTACTTATGAGTTTTTAGTTTACTAGCCGATCTTACTTGACAACGACAACAGATGCACAAAACGCGCTTGAAGGTTTGAAAAAGAACGAAGTTCTATGAAACACAGGTGAAAACTAGGGCATGGCATTTGTAAAATGCGTACTAATAGTGCGTAATTAACGCATCTCTTCAGCCTTCTATTACTGATTATCTTGCCGTGCAAGTCATACGCCATTTGACGGATGGGTTGGCCAGCGAGATATCAGCAACCTGTTTGCAAGAGTCACACCGTTCACAACAGCCAGCATGTAGCGGGGTTCATTTTCACAAATTTATTCGAATGATGCCACCCGGAAGATTACTTATGTCTGGTTTAGCCTCAGTTAACATGTTTGAATATGGTTATTCATCACCGCTCGAACGGTGGCCATTTACGAGCTGACCTTATGTACGATAACGAACCATCAGCTTTGGGGATGTCGG
The DNA here is from genome assembly GCF_055824585.1 of Amblyomma mixtum. NCBI lineage: Eukaryota > Metazoa > Arthropoda > Arachnida > Ixodida > Ixodidae > Amblyomma > Amblyomma mixtum. The sequence goes on along the minus strand of NC_143017.1, from coordinate 157,951,843 downwards.
CCCAAGTGCGTGACTGAGATGAATATTGGCAATCGCAAAACATTTAAAACTTCTTGCAATGGATAAATTGAATCGTCTGAAGTAGGTAAGTGTTTGTAAATTGTCGCCAGAGCTGGTGGTTGTTGTCGGATACCTGGGAGATAAAGATATGCGCTGTACTCTTCAATGCAAATAAAAGTTCGATGAATGCCTCTTCCACAGTGTCCTAATATGAGAGTAAAAAAAAAACGGCAGATTTAACTAACGTATAGCTTTTGGACCAAGCGTTGGAATGAATGTGAATGACTTCAGCTGCGTGGGGTACTCGTGATATTTATTACTTTTGTCTGTGTCACATTTAAGCTTATGCAGGTGCAAAAAGGAAAAAAATTAAGACATGAAACCTGCAAGTCCGGAAGTAGGTTACAATTTATTTGGTCGTAAATACTCTACATTCAAATCCGTTTTTAGAATTTCGAAAGCGCCATTACCCTCAGCGCTGCGGCCCAACAAACTTTCGCTATTTCAGCGAGTTCCGTGCACTGCAGAAGTTGCTTTGCCTTTAAGGTTTCAGACAACGCATGCATTTTGGCCCGATGCAGCCAAAATTGTAGCCGAGGGAGCTGCGTTTTCGAAATTTTAAAAACTGATATGGATATTACTTACGGTGGGCTACACCCTCTCAATAATTAAGGAGCCTAACAGTAATAGTTGAAAAGTTACATATTCAGTATTAGTTAACTATTCTGCTAGTTAGCAAGTCTTAGCTGTGTTTTGATGTACTGCACCGCTGACAATGCTATGTCGAAAAAGTCGCGCTTCTAACTCAAAAAGTCTGTTTAAAAATTGTGTAAAGTCTTATGTAAAACACCCTGTATGCTGCTTTTATTTCGCTTACATTGCATTAGCTAGCAATGACAAAAAAATATATATAGACGTAAAGTTCAATGCAACATCATAAACGTAATTGAAAGGATGCTCTGTCGCAATACAGATGTGTGCCGCTAAGAAGCAAGCTTTACTGTAACAGGTTTGACGAATATGTCAGGCATTAATACGGTTGGCATTTGAGCCGCTAGGTGTTCAATTAGAATGTAATGTAATGCTATAAATTGTCTTTTGCTGCAGTTAATGAATATCATTATTCACTTTCACTTTCTTTCTTTTGTGTGCACACTTGTAAATTAACACGGGTTCGTTTCGCCTCCTGCGGTCCTCATTTTCCGTCCAGCATTGATCTTTCCATGTATATCAAGGTGCAGAAACTCGCATAATCTCGTAGGCACATGGCGATAATTACAACCAGTTTTAGCCTGCGCTGCAAAAAAACTTTCTAGACATATTTGTAAAATGGCTTCACTGCTCAACATGCCTAATTCGCAGTGAAGTCAGAGTCATGTTTCCATTTTTGTGATTTGTGGCAGTGGTATCGCATTTCGCTAACACCATGCAGGGTATGGGAAGCTAGAACTGGCATCATTCGGTACGTGACACATCGGTGTCAGCGCAATGTTCGATTGTAATATAGTCATTCACCAACCATTCTTCTGTTTGATAATTCGGCCTCTTATTATCTAACCTGTGCTCTTCCTTCTACGCCACAGAATGGTTTAGTTAGAAATCGTACAGGAAAATCAACTCGATCAATTGGAAACAACTCTGCTACAAAAGCTAAAAACTAAACATAGCGTTTGCGTAATAAAAATTCTTTAATATACTTCCCCTGTTAACGGAAGAACGAGACCCTCTATCTAGAGCACGTTTACTTTATAGAGACGCTTTGGAGCTCAACTTAGAATGTGTCAAGCATGTGTATGACCCTAAAACTATCCCACATTCAGTATGTTGTATGGAACTTTGAGTAGCGTGTACACCTACGTTGCTGCAAGTTGACTTCACGGCATTCGTCGCTGCTACCAGTTAGGTATATTTGGACGTGACAAAAATTTGGGCATTTCGACTGAGAATGACGTTACCAACGCGATAATCTTACCTACCATGTTTTAGAGCAATTCCTACAGCACTACTCACATAGTTTCTGCCGCGGTGGCGCAGTGGTCGCCATAGAATTATGAATAAACAAAATTATGCCAAGAATACGAAACAGTCGCAGCTAATCATGCGCTACTAAAAACCTTTTCGTGTACTAGGAACGAATAAAAAGTGTTCAGATGTCATAGCGTACGCAAAAGTGCACCCGGCACGCTTACTTGAAGACTTGCATACCAACACTTGGTTCTTTTCTGCCAGTCTTAACTGAAAACAGATTGACTGAAGCAAGACTCTAATAAGGGAGTAATTACTCACTGACATACACCCGCGCGCAGCCTTGTTTCTTGTTTCCCCTAAAAATTTGACCAAGCAAGACTCTATATTGCGCTTCAGAGAAATAGGCCCCGAGAGATTGAAAATTGATAAGCGAGGGTGGCCAGTGTTATCTGATTAGAGTTGCTTTAATTAACGCGCAGAAAAAAAAAACATTTCCTTCCATTTAACGTTTGGCGTGCTTTTTGTAACCAAACTAGTAGATTAGTGTTGTAAGGAAGGACCCATAAAACATTATTTTTTATTTTAGTTCCTTACCGAACCACTATTCATATCTTATGGCGTACGGATGGAATACGGTGAACGGAAATATCTCCATACTTATAACGTTCTCACCCAGCTAAAGGCGACGACACAGTTTCTTGTCATTCAAAAAGAAATTCTTGTTCTTGCCGGAACATAAGCCTCTGGTAACGATTAAAATAGTTTCGCAGTGGCAGTCTTTTCTCTTCCGGTATTGCGTTATTTCTTGTTGACATGATTAAAATAGCTTACGCAGTGACAGTTTTTTCTCTTCAGGTATTACGTTGTTTCTTGTTGACATGGCTTAAATAGCTCTGTCACCATTACAACACTTTCCCACTCGCTGCAAGCAAGTTTCGCTGCAACGATAAGGTACAGTGGAATGCTAAAAAATGCTCTCATTGCAACAAAACTTCTGTTTTTAGGCAGAAGCACAGAAACTTCTGTCGCTACTCGATGGACTCTTGTCTCTTTCACCTCGTAGTGGTAGAAGTGAACGTTCTCACAATTCTTCGTACATGATCATTTTTCGTACATGCTTCGTACATGATCACATTTTTTCGTACATGCTTAGCGATCTAAATGTAGGGAGATTCAAATTGGCGCTTTCCTTACTGATCAGTGATGTTATTCCTTGTGGTCAAGTTAGCTTCCGCGCGCTTCGCTTTGCCCAATAAATGGGGTCTGGTAAACCAAGACAAAATTCTGGACGCACGTGCTAGCGCCTGAAAGCTGCATAAGACATTTAGAAAATGACTTGGTATCTCTTACATCACAAAACAAGCTTACCTAGCATAAGTTTTGTTTCGTAGGACTGTGCTGTTCTGTCATTAGGTTGGTACGCTTTACTGAGGTGAACTTGACTTAGCAATCAACAAAAAGGGTCAGAGCCAACTCTTACACTTGTACTTGATAGAAATGCACATCTTAGGATATCTCCAATGTGAAAGGAACGACGAGCTTGTATACAAGAACGATTTCTGCTCTTATTTTGCAGTGAAGTTTAAAATATATGGTTACTATGATATGTCCACAAGAAAAACTACTTGAAAAAACAAAAAACATTTCGTTGTCATTCATGGAGTAATAACTGCTTTAGTATGATTCATAAAGGCGGCAGTCACAATCTTGTGGCCGTATAGTTATACATTCTTTTTTATTCTTTCACAGTCGACGTCAACAACACCGTAAACGTTCTTCTGTCTATTGGACACGTCACTGACAAAGATGTCTTCAAAGGAGTCATTGAGACCTTGATGAAGAACGGTGATCCGGCGATTGCGGAACGAGTTGGTGAGTAGATGACCTGCAGCTGTTCATAGAATCTTATACAGAGGGTTTAAGCGTTAGAAATTCTTTGAGGGAAGCAGTTCGGTCTGTCGGGCACTGATTTTGTCTTTATTACATGGCGTATAAATCAGACCAGTACCTTAACAGTGATACCATAAAAAATGCACTACTACTTCATATTTCATCACTATTTCGGTGTTTTGCTTAAAAAATCTATGGTTGTAAGAGTGCCTCGTCTTTTGTTTCAAATGTGTTTTCATTCGAATAATTTTTAGTGCTGAAGTCCGGCGCCGATGATTCTATGCTCTGAAAGGATTCGTTCTGTGACAGAAGTGAAGGAAAAAAACGCAACTTTCGCCGTTGCTTGACACATGTCCACTAAATACGCAAATAAAAAGTTTGGCGTTATGTTTCTACTAAGACCAAGCGTACAATGCGGCGTACTTCTTCAGCTCATTATGTGAAAAACTCTACATGTGCAAAAAAAATTCAATCTTTAGTGCAACAGCGAAAATGTATGCCAACTAGCTTACCCAAAGGCTTTCGTTTTCTATTTGGTACCAAAGAGTACTAGCGTGTCTAATAGTGGTTCACCTCTCCACGCTGATGGGACGTATATGTTCTCTCTGGAAGTGCACACAATGCGCACTGTGATTAGGAGAGCATAAAGGCAAGAATAAATTCGTGATTACGTACAAAGCTTCCGCTGTCTAATTCATGCTGGAAGAGCCCATTTCTTTAAATGGCTAAGGCCTGTATTTCATTTTTATCTCATGTATCGTATTATCGTATTTTCCTTCCTTTGAGATTCAATGCTGGTGAGTTGCGATTAGGATTTTAGACGTACTTCTTGCTAGGCGAGTTGGTTAACGGCTTGAAATTGACAGCAAATTGCGCTAACACAAAATTCAAACAAGGAAGGCGAGGTACCGTCCAGTCACCCGTTGTCTCCTGCGTCTGCCTTTTGTGAGAGAACAATTGGTTGTCAATACGATTACGCTATTGTGCATAGCATACGTGTAACTTCCAGCGTTGCCTATAATGTTTCGAGGTTGTAGTGTTTCCGCAGTCAAGAATATGCGAAGCGACAGGGTCTTTTGCAGAGAGACAGCTGATAAAGTATTATGGTTGAGCAGTGTCCATGGCGACACCTATTGAGGTGATGCATTTTTTGATAGGCCGTGAATAGTATTTTTTTCGGGAAGATCTCAAGTGTACTGTGTACCGTGAACGGTACTACACTAGACGTGCTTAGTAACTCGTTTCGAGCATGTCAAGAAGTTCTGTACTTTCTCAGTGAGAGCTAGGTTTGGTTACGCGTTGTTAGTATAGCCCCAGCGCACACACAGGTAATTGCATTTCGAGTTTAACTCATCATTTTTTTAACAACAGTAAGTCTCACAAATCAACTAATTCATGCAGTACACAAACGTAAGGCTTATCTTTCATTTCCGCCCTGAATCACTGGACTATATATCACTCTATTCCATTCCAGATAGTCGTCGTAGGGCAAGACTTTCTTGCTGCGTACTGTAGGCGTAGCTATGGGAGTACCCATTTGGAACATGTCCTCTTGACATTCTGTGCAGGCTTCGATGTGGGCCTCAACGACCCGCTGGAGGACATCTCCAAGATGTACAGTGAGCTGGGCATCGACCACAACCGGTGGCAGGGCGACGGCGTGTCTAACTGCCTGAGCCTCTTCCGGCCGGCCAACCGCCTCAAGCAGGCGCTGCGCTACAGGGATTCGCGTACTGACCGCAGCTACGCCGACAAAGTCTACCATTGGACCATCGACCTCAGCTCCGCCATCCGCAACTCCATACGGTACGATTATAGCACCATCTTGCATGCAAACGGGTAATCACATTTTGTACCAAAGCGCGAAACGTCACCGAAAAGTTCCGATCCCCCTCCCTATCTTTCACTAACGTTGTGAAAGCGGGGCGTATAACCAGACGTGCTATCTCAGTAATTGGTGCGGTAATAAAGAATCCCGTGTATATAATATAGACAACGCGGCAATACAGATACCTGTTTGTGCGGCCAACTTCTCTATATTTCCTGGCATTAAACCTTTATTTCCCTCTTTTAATTCATTTCACACAAAACTAATTGTGCGTTAGTGTGGTACCTCAGTAGGAAATTTCACCTTTTAGAGAAAAGGACGCCCCCCCCCCCTCCCCCCCTTTTCTTTTTCTTAAACTCGGCATTGGTGTGCACAAGAAAAAAAAAATATGTCGATGTTCTCTGTCATGCCTTGAGGGCTGCCGCTTCTTTTTCATCCCTCCACTCGTCAACCGAAGGCAGCGCCAGTTTTCAACATGAACTCTGTTTATATCGGAGTGCGCCCAGTAGGAATGTAAAAGCTAATGAAATGCATTAAATGCAACAAAGGCTATTTACGGGGACAACCGCTGTCCATTAAGGGCTAGGCTATGTGTACCGAAATATGGTGACGCCTGTGGGATATACGGCGAAAGTTTCACAGCAAAACGCCGTTTCATATCATTTTTCACTACCTTTACTGCTAAAAAGATAATAATATGCCTGATTCTGTCTGTATAAAACAATATCTGTTTACTTCCAGCGTTGCCTTCTTTAGTTGAGCTGCCGTTCCAATTAACACAATAGGGCTCTGTATCCTTCGTTCAGCGGTTTATATGCCTTGCCCCTCACCTCTGTGCCTTTTGTCGTCTGCTATGAACCACCACATTCCAAATTTCTATTTTTAAGAAATGCCAAGTCAGTCAAGCAAACCTAACGCATGCATTCGCTACAAAGCCAACCCCCTCACCATGGTTTCCCATCCTTTCTTGGACACGCAGACTAGGCGTGGATGGCATCATCACCAACTACCCCGAGCGAGTGTCCACCGTCATCATGGAAGACCCGTTCAAGCGGGCCGTCAAGTTGGCCAGTCCTCAAGACACCCCCTGGAAGAAGGCTAACGTCGAGCTCCTCATGCCTGGCGGCGGAGGCAGCCCCTTCACGGCTGTGCTCGGCGACGTGTCCGAGGTGCTGCAGCAGTTCTGGGCCTACTTAGTGACGCGTCTGTCGGGACACATATTCCGCCGGCGCAGCTCTCGAGAGTATGACGCCATCGCAGCGGATCCGCCCATGAGCCCCCGAGAGCTCGCTGAACAACGGTACTATCGGTGGCTTCACAAAAATTTCGCCTGAGCCAAGCGATGATACTAGGTGAAGTGGCTCCACAGATGGACCTTCCTGCTGGGATTCTGACGATGCCTGCGCTTCCTGCGTTGCCTGTCAACGCCCCATCCGACTCAATGGTCCCGGTTTGTCCGGCCGTCACACTGCACACACACGAGAGGCCGGATCGGAAGACGATTACAAACACCCTTCAATTTGAATGCCGCGTTTTCAGTGGCTGGATGCTCAACAATTGTTCAGGGAAGCGATTCTTTTTCAAACTTTGCAGCATACCGCAGTGAGCGGCATCGAAAACAGAAAAGATACGGCATTTAATTCTGTGGGGGTCATGAATTCAGCTCGAGTTTTGGAAGTACTGAAACATTGGCTATTTCAAACTATTCCGTTCGAATCAATAAGCCGAAGTATTGAGAGCGCTGCTAGATCACCCTATGGAAACGTAAAAAAAAACGCGTGCCGTTTGATCACTTGTTTTAGTAAGCTGCCTGTTTGATGTTTCCACTACATGTTGATCATAATCCAATCTCCAGCGCGTCTAAGCCTATTTTCTAAATCAAAGGTTTTCTTTGAGTCATGCGGTACTTCGTGTAATTGCTGTAAACAGAAATATTTGTGTGTGCTGCGCTTGGCTAACTATGACAACACACGAACTTCACGTGTCAAGCGACTTCAAAGACTCAACTTAAAACCGTGCATACAACATGTGGCTGTAGAACTGACCCTCCGATCATGTGCACGAGCATAGTGTCGCCTACATTGATAACCATACTTTTTCTCACATCGTTTGTGCGAATGTCAATTGCGTGCATTTCATTACAGGCAGAAAATTTTTGTATATCACTCTTGCTGGGTCCGCCCTGTAGGTTTACAGCGTAGCATTTGCGTGATTTTTGAAAAGTGGCCTGTGGCGTGGAATAACATTTCTTTTTTATTTCAAATTGAAAAAAAAACTAACAAATGTTGTTTTTGTACCGAAGGTTGACTGCCTTCTTTTATTTTCTGGCTGTCGGTTCATGACATAATTGTTTTTCCTCGCCTCTAAAATATTGGTATACCTGCCTGAGTTTATCCACTGACCCTGTAATTCAAGAAATCAACGCGTAAATTTGTAGCTGCTGCCTGCTTTCAAGAGTCGTACACATTTTTGCTGATTCATCTTATTGTTCTACCAGTAAGAATGACATGCTTGTTATCTGAAACTAATCCTCGAGAATTGTTGACAGTACATTGCGACGAGGTCGTTTTTTATTGCCTTTACAGAATCTTGGCCACCGTCGCTTCTATTGCAGCTTAGGGCTGTTATATACTTTATACAGAATTCAGCACACTTCCAGCCTCTTGCCCCGTGCAATTTAAACTCATCTTGAATTCAGCATTGTTAACTCTACAAGCTCGCGGAGCACAGAACAACGCAGTGGAACATGTTTTCATCACAGCGTCGCACGTTTCTCACAATTTGTGCAGAAAAATCGAGATCATATTCCACTTTCTCTGCATTCAGGAACAAAGGCAACTCTATTATTAGGAACCGATGCTTTTCGTTTAAGAGCGATGAGAAGAAGCAGCATTGGAACCGTTGAGCTCAGTAGTTATGCACGGAAATGTGAAATGCGTAATTTATTTGCAAGGTAAAGTGCCTTATTGTCAGTAATTTTCTCGACGGCTCAGTCAGCTAAACCTACCTGTTAACGTGCTAGCTCAAACGAAGAAGGAAAAGGGCGTAGGATTTGTGTTAGAGTTGCAGTTAGCCTAAATGCACAAAACCCCGCAAGGATTGATTGCGAAGGTAGCTTTTAGGCAACAGTGGCTTACTCTCCCGAGTGTCTTTTTTTTTTTTTGTGATGAGGTCGCGAGACCACTGGAATTTCATGTCGCGTCATCTACAACATTGTACAGTTATTTATTTAATTTATTGCGTGTCTTGTGAACCATGCGAAGTTGTAAGCGACTCTCTCCAAAGCGGGAGACGTACAACCACCGTGTGGCTTTCAAGACGCCAACTCTGTGCGCTGACGTACTCTCCAATTCCCACCTTTGGACTTAACAAATGGGCGGTTGTTGCACCTGTAGCCCCGTGAGATCTGTGTGCGACGTCCAAACATGTGCATGGTTTGAAGTGTAAATAAACATTGTTAGCTGTCTTTGTAACAACTCCTTGCGTCCTTTTGTTCTTGTAACATGAAATATACGAGTTTCCTGTACCAAGTTACATTCACATTTTGCCACATTTTGGGTTTATTTTTCTCGAAAAGCAGTTGATCAGAGAATTTCAAATAATAAATTTTGGACGGGAGACTTCAATACTGCCTTAAGGGTATAACGCGACAGTGCAATGGTTACATTGTGATTCAACGCGCCCAGAATTCCAGGTTGCAAACGCATTCTGACGCAACCTCCTCCCCTCACACACACACTTTCACCTACTTCCACCCCCCCCCCCCCCCCCCCCCAGCTGCTTTCCTTTCTCGTGTGAGTCTCCGAACATGTGCGTGCGATCTTTTCATAGCTGAGGAAACAATGCCTGCTCTAAGTTTATCCCTGTCTCCATTACAATGGGAAATATTCATGTGACAACACCGCTGTAAGCCTACAAAAGCCCTACGGACACAAGAAAACTGTTGCCGTTATTCAGGACAAGTTCTCTCTTCTGATCATTTTGAAGAGCGCCACTCCGTATTTACACCAACTCTGCCGTAGGTAGCGGCAAAATACGCATTATTTGAAAACCCACTCTCCTAAACCTTTAATGGGTTCAATGTTTTCAATTAATCAGCCCAAAGCAGCACAGAGGCTTGGAAGCAAGCCGAAGTGGTGGACTCTCAGGATCTATTCAGATCTACCTGGAGAGCTTTCCCAAGAAGCACACATAATTTACCCAATATTGGAAATGTATTGGCAAAGCTGGAGAAAAAACACTGAGACGAGGGACAAAGAAAGAACAGGACAACAGGACCGGCGCTGACTATCAACTGAAAGTTTATTAGAAACAACACGCAATATATACTCGACAACCAAGACAACAAGAGCGACAACCAAGAGCGCATGGCAACACCAAAAGCTATAGTGATACATCTATCACCTGTATCAAGATACTTTAGTTCACAGTCATGAACTGTTACAGAGGGGGTGCTCACGCACGAGTCACTGTTTTTGAGGATATGAAACGCTTCACTGATTTCTCTTGTTAGTTTATCTTTGTGCTTGTACAAGATCCTAGTTTCATTAAAAGTGGGGGCACTCGATTTTTGAGAAGAATCAGGTTGGTTATTCCGGGGACAGTTCCTGTGATGCAAGGCCAAGTTTGACGACGGAGCCCCTTCGCCTTGGCCTTGCATTACAGGAACTGTCCCCGGAATAACCAACCTGATTTTTCTGAAAAATTGTGTGCCACCACTTTTTAATGAAACTAGGATCCTGTACAAGCACAAAGATAAACTAACAAGGGAAATCAGTGAAGCGTTTCATATCCTCAAAAACAGTGACTCGTGCGTGAGCACCCCCTCTGTAACAGTTCATGACTGCGAACTAAAGTATCTTGATCCATTTGATGTATCACTATAGCTTTTGGTATTGCCATGCGCTCTCGATTGTCGATGGAGTATATATTGCGTGTTGTTTCTAATAAACTTTCAGTTGATAGTCAGCGCCGGTCCTGTTGTCCTCTTCTTTCTTTGTCTCTCGTCTCAGCGCTGTTCTTTCCCCAGCAGTATGTGCCAACTAGCTCAACTCCCCGTTTTATTGGCAATGGCTGGCTCTACAAAGGACCAGGGGCGAAACCATTCATCTGCAATATTGGGTCGATTGCCTGTGCTGCTTAAGGTAACATGCATCAGGATTTCTGGACATGGCCGCCTTTGTGTTTCTCCTCCAAATAAGTGCAAACCAAACCAAGTGCAAACGCCATAATCGCGGAGCAGCCGCGGTGAGCTCCTGAAGAGGGACAGTTTCTTTAGAATATGCTCGGGACACATTTGATTTTCGCCAGGGTTTAGAATTTAGTTAGGCAATGCCTTGGTTAACCAAAGTAATTGTAACAAAACGTTTACTTGAAGGTAAAATGAAGAAACCAACCAGCCTGTTACCAGTGCCATCCGTTCGCTGTGTTGAGTTATACACATAATTTCAGGCACTAGCAGGTGCATGTCGTCTTCCCTCGCCCCTTCCCCCTCCATCGCAACAAATAAGCTCCGGGCTCGACACAGACAATGGCTTTGGTTTCAAAACACAAGAGAGCTCACTGGTAGCGAGCTCGCCAAAAGAGGTGAGCCGTCTCCCACTCTTATGAATTTTTTAAAATTGCATTCTTAAAGAAGTGCGCCCTGTCTATTGGTGTGTGAGGCGTGAACAGAAAAAGCAAGCCTTAAGTCAGCTGCGTACGCCTGCGGCACGAACACTTGGAAGAGAAAGTGCTCCGCAACATCCCGCTGCTGAATCTCAGCGAAAGCAGGTAGAGTACGATAGCATTCTTTTGTTCCTTCTTGTTGTTGACGCATGTGTTGAGGAGGCGTCTAAGAACTTGTCACATGCACTTGTTGGGTTACTGAGAGGAATTCTGCTTCTTCTGTTCTGATCACGGACAATGGAAATGATTATAAGCAACACAGCAATACAGCGGCTGTAACATAAACGTAGGGATGGAAGCCATAGCGGCATTATTATAACACTGTTTTATTTGCGACCGAAACAGCTTTCAACCTCGAAAGTGCACATTTTTTTTACAATCCATATTGCATGTCATATATATTTGTCAAGACTTTTACTAACAGTATTGTCGGAACATAATTGCGGAACTAATAAAATTTCTTAACTGTACCCACACTCAAACAGACACTCCTTGTCGTGTTTCAAGCAGCCTTGTTCCCAGTATTGTTAGTGAACATTTATGAATACAAAATAACTGCGATTCTGCAATGTTTTTTTTTTGCACGAAACTAAAGTTTTTGCGAGCGCTAATGACACTACATCGCTTCAATACATCAGTTTTAAACTTTTGAGGTTATGTGACACTTGTGTCAGGTCATGAAGGTCGACTTTAGAATTCTGCCTTTACGTCTTGTTTTATACTACGTAATTGGAGTGAATTAGATGAAGCAGTGGATGCGGCTCCACGCAGATCAAATACAAGTTACACCGTATTTTTCATTTTACAGCCAGCCAGCCACTGTGATGCCCAAGTACCTCTTCGCTGCTTATTTCATCCTGACAAGTCTATTTTGTGTGGTACTAAGCGACTTCACAAAGAATCGAATACGTTCTAATAGTGCACCTGCCACCTCGAAGCCGGTAAGTTGGAAAAGTCAGGTGGGCTTCACTTCAGCCGCAGCACAAACTGGGAATAGTATGCTGCACTTATTTACGCGGCGAAAATGTGATTCCTTGCCATAATCCTGATAACAAAAAGCGCGAGACGTTGAGCGCTTAGTGCTTGTTTGGAGCGAATTTATTCCTAAGAAATCCTCTAGAGACCTGTGTAAATTTTGTGAACATTGAAACTGGGAAATAAAACTGATTCTCCAATATATGTTATTATTAGTATTACCATGGCTGCATACAGTATACGCCTGTAGCCAGACTAGCACCCAAGGTGAGCGGTTGAAGGCGAAGTTCTTTCACAAACTTAAATGAAAATCGTAGAAGAAGGATATGAGCGCCAAGTATACCTGTAGGTTTTCAGAGCAACGTTGGCCTTCCCTGAGCCCAAACGATGTAGAGTTTTGAGAACTCCGTGTGCAGTTTATTTGACTAAACTCCAGAGATTTTTCAAGCGAGAAAGCGGGCAAATATTTGGTAGTTGTTTGCTGCAACCATATGCTCAAGGTTACAGGTGGCTGCTAATTAATTCCTTAATTTCGTATTAACAAAATTAAAGTGATTTTTAGAAGCTTTGCAAAGGTACAAAACTTTTCATGGCAATGAAATACTGTAAGCAGTTGAGTAGTACGTGTGCGCATCCCAAGTAATTGCGGCAGATCTAAATTATGAGCGAGAAAGTAGCCGAAAAAAATCACAGGGACACCTCATTATGTGTTGCCGATGCAAAACCATCATAAGGTATTGGTGATTTTACCAAAATTGATGCCACTACGGGTCTGGTGACGTCAATTTCGGCCTGGTAATGTCACTTTTCATCTCGTGACATCTCTTCTAGTCTGGTGACGTAAATGCCATCCGGCCCATGGGCGAATTTCGTGACCGACGACATTAATAAGAATCGAGTGTTCTTAACTGCGGCTTCTAAGATATAACGAGCAGCTTACCCTAACACCGGACGAAAAGTTATGCAATCAATGCGTATTTTCAGTACTCAACTGTGAGGTGGAAACCTTAAAGAGACGAAAAAAGGATAGTAATGAAATTGAGAACCTTGCAGGTTGATGTTAAGAACAAGGCATAAGTTATGCTCGATGTTTACGCGTTTTCATCTGTTAGTTAACGAGCATAACATATATTTTAAAGTGCATTTTTTCGCATATAACCTTTATTCCACATAAATAAACGCGTTGGCTAGGAGTATTTGTTGCAATTTAATAAAAAACTTCTAACAGTGCCTCGTAACTGTACATTAAGATTCAAATACATGTTGTGAGGTGGACGCAAAAGACGCAATCACAGAAGCGAGGACACAAAACGCGCTGCTTTTCAACTAATTTACTGATTCGATGGTTCGTTTGTCACGCAAGCAAAGGAGAAAAGAGAAGGGAAGGAGGCAGAAAAAAAACACCACTCGCTCTTGAAATGTGCAAAATTCAGCTCCAAAAAAAGTAGGTTTCAGTTTTTTGCAGAACAATATATGCACTATTCATGCAGTTCGTTTATATTTTATTCTTCCGACGAGGTAAGTCTCGAGAATTTCTTTCGACATTTTATAACGAATTCACTCCCCAGCACAGATATTGACTCACATGAGCAAGACCTTCACTATATTTGCAGATGTCCACTACTTGTGGGCTTATAAACACTGACCTTCACTTCGGTAAGTTTGTTCAAAGCGAGGACTGTCTGTGTCTTCTATTTTGCGAATGTGTTGCTTGAGCTAGCCCAACAATGCACTCTTTTAAGATTGCAACGACAAAACTTCAAAGCCAACTGTTTTCATCTCTTTTAGTCCGCTCTTCGTGGATGAAGTAGCCAACCAGAATAGAGTCTCGTTTAGCCTTCTTGCGTTTTCATTTTGTACTCTCACCCACTCTCTAACGAAGGCAACATAAGCCGAAAGATACAGCGACTCATTGCACATTCCAGGAATGGCTGATTCCATCAAACTTTGACGGTCGTCTCTGTTTCGTTATTCTTTTTTTAATTTTTGCGACTTCTGCACAGGTGAGCAAGGGCCACCACAGAAGACCTTTCTACATCATAGGCCACATGGTGAACTCACTGGAAGAGGTGGATGACTTCCTTGAAAGGGGCGCCAATGCACTAGAAGCCGACATCGAGTTTGCAGCGGACGGCAAGGTAGTGGGCACGTTTCACGGAGCCCCATGTGACTGTTTCCGCACCTGCTTTTCGCGGGAGTCCATCATGGATTACCTAGAGCACATTCGAGACACCACCAGTAACCGTGAGTCAGCTTATTTACCAATATCATTTATTTACCAAAAGCTTATTTATTTACCAACAGCTTAGGGTCAAGATACTAACCTTTCAACCATTGAAGGTGCTCAAAATCGCCACAGCGAGCATAAAGTAGTACGATTTTTAATATACAGATCTACTTCAAGTGTTGATAAACCTTTTTATTTCTCTTTATCTTCCACCCCTTGATCGAAACGATAGAAACCCATCACTGGCGCAAGCTGGTAAATAGAGAAGCGCTCCATCCAGTAAGCTGCCACCGTCAAGTGCTGGATGTATAAAGCATACCACCACCCCGAAAGCACCCATTCTACGCTGCTGTTAAGTGTTTCGAGCCAATGGTTTTATCCTGGGAAGGCTTATGTCGTTTGGATTGCGTTGGCTTGCTTTGGCTGACTATAAAGGCATATAATTTGCTGCAATAGCCTGACTGGAAGAAGCTCCTGCTAGTGTGTGCCGACTGCCAACCACAAAGCTTTCATCTCCTTCACTTCGTTTTACGTCCTGGAAGACTCCGCGTGGGTTGTTACAATAGTATTGAAAGCAGTAAAATAAAATAACAACGCCACTTGTGTTTCAGTTAAATAGGTGAGTGGTTAAATTTTCGCCGAATGATTACGACGGCGACGATGGGCTAGACAAGGCCTTTGCAGTCTTTCTCACATTCAAACTCGCGGAACGGGCTCGTTAATTTTGCTTTCTCTTTTCATTCATAGCTGAAGTTCTGCTATTTGTTACATAGGAAGCCCTTTATTCCCTCGCATTTAAGAACTTGCGTTCGCGAATCAGTGACGGCAATGGATGTTTTCTCTTCCTCAGTGTAGCTGTGCTACACTCTCTTACGAGGATACTGATATTTAATCATTACCCCGTGAAAGGACTGGTAACTGCACAAGTAAACAGTGAAACAGCAGAAGCAAATATGAAAGAGGCGCACTCGTAAAATCTGAGTTGTGTGTCGGTAACACAGTCGTATAAGCTGGAGTAGTAGCCATGCATCGAATGATTTCTTGAACCTTCCATGAGTGGTCGTTGCTTGCGAAGGACAGGGCTGATTGAACATTAATGGGAGAAGCCTCTGCCCTATAGTGGAGGTAATCCGGCTAATTATCATGACTGCTTTGTTACAGCCGACTCAAAGTTCAGAGGAAAAATGACCCTACTCCTCCTAGACCTGCACACAGCCAAGATTCCGCCGTATGCAAAAGCGAAAGCCGGAGCCACGCTTGCTAAATGTCTTTGGGAATACCTTTGGGAAGGCGGTAAGTATAGCTGGTATATATCTCGATGCTCTCAAGATAGGTAACATGCATTCCCACAAAACTCACAAGCTCCTTCTCGCGTACTGTTTTGAGCTCATTGATATTCCGCAAAACATGAAAGAAGCAAAGCAGCCTCTCATTTTAATGTCGATGTTACTTCATGTATACGGGTTGCACCTTGTGTTTATCTTGTCACAGTAGCACTCATTCAGTTTTTCTGCGCAAGCAGCCTTTAAAAAATGCTTCTAGTATCACAGATGACCGTAAATGCCCAGAAACAGGTTTCAAATCTGGTCGTTTAATACTTTTTTACCTTCAATGGCCGTGTACTTCTGCATTTTCTTGACCCCACATGGGCTCATTAAAAAAAAAAAAGTGGCGGCATCGTAAGAGGATATCTGCTGTCATGTATGTTGCAAATAGAAAAACACCATTTGACTCCCCCTGTTTGTCAAAAGCAATTCAGGTAGAGAAATATCCATGACGAGGTGAGCTCGTCGTAAGCGAGAAAGTGGCAATCGCTTTAACGCCGGCACGCACTCTACGTGACGCCGCTAAGAGACCAAACCAGAATAGAGCGAGTTACCCAAATACCAAGTACAGAACAATCAGTCAATTCCATCACTAAAAAAAGCGAAGTTAACCCAGTGAATTAGGATAGGCTGGCGCTTTTCCTTCGCAAGAAATGGATAAATAATGTCTGATATCAATGTGTGTCCTTCGGCAGGTACGACCATGGCATCCCCGGATCAAACCGCAAACAATCAAATGCATCCAACTACACATGCAATCCTCAGGGAGAACGCTACCTGTACGATTTATCATTGCCGAGATTTCTTCTTCCTTCAACCTCCCAGAAAAATGCAGTATGAGATTACTCATTCAGATTTTGTGCGGCGGATTCTCACTTCCAGAAAAGGATACACAGGGTGTTTCACCTAAGACTTTACGCAATCTTTCAAAAGAGGCTTTTTGAATTAGAAGAGCGCTTTATTCCACATAACATTGACAGTGATGTAGCACATCAGAATACAACTTAGACGTGCTAACTAGCATCATAGTTAATACTGAATAGCTAATTTTTTAACTATTATTGTTGGACTGTGTTGCCCACAGCGAGTAATATCAATACTATCAGTGTTTAGAATTTCAAAAACGCAGTTACCCTCGGCGCTGTGGCCCAATCAATTTTGGCTATTTCGACGAGTTGCGTGCACTGGAGAGGATGCTTTGCCTGCAAGCTTCTCGAAAGCGCATGCATTTAGCCAGAATTTGTAGGCCCATAGCGCCGAAGGTAATTGCATTTTCAAAATTCTAAAAACTGATATGGATATTACTTACGGTGGGCTACACGCCTCTCAATAGTTGAGGAGCCTAACAGTCATAGTTAAAAATTAACTATTCAGTATTAGTAAACCAGTCTGCTAGTTAACGCGTCTTAGTTGTATTCTAATATACTGCACCGCTGACAATGCTATTCCGAAAAAAAAATGCTCTTATAACTCAAAAAACCTATTTTTAAAAATTATGTAAAATCTCAGGTGAAACATCCTATGCAGTACTAGAATCGTCAGCTTGTGTGGTGCAGCTCCGGATGAATGATGCATTTTTCATTCGAGCGTTTTAAAACATCAACATCCAGTAGGCAGCAAACGCTTCTACACGACCAGCTAACGAAATGTCAACATACGGATAATACGGCGAGTCACGTACGCACATCGACAGGCCGTAATTCAAAGCTTCAAGTCCGACAGCATAGGCTGCTGTATTGAACACAATGACTTCCAAGCACGGACGCTTATTGCTATGAAGGCTCAAGTTCAAAGAACAGGAGGTTGTAGAGCGTCGGGAAAGTTAGAGCCCGAAGTTATGTACCGCTTTCCATAGAATTTCGGGAAAGGCCAGAGAGTTACATCTCATTGCGTCTTGGGGAAATGACGCCTTGTCCTACAGAAATTCAAAGCATTAAATGCAGTTTTAATAAAGCAATACATTTATTTCTTTTTAGCTGGGTCCAGATTCAGAGACAGATGCTGTCTCTCCCTATATGCAGATGTTGCGAATAGACTGAACTGGTTATGGAGAGCAAAACCTGTGCTTCGTTTCTGTTTTCTACTCTCCTGTCAGCTGAACGACAATTACACTAAAGCTGTTCTGAAATTTCCAATGAAAGTGTCGGGAAGTGTGCAAAAGGGCGCTATGAGCTCGTCTATTACTGCCTCGTCAGGGACCCAAATCGCATCCTTAATTTTTTTTTCTGTGCATTAACAAGGCCGCATTTAGTGCCTTACTATAGACTGTGCCTTAAATCATTTTCTGATTTTTCTGATAGTTTTTCTTCATTTTTGTTTGTAGACACTGGATTCATTTGGGCATTCGCTATTTTGATTTTATTTCCGCTAAACTGCTTTTGTGCAGCCACTGTCTGCCTCCTGCATATTTGAGGAAGCCACGACTTTCAAGATAATATAATGTTTGTTTCGTTCCCAAATTTCTGTTAAGGGTATTCAACGAACATCCTTCGCAGATAAAACAGCGGTAAAATACAAATAAACCAACAACACCAATTAATGCAAACAATGGCACCAGAAGTCCTTAAACCTTGATGCTCATTTTCTGACATTTCTACACTCGTTGCTTAGTGCCCCCTAAGGACAGGGTGAACGTCGTGCTTTCTATTGGCCACGTCAAAGACAGCGACGTCATCAGAGGTGCTTTGGCCTACATCCAGCGGACAGGAAAGCTACATCTTTTGGACAAAATTGGTGAGAGATGACTTTTAATTTATAAAACATGCACTAACCGCCTAAACGAATAGGAACATGCACAGGCAGCTATTGGAGGTACAACTTACGTTCCACTAATTTGGTTTATCGAATCATTTACAATTCACTCGTGTTGAAAACGGGAACATGTGATCAGTAGGCCGGCTGCCCGCGCTAATTGCAGTATTGCCCAAAGGGATGGAAAAGTACGGTATACTATTTTATACAGCGAATGCTGTTAGTGACACAAAATGCCAGCTCTCGGTGGCGGCGATATACACATCCCGCACAGCATTGAGTGGAGGCAAGCGCATTGGGTGGCCTGCATGCGCCCGCCTTTCATGAGAGGGGGGGGGGGGGGGGGGGGGGGGGGGGGGGGGGCACGTACAGACTGGAGCCAGCGTGTGCTGCCAAGTTCGCGCCAAATGGGTCCTACTGATTCGGCGTTCTCACCTTGCGGTACATACGTATGTGTTTGGGAGAGGATAATTGTGTTCAGGCCTTCTCCTTGTTCAAGCTGTGTGTGTGTGTGGGGGGGGGGGGGGGGGATTAAGCACCTTATGTGGATGGAGGACACCTCTTGCGGAAGACGAAAGAAGAAAGCGCGTTGCGACAGGCGCGGTATGTGGACAGGGGGGTCACAAATGTAGAAGTCAACCGCGGTTTGGGTGGGACAGTGGGAATCGGTACCTGCACACATCGTACGATGCGAAAGAGACGACGTCAGTACTCCGGAATGAACCGGCTGCATAGTGCTCGCTTTCCCAGACGCAATAGGAAAGCTGGAGGTAACAAACTCTGCCGCTGAACAAGTGGGACGGCCTCGAAGCCTCTAGATGTCGCTAATTTCATGTTTGATTTATGTGACGGTGGCGTCAGTTTTCAATGATCAGTCAATGTATGGCACAAAACGACGGGAAAGCGCACAACAAAACATTTTTTTTTTTTCATGTTCAGTAGCAGTTTCGGACGTTACGCTGCTGAAACTGGGTAATGTAAATCTTTGGGCAGACTGTTATGACAAAGCAACCTTTAGGTGCTGTTTCTCTTTCTTTAAACGTTAACTCCCGAAGCCATCGGCAAGAAATTAGGAGAAAAACAAATATGCTTGGTGTGTCTTTCACTGTAGCCAGCTGCCATCAATTTAGTTGGATTTAACTGCAGTGTGAACTTTTTTCTTTTCCGGAGGACTTCAGCCGCACATAATTTCATTGTAAAGGCGGATCCTTCAAGCTTGTTGGACATCTTATGCAATAAAAGAATGACGAAGGAGGGGGTGTTCTCGCAAAAAAAAGTGAAAAGGACGCATAGCTGCCAGATCACAAATCACAGTATAGATCACAGCCCTGACCTCCTGCTGCACTCCATGCCAACCTAAGGATGCTAGCTATTGCCCTCTGTCACCCCTTAAGAAGGAGCTGAGCCGCACCGAAACGTTGGGTTTGAAACTAAAGATTTTGGTTGGAGATGTGTTAAAGTTTACTATGATACCTGAAACGCAACCAGAGAGGCAAAACTGTCAAAATGTTTAGTTTTCTAGCACAGGGTGCTTCGATCATGGATGCCAGCATGCACTGGTATAGAGTATGGATGCACCCAAAAGAAGCAGGCAGCACTCAGGGCGTATGACCTAGTGCGTAACGAGGTCTAGTTTGGAGAGAAGTCGTTTTGGTATATACTAAAGATTACGGATGGAGTCAAAATGGGATCTGTGCGACCCGCTCATATTTACTGGATTAGTTTGTGAAAAGCTGAAGTTAATGCAGAGAAGCCTCGCCAGACATCTGATTACCTAGTAGCTCTTATACAGAAGCACAGCTCGGTCATATTGTTTCACAACTTAAACATTTCCATCAGCTTTACTCTGCAGAGTGGCCCCCTGACTTAACATTTTCTTCAACTCCAAAAGCAACTCATTCAACGTTAGCATGCTGATAGAGCCTGTGCAGAAAGGCGAATGGTGCTAGCTTGAACCATGATCGGGCTAATCAAACGCTCCACAACACTAGCCCTACTCTTTCAGGTTTCGACGTGCGCCTGAACGACCCACTGAAGCGGATTCGGCGCATGTACGAGCAGCTGGGCATCAGGCAGCACCGGTGGCAGGGCGACGGCCTCTCCAACTGCGTGCGCTTCCTTGTGCCCGTAAACAGGCTCGTGGCAGCCGTCAAGGCCCGCGACAGCAATAAGGGCTACATGGAAAAGGTGTACCACTGGACCGTCGACTTCCCGCACTTCATAAAGAAGAGCATTGGGTAAGACGCCCTTACACCCAACAGTGAAAGAGGGAGGAAGGATAAGAAATACAGGAAATAGCGATCACGTCTGCGAGGCTTGGACGATGGGCTACGCGAAAATTCGCAAAATGAAAAAATTACAACCGTTTATTCTTCCGGGCAATTGTTACCGGACTACCTAAAGGCATGGTCCGAGAAGGCATGGTGACTGTATGGTTCCAGAAGCTGAACTTCCCTTCCAACCACCTGGAAGCGGATGAAATAAACGAAGAAGGGATCGATGGGCTGGGTTTATTGCATACCATAGGTCCGCAATATCCGCTAGATAGGAAAGGTGGTTCGTTGTTGCTGTTATTGAACCTTAGAAAACTGTTTATTGAAAGGTTTTTATGTGATTCTGACGCCTATGGCTATTGTTAGAGTTGTACTGATTTACCTCGTGTTGGCTTTGGTGCTTTTTGTTTCATATCTAATCGGTGTTTATCCATACTGTTTGTTTTTTAGTCTGTTACTTTATGATTCTATGAAGAATGATCATACTTCCACATAGCGCGCTCCACCAACAGCACTTCTTACTGACAACAAGAGGTATTGTTGCTGTTCTACACCCCAGGATGCCTTGCCGCAATATAGCCATTGTATTTTGCATCTCTATTCCATTTCCACGAGGAAATAGAAATTAGGCGACCAGGTGGCACAGGTGAATATTTCTGCAGCGTGAAATGCAGCGTGTACCACCGAGTTATCTTGTACCTTCCCGTGAAAACTAACGACCATTTTTCACAGCATCCATTCCAAAAACGCACGAAACGCAAGAAAGAGTAAAAGAATCGGTTCTAGATGGTTACCGTAGATTTTTGTCGAGTTTTAGTCCTTGCCTTGTTCACAGCCATCAACGTCTGGCAATCCACCTGAAATGATGCAGATCCGTCGACGCTATCTTGTCATGTCGTAGCACCTTCCCAACCCCAGTTATAGCAAGCCCTTGTACTGACTACTGACTGTAATATACCGCCCTTACCACCGTTCCAATTGAGAATCAGATAAAGTTTGGAAACACGAGTTACCATTATTCCCTTTCACACACGACAGTGGCGCTAGGCGGCGGCCAGTGGCGAAGATGTTCGAGTATCTGTACTAGGATTTCGGAAAGCAGGTATCAGTCTGGCAAGAACATTTGAGCCGCAAGAAATAGAGAAGCCTATCACTGGCGGAGAAGCACCCTGTTCGCCACAGGCTGTCTTATCGTGCAGCCCAGGCGTGGCATCTGGCACAGGGCGCGTGCAGGCGCAGCAGTGATAACGCGCAGACACGTGCGCCTGGCGACCAACCGTAAACCGGTCTCCGAGTGGATTTTGCCGACAACAAGCGAGGGGAAGGAGATGCACCCACAGGTGGCACGCCTTTGTCAGTACTTCAAGACGATATTGTTAAAAAGTAGTTTATTGCCTTAAGGTATAAAGAGTCTAATCAGATGAATGAGTGAAGATTTGCTGATATAATTAAATACAAAGTAATCAGTGATTGGATACTTGTGTCCGAGTTTCTCAGAACGCTGCACTCTACAGCGAGAGACCCGCGGCTGCCAGACGTCGGATTCTCGTTGGTCGCAATGCTGGGAAAACCGACAGCACTGAGACAAATTTTGAGACTGCACTGAGATAGTAGTTCTCCATCAGTCTTGTTGACGATATGTGTTCGTACCTACGTCCCGAAGCTGGTATTCGAAAGAAAGTCCTGTCAATGAAGATTGTGAAAAAGTCAGACAGTGATAGAAAAGAAGCCTATAGATGCACTGCACGTTACGTCAGGAGCACCGCGCTGGAGGTACACGTGTAGCTTCAACATCGCACCTTGGAGCAGGTCACGATAAGCACCTTAGATAAATCGGTAGCTTCCCGTCTTGCTCTTGGTTTCTAACATAACGGCCACTATGATGTCGGTGAAGTTTATTTGTACCACAAGATGGGAGGAGATAGATCTAAGTGTGGCAAGGCCACGAACTCAATCATACAGGACCTCACTGAAGTCTCGTGTTCGTCCTCTTTCAAACCGCTTGCCTTTCGTTAACCTTTTAGTTTCTTGACGTGAACCACAGAACCTGCCATCTTAGTCAGCTGCGCCAAGAGTCCGCTAAAATTAGCAGACTCGTAGTTCCTCGCGGCTTTTCTAAGCTCTGGTGGTAATGAGTGATCAATACGTGCTAGCAAGTTGTGTCAGCTTTTGAAACAGCAAATCTACAGCGATAGGTGAGTTGTTAATTAGTGTCGTTAATTAGTCAACTTGTGGAAATAAATATATCGTCACGCTGCTCGCATAACAAAAAAAGGCAGTGACTAAACCAACGCTGCTCACAAGTGATAGATT
Organism: Amblyomma mixtum; assembly: GCF_055824585.1. Taxonomy (NCBI): domain Eukaryota; kingdom Metazoa; phylum Arthropoda; class Arachnida; order Ixodida; family Ixodidae; genus Amblyomma; species Amblyomma mixtum. Next base: position 157,928,626 of record NC_143017.1, on the reverse strand, counting down.
TTTTTTCTTTCTGGGTACTGTTAGGCCTACTCAGAAAAAAAAAAAAGGTGCACTGATGGCTCATTCTCTAAAGCACAGCTTCTGAAACCAGTATGTCGGAGGTCCGACTTCAAGAGTGACTGGAGGCGCATGGTTTTTGTAGCTTCGCTTCTTGAGGTGCTTTGTGACGGGCTATTTTTCACGTAGTATTGATTCAATGTCGCTAGAGGAAAACTATGTAATAGCGGTATCTTGCCAGTACTCACCGATGGGGCTGAAACTAAAAGGCCAACGAAAAGACTTGAAATGAGATTGAAGGCAGCGCATCGATTCATGGAAAGCAAAATAAGAGCGTCAACTAAGAGATATAGCACACGGCAGAACTTGTTAAGAACCAAATCCAACCTAATGATATCCAACCTGAAATTAAGAAGAGGATATGGGTGTGGGTGGGACATGTGTGATTTCGTGAACAGATAAACAACTATTCGTTTTAGCAGCGGAGTTTATTCGGCGAGAATGAAAGTGCAAAAGAAGACAGCAGATAATCAGGACAGAAGATAAGTAGCCACAGATGGCGAAGGGCAGGGTTAATTGTAGGAATAGGGATGTGGGAATCTGTTCCGCAGTGTGCGCCAGTAAGAGCTTCAGCCCAGGCCGCAGTTCGCTTATTTTGCTTCTCACACGCTTGTGCAGGCACGGCGTTGACGGAATCGTAACGAACCGGCCAGACAACGTGCTCCGTGTGGTCAACAGTGAACCTTACCGGAGTCAGCTGAGGATTGCTGACACGAATGACAGCCCATGGACACGGTTCAGCCCGGACGCTGTGGAGTTGAAGGAAGACACTGACAGAGAGCTGGAAGCCTTGGGCGGAGGAGAGGAGATCCCGTCTCCTGTCCTCACGTGGACAGCTCATTCCGAAAAGTTTTCACAGCGAAAATACTAGAGGGAACTGTGATGTCTAATTCTAGAACTCATACATCAATGTACTGGCCAAAACGCCATAGGCTATATTATCGGCGTTAAAACCACTGTTAAGAATACCACGCTGGCGTGAAGTATAGAGCGTCACGTGGACCTGCACATTACGGACGGAACAGCAAGTCTGGGGCGCAGGCCGCACGTCACGTGGCAGGGCGGCATCCAATCGCGTCTGCAGCAAACTCCGAACGAGATGCGTACTGGGCATGATGGTGCCGCGGGGTCCCGTGACGCCTGGTCTTTGACTGAGATCTGCTATGTCACCCACCAGAGACTTTGACTGTTTGGAAATCCAATTCAGCCCCACAAGACGAGGATTGAAAACAATGCATTGTTCTGGGCTGTCATGAGTTTGACTATAAAACGTTTTCCAGATATATTTAACCCTAGGAGTCGCCAATCTGCAGAAGCGATAAAACGCACCTCCCCTTATCCCAACCTTACAGTTCAGATAACGGCAACTACCGGTGCAGGACACAACAGACTTTATCATCTACCGCTCACATTCCGCTGGGCTGTCTTGCAGAGAAACATCAGTGTGAAGTGAACTAGATGAAGTGAAGTTCAGGGATGCTTTTACACCATGTGTTCGTATCTGTGTTCCTCCGAAGCACACGCGGGACATCCTGCAGTGAAACGCTCGCTAAGGTCTAGGAGCACAAAGTTGCGCATACTACAGTGCAGCTTCCCGGAAAATGCAAACTGGAAAGTTCGCGGAATGCTGCACAAACACTGGAAAGAAGTGAGACTATCGATGCGTCTCCGCTGGTTCGAATCCTGCTCGAGGTCGAAGTTTGTTTCTGTTGGGTATATCATTCGGATAGAATGTTCTGGTACATTTCGAATAAATTCGACTACATGTTCACTATTTTTTCCGGACGATCGTCACCTCAGTTTGTCAAGAGTGGTGGGAGGTAAAAGCATTTTGTGCTTTAAAATACGGACCCCACGTTATTTCAGCAGCACTATGGCGTGGTAAAGTTGTTGATAGCATCGAACACCCATATCAAAACAACGGAACGAATCATGAACAAGAACACTCTGAGATTTGAATTCCGGATCCTTGGGTCTGGAGCCGGGTTCTACGTCGTCAAGACCACAAGGCTTTTTTGTATTTCTTGTACCGCTTGGCATCAAACAAACGCAGTTGATCACAAGGCACAAAGGCAATGCAGTAACATTCAAAGTGGTAGCCGAAGTTTTGCTGCGCTGTGGTTTAAAACCGTTTCAGGTTAATCAGCTCAGGTTAACCAGCTCAGGCTTCAGGTTAATCAGGTTAAGCACAGTCTAGGAAGCGACCATAAAAGCATTAGTCCCCATTTAGGACACCTGGCCAAAAGTGAATCCTGGAAACACAACAAAAAATGTAAATTTAAATGAGCAACAATTAGCGCTAATATCAGAAGGCATCAAGGAAGAAATTTAGAAGCGCCCTCCGGAAATGTGTTGTTATAATGAATTGAAAGAGCTCATCTGAACGAAAATAAAAAAAAAGTACCAACCGCTCGAAAGAAAAAAGGAAGCCACGAAGAAAATTAAGGAAGCCGGTGAACAAAGACTGGTGGCTTCGAGAGAGCACAGAAAGGCACCCATGATGCCGCTTTGGTGGACCGCCATTTAAGGAGCACTACGCACGTTTTACAAGCCTGACGAGCTTTATTGGTACTAGTCCTGATTCGGTATAAAAACTGCGCGCTGGTTGTGTGAAGAATTGACGGATCACGGTTCCTGTGGTCCGGCCGGACTGGATGCGAATGATGTCACGACCAAATGAAATGAAAACGAAACGGATTGTTACATGAGTATCACCATCATGATAGCGCCACGCAGATCTGCAAAGGCAATGTCACAGTTCCAAAGGTTGAGCTGTGTTTATGTGCTGCATAACAGTACGTTCGAGCATGAACGCAGACTTTCAATTTCGGAATGCACGCTTCTGCACCTCTCCCCTCTGCCTTCCATCCTTTCCTGCAAATCTGCATTCCGCACTCGTCTGCGTCGCCGGACCTTTGCGTGTGTTCCACTCAAGACAGCGAAGACAATGCCAGCTCTAAGTTTAACCTTATATGGATTACAATAGGAACAGCTGTTGTGAAGGCACAACTGTCAGACTCCACAAGCCTTGATGACGTGAACAAGGTAAGGTTCCTCGAGACAGGCTCCCCCGGTTTATATGAATATTCTTGCTCTGAATAGGTTCGTTCCTCCTCCGAGCCATATTTATGAGTAAATGAGCTGTATTGAACACCTCATCTGTCATTTCATATCGGAAGAAGCTATCGACAATCTGTCTGCCGTAATTTAGTCGCATAGAGGTAGCATAATTCGGGGGAAGTACATAAAATATAACGAAAAATTCTATAACCGCTACATTTTAGCGGTAGTAACCTATGGGATACAAGCGTGGAGACTGACGGATAGAGTTGAACTTACACACAGGACAGCTCAGAGAGCTCTGGGAAGAAAAAATGATGGGAGTAACATTAAGATTAGCCACCGCCTGCTCGTACAGCAGGCCATCGACGTCGTAGGCGCCCAAGTGTCGTGCCTGAATAAAGTCTCGCACTACTACTACTACTAATAGGAAGGAAAATGGCAGAGTTGGTCAGGGAGCAAACGCGAGTTAATGATAACCTAGTAAAAAGCAAGAAAAAGAAATGGCATGGGTAGTGAACGCAGTGAGAAGGCAAAATAACCAATGGTCTTCAAAGGTGCACTGAAGAGGAATCTGAACTTGTATTTTTACGGCTGGAGCTTTATCTACACGTTCCGAGCGTTCCTGGAAACTTCGAATTATTGCCCTGTGCGGCTGATTTCCCTAATTTAAATCGGACTAGCGTCCGGCTCCCACCTTTTTTTTTTATTCCCCGCAAACGGTGGGAGGAGTCGACAAACCTTTCAGCCAGTCCGGTGGCGGCTTGCCGCTCTGCCTTCGGCGGAGTGATACCTAGTGATCGGCGAAAGCAAAGAGTCCACGCGTATTTTTATTTACGTGGGCCTAATTTGCAGCTATGTAGTCTCTGACTAGATCTATTTATTCATGGAAACCTAAAAGAAACAAAATAAAAGCGAAAGCAAACTCGCCTGAAAGGCGCTTCATGCGTTGGTCGACTCCTCCCACCGTCTGCGGGGAATTTAAAAAAAAAAAAGGCGGGAGCCGGACGTTAATCTGATTTAATTAGAGAACTCGGCCACACAGGGCAATAAATCGAAGTTTCTAAGAATGCTCGGAACGTGTAGATCGAGTTCCCGATGCAAAAATACGAGTTCAGATTCCTCTTCAGTCCACCTTTAAACGTCACGGACAGGATGTCGTCACCGTACGAAAGGAGCTTCGGGAACAACGCAAACAATGCCCTTGCTTTGATCACCAGTGCGGCTCCATCAGGTTGCTTGCGAAACAGGGTCGACCCTCTGTTGTTCTTTTCTAGCAGACTACCTCATCACTTCTCTTCAAAAAGGGTATAAGGCGCAGAACAAAGAGAGCCGTTAAAAGAAAAAGAAAGGAAACCAGCGCATTAGGTCAGCTGTGCAGAACTATGTCTTCTGCGTGGACACAGTTGGGATATGGAAGGTGATCCGCGAACACGCGTCTGCTGAATCTCATCACAAGCAAGTAGCGTACGACCGTATTCATATGTCCTATCCTGTCCCTTATGCGTGTGTTAGGGCGGCGCATGAAAACTTTCCAGCTTTCCGTTGTGTCATACAGAGATGAATTAATTTTCCTTTTGTTTTCTTCGTTGACAGTGCAAATATCTATATAACATAGCAACAGAACTGTTGTGGCGTACACTTATAGCTGCAATAGCTATCGGCTTCCTTATTTCTCTTTTTTTTTGTGTTCAAGATGAAATAATGATCTCAAATATGGGCTTTCGCGAGAATCCAAACTCGTCAAGTGCGACTCCATTCGTAGTGATGCATTTGACCTTTTTAGCCGTAAAGATATAATATAATTGCTAAGACAGACAAAACCTCTAGGAAATGGCAATTCATGTTCTGCTGGTAAGATTTAGTCAGTACGTTATTAGCTTATATTAGTAAAAGGTATATACCTGTAAAAAAATGAAAAAAAGTGACAAAGCTTCTGCACTGCTCATCGTCCATCTGGCGTGTGATTTCTTAATGATGTTGGCATGTGCTTTCAACTACAGCATTTTTACGTTGCTTCTTAAGTAATTTTCTGATCTCCAAAATGGTTTTCTAATAAAAATATAGCAGCACTGGATTACCTCACGTTATTTCAGTAAGCTCAGTTAGCTTTACACTGCTCTCAACAAATTGAAAGTCACTGACCATGTCAAGTTACAATTCAACGTTTTGGAACCCGTACATACGTGTTCCTTGCTCGCTGAGGTGGCCAAGGGTCGGTCGTCCTTTGAGCATGCAGCACGTGATGTAATGAGCTTACGTAGATTGCCGGCAGATTTCCATTAGTCCGATTCATAGTGTTAGTTATTGCCTGAATGATCAATGATTCCAGTGGCAGCCTTGCTGACACGTTTTTCTCTTTAGCTATGACGGTGGCGGAGTGCCAGTCGACGTTATGGTGATTCGTTTGAGCGGGCTCAGCGATCGCGATCGATGCTTGATTGCCATTCGCCACGTCACGTTTTTGCTCTTGCAGTCTCTTGGAAACTTTCCAGTTTCGCCGATATAAAGATCGTTGAAGTCAGCGCATAAAATTCTATATAGCACTCCAGGATACACGTCGTCGGACAAGCGGTCCTTCACGTTTATCAGCTTGTTCCGACGCTTGCTTGAAGGAATAAGTGCGACGTGTGCATCGTACTTAAAAAAAAAAATTAAAAAGAAAACGCACGATAGGGCTTCGCTCACTCCGGGAATGTACGGAATTGCTGCTCGGGTTCTGAATTTACGCTTGTCTGCTTTTGAGGATCAAACACGCTTCTAGATTTGTGCCAGAAAACGCCCTGCATAGTCCTTGTCGGCAAGCTCATGGTGGACTGTTCTTAGCTCGCTCTGTTCATCATGTCCATCAGTGCATACACGCGTGGCATATGTTATCAGGTACGACGCAATCGACAACTTGTGGGCGCTGGGATGGTTAGAATTAAAATCCAGACAACGGCTGGTGTGAGTAGGCTTCCGGTAGACTTGAAGCTGAGATAGTTCGCAGATCAACGAGTCAGTGTGTCCAAGAGAGGCAAATAACCATCCTTCTCCATTTCAACTCTGAACTGTATGTGCCGGTTTTCGGACTTCAGGCTATTCAAGAATCGCTGAACGGCCCTTTTTTTTGACAACGAGAAGCAATCACCTGCGTACCAGTAGGGGACTTTTGGCTCCGGTTGAAATGTTTCAAGTACTTTTGCCTCCAGAGATTCCAGCATTAAGAAGGCTGTTGTGACAGAGATTGAAGCCCCCATGGCTCTACGTGCGTCTGCTTGTAGATGTTGCCGCCACACGAGAAGTATGTGTCGCCGAGGCAAACCCGAAGTAGGTCACGGAGTTCTGGGACGTCAAAAGGTGTGCGGTTGGTTAAGCTGCTACCTTTCTGCAGAGCTACTTCGCACGATGTGACAGCCAGATCCACTGGTACGCTGGTGAACTGCGACGTTACGGATTCCGAAACGTCGAATCGCAGCTTGACATGGTCACTGACCTCCAACTTGTTCATTATCATGCCTGGCCAGATGACCATTTGTCGAGTATTAAACTACGCTGCTCTTTTGATGGTACACGATTGTGCCACCTCATGAAGTCTTGCGGCGTCCTTGTCGTCAGAACGGTGCGTTCAATTCTTGTGCTCCTGTAGGAAAGTTACATTATAGTCGCAAAACTGTGCTCAACAAGGTTAAGATGCGGGAACGGTGTCACCCATCTCCAACAGCCTTTTACTTTATATCTATCGGTTTTCAGCCGTCAAGACACCATGATGCCTGGGTATCTCCTTGCCGCTTATTTTATCCTAATAAGTATGTTTTATGCGGTGCTAGGTGACTTTACAAACGAAGTAATGCACCCCAACATCGCACACATCAGCCCGAAATCGGTAAGTAACAAAAAGGGAAATGCGCTTCACATCAGAGAAAGCGCCCCCCGGAAACTTTCTCTCTCTTATGTGAGGTGCCTACCATTTTCGCCGCTACGTCACTGATTACACATTTTCACTGAATTCCCCTTGCCCTCCTCGGTTACCTATGCAAAATACGCGCTGACCCGGTGTGCACTCAAAGGACAACCAATTACTGCAAATCCTGAATAGTAGTCGTCTTGGGGATAATATGAAAAAAAAATTGCTGAGGCTTCACTTGGTTAAGCCTGGAGAATGCGAAGCATCATCGTGTCGCGTAATTTGGAGGCGCACAACCACAGCGACGGCGCGAGGTGGGCCCCCGTTTCTCCACTGTCGTGACGTCATCGTGTCACGTGGTGTGACGTCATGTATCACGTGATTTGGAGGCGCACAACCACAGCGACGGCGCGAGGTGGGCCCCCGTTTCTCCACTGTCGTGACGTCATCGTGTCACGTGATGTGACGTCATGTATCACGTGATTTGGAGGCGCACAACCACAGCGACGGCGCGAGGTGGGCCCCCGTTTCCCACTGCCGTGACGTCATCGTGTCACGAGGTGTGACGTCATGTATCACGTGATTTGGAGGCGCATAACCACAGTGAAGGGCTGAAGTGGTAGCTAAAGTAGTATGCTTCGCATAAAAATTCATAGGGTGGTTATTGGCTGTAACGTGATGATCCGCGAAAGCTCGGCGAGACGCAGTGCTGAACGTTCGCGCCAAGTCGTTTTTCCTCAATCTGGGCGACGGCGCGTACGCTGTTTTTTGAGAACTGCGGCATCATGTCATGTCATACAGGGCATTTGTGGCCACGTTCCAAGCTCATTTTCCCTTTACCCACCAGCCACAAGCTTGCGTGCTCAGGCCTCCCACTTAAGGGCAAGATTTCGATCATCGCGTTCCCTCTGTACTGCATACCTCGCCACTTAGCGGAGACATTAGTTCATTCAAATGTTGCTGGGAACGTCAGTGTAAGCTTGTTGTCCGAAATGCGGTTAAACGAAAATATTGTCTAATAGAACCCTTTAGTTTGTTGTGTAGCCCGTTTCAAAAATGGCGCTTGTCACTTAACGGCTAAGTCCCCAGCACTGCTGCGTGCACTACGCAAAGGACCGGTGTAGACGGTCTGGCTAAGCCACACATCACGCCACACTCTGCTAGGTTTAACCCTCGCCACTTGACTTCCCCGCTCGGGATCACGCTCGTAATGACGCCCGCTTCAGCCCTTGCGTTCACAGTCGCCTGCAGGTGGCCAGTGGGAAGCGCCATTCTCGCCACCACTCCCTCGCCTCTCCTTCCCTCTCCCCCAAATATCGCGCGCCTTCCTTTTTTCACTCTCCTCCTTCCAGTCCTTTCCTCTGTAGACGAAAGACGACGGACGTCGCGATAGCGGAAACGAGGCATTAACAGCTCTCGCTGTTCAACATAAGCTTAAGAGGAATCCCGCACCAGTTGTGCATTGCCAACTTAATACGAATTAAACATAACGGAAAAGCATGCTCAAAAGGGAATTTCGACAAAACTTGAATGTCGTCACTCTTGCTCTTTCTTCCTTCGCGCGTCTGCACAGGCTAGCAAAGGCCGGCACAGGCGGCCTTTCTACATCATTGGCCACATGGTGAACTCGCTTGAAGAAGTGGATGACTTCCTCGAGAAGGGATCCAATGCCCTCGAGGCAGACATCGAGTTTGCAGATGACGGCACCGTGCTGGGCACGTTTCACGGAACTCCGTGTGACTGCTTCCGCGGCTGCATGAAGCGAGAGACCATTTTGGACTTCCTGGAGCACATTAGGGATGTCACCAGTAGCCGTGAGTTTGATTCCCAACGCACGGAGTTCGCCGTTAAGCTAAAGTCTGTTATTGCTGTCACTGTCGCTCGGGATGCTGTCCCACGCAACTCTATCCCAGCTAAAAGAAAGTGGATATGTTTAAATTAGGAAAGACATGGCCAAAGCTTTGCGGATCGCGGTCTTCCAGCGCAAGCATGACAGTGCCTATTTCTTCATTATCTAACAGCTCAGTATTTCAAAAATGAACCTTGCCGTCTCTGAAGGGACGAAAATGTTCATTCTTTAATGTGGAAAACTGAGTATTTTAAAAACAAAACATCTTTCTCTTTTCATGTTTTCTTTCTTTCTTTTGACCTTGAACGTAACGCAATAAATCCATGGGGTGCAGTAAAACATGATGGTTGGTTTTATGGTTTATGGGGTTTAACGTCTCAAAGCGACTAAGGCTATGAGAGACGCCGTAGTGGAGGGCTCCGGAAATTTCGACCACCTGCGGTTCTTTAACGTGCACTGACATCGCACAGTACACGGGCCTCTAGAATTTCTCCTCCAAAGAAATTCTAGCCGCCGCGGCCGGGATCGAACCCGCGTCTTTTGGGTCAGCAGCCAAGCACCATAACCGCTGAGCCACCGCGGCGGCAGTAAAACATGAGCACGCGCGTTGAGAATCAGTTAGGAGCGCCAACAGTAGCGTGCCTGGATACCTGCGCCACTGCACACAGTGGTCGCGAGACGCCATATTTGAGCCCAGGGATTGCGTAAACCCACGTTATGTCCACGAAGTTTTCTAAATACCTACCTGATGTAAACATTTGATGCCTATCAGCAATACTCGAAAGTCTCTTTGCAAAAAGGGCCGAACATGCTGTATTCCGAAATAATATTGTGGCAACGCAACGTTCAATCTCTGACCCAAGATGGCGCATGTGTCCTCGGCGTGAGCGAAGGAGGGTGTCATTGACGCGCCCATCACCATGTAGTCAGTAGGCGTAGCCTAGTTCGGGACATCCAAAACGAACCCTAATGTCAAGACACCTTGCATTTCGTCTGCATTGCGAAACGTGTAAAAACAGTTTGCAGATACCGAACTGCTGAAAAAAATATAGACTTGTAACCCGTTCCGTGCTTCAAAATGTTCACAAATCTTCCATGCATCCACTTTGATATGATCACTGAACCTCCGGCACAGAGCCAAAAGAATGCCAAAATATATTCCCACAATCCCGAGATTATGTTCTGTGGGTTTTTCTTATATGACTGTGCAATATAAAGCACCTTACGAGAGACACGTATGTCACTTGTCCCTTCTTTCAGCTGATTCAAAGTTCAGAGGAAAAATGAACCTTCTTCTACTGGACTTGAAAACAGCCAAGCTTCCGCAATCTGCCAAAGCGAAAGCCGGAGTGACCCTAGCAAAAAGCCTTTGGAAATACCTCTGGGAAGACGGTAGGTAATGCTTGGTTTGGGTCAGATATTTCTAGACGGTTAGTGCAACAGCTCTCCGCACAAAAGCATTAAGTACATATTGTCCAGTCACTCTTTTAATATGATAGCATTGAGGCTCCCGTTCTGTAGAAAATCCGGCGCCGTCGTCACCGTCCTAACTACCTAATCTGATTTGGTTAAAAAAAACTGATGCAAATTGAATTAGAAGACACTAAGCATAATCGGCATGTGCAGGTTTAAGGATGAGGAAATAAAGAATATTTTTTCTAACGCCTGAACAGTTTCGCACGCCTCGCACAAGTCAATATTCGCTAGGATATCTCTTAAATGTCGCAGTCAAGGCGCAAGCCGGGCTCAGAGATGCGTTTGCTTGCAAATAGTTAGATCACAGAGCTAAGGAACAACGCCACAATACCGTTTCCATATGGTTTATATGGAGTCAGTATGGAGTGCATGGAGTCTGTATGGACGACATGGAGTGCGCGTGTGGTTACTTACGGAATCCACATGACATCATGCTCACTTTATGGAAGTTCGAGATTTTATGGAAGATTTATGAACAACGCCCAGAAACGTATGGATGTTCATATATATTTACCCATCATATGGACTATATATTCCCATAATTCCATACGAGCGACTCTTACGGAATGTTACGGTAGGGATGCCTTCACTGCGCAAAATAACGCAACGTTATAGGTAAAAGAAAAGGAATGATCGCAAAATTTATAAATCGGGTGTTTTTACTTTCATTAAGGGGGGGGGGGGGGGGGGGGGGGGGGGGGGGGGGAGGGGGGGCTGCGCTGATATCAGGAGCCGAAGCAATGCCTCAATACCCCCATGCGTAAATATGCGGAAAATAGATTGAACTTTCAGTACCTTGCGAGACATTTACTCCACTAGCTTTAATCTGGAATGAATTCAGGATGTAAATAATTTACCCGTATTCTGAAATTGTCAGTTAATAAGCTGTAAGACACCGTTAGCAGCTGTGTAACGAAAATAGCAACCATCAACGCTTTCCTGTTCTCATTTCTCTAGCAATAAGCGCAGCTTTCATTGACTCTTCTTATGTATATAGTATTATTTCACGCGCTAACTGGCAGTGCTTTGTTGCGTTCAAGTTCGTGCTTGTATGTCGCTCTGGTTCAGCCTTTCGGTATTTGTATTTTATTCCAATTTATGTTCCAGTCAGTACAGTTCTTGTCTCTTGTATATGTCATGGAGTGAGGAGCTCTTGATGTAGGTGTACTTAAATATTTACATGCTGAAAATTCCTCTAGAATTGCAGAAATAGTAGCAGAAGACCTTTATTCGACCATAATTTACAGGTCGAGCATGTCGAGCACTGAAGGGGAGGAAGAACAGCGACCTCTGGTCGCCCAGGCGGTCGACATGCTCGGCCTGTATATTATGGTCGAATAAAGGTCTTCTACTACTATTTCTGCAATTCTAGCGGAATTTTTAGCATGTAAAGTATTCATCAGGCATCAATTACCAGTGACTGGAACTAATGCAAGAACTGATATGAGAAAACGCCCTTGGTTCTAATTATCTTTTATCATCTCAACCCACTGCGGGTTAGTGCCTCCTAAATACAGGGTGAACGTCGTACTTTCCATCGGCTACGTCAAAGATCAGGACGTCATCAGAGGTGCTTTGGCATACTTCAAGCATAAAGAAAAGGAACACATTTTGGACAATATTGGTAAGTCAAGATTTTGCTAGAAAACGTACTAGCCATCCGATTGTCCAGAAACACTGTCCTATTCGATGCGTAGCTTACGTTTGGTTTTTAACGCTGCTTTCTCGAAGCACATGCACTACTCTAGCTTTCAGTAATAAAGCAACCAGTCAAGCTAACCGGCTGAGCTTACTGAATTATCCCCCAAGGCGATCGAAAAAGGTAGTCGGCACAATTTTTTAAACTTGAGTATCGGCGTCGAATGTTTTGGGACTGAAAAAAAAAAGAGAAAGACCACTTGTATGATTGTGTGTCCTGAGGGCAGGAGCTAACTTTTCTGTCTTTTTTTTTTTTTGTAAAGCACTTCCATTCCAATGCATCTTGCGAAAAGTCCTTGAAAAAAAAAAAAAAGATTTCCAGGTACTTTCACCTTGCGCGGTACATATCTGCGGTCAGTTAGGAAACTTTCGCACAAATGAATCATCTTTCTCTGCAAAGGAGCTCGCCTGCAGCGTCACGGCGACTAAAGACTATTTCACGTGCACTTGTTAATAATCGCTAGCCTCTCTTGGAGATCGTTTGCACCCCGTCGTGCTACTGAAACGCGCGTGTACGATACTACCATTCTTTCAGGTTTCGACGTTGGCATGAACGACCCACTAAAACGGATTGGGCGCATGTACAAGCAGCTGGGTATCAAGCACCATCGCTGGCAGGGCGACGGCCTATCCAACTGCGTGCGCTTCCTTGTGCCAGTGGATAGGCTGGTGGCAGCCGTCAAGGCCCGCGACAGCAACAAGGGCTTCATGGACAAGGTTTACCACTGGACTGTCGACCTGCCGCTCTTCATAAGGAAAAGCATTGAGTAAGCCACCTTGCAGTATTAGCGGAGCTTCGTTGAAAGACGTAAAAGGTAGCGGCTACCTCTCGCACAGCTGGCAAGAGGGAGAGGACAAAGAATAAGGAGGGAAAAATAAGGCCATGAAGGGAAGAGGGTTGGAAGGAAGGCTGCCCAGCAGGCTGAAAGGGATGCAAAAGGGGAAAGACAGAGCGGGCGAAACACATAAAACCTACACTAGAGAAGTAAGGATAAAACAATCTAAGGTTACCTATCATGAATTGTTTAACCATGGTCGCTTATCGAATATTAAGAAGACCTCATGGATTCTAGAAATAGTGATGGCGATAAACGAACAGTATACGCATGCTTTAATCAAAATGGTGGTGAACTGTGCGAGGTCTTCAAAACGAGGACTTGCTAATGAATTATAGCCGATCTTCGTATTGTTTCAGACATGATGTTAACGAATTATAATGTCTGCAATTGCCAGAACCAACATATCGTGATATTGACTACAAGATGCGGCCAAGCGGCTAAAAGCAACACACTACCCGAAACGGGCGGCTGTGATTTCGTTTTCCTTTTTTTTCTTTTTTTTACCCCGGAAGCTTAAAAGTGGAACAAAAAAAGAAAAGCAGAAAGATGAACCAGAAAATGAATCGCTATATAGGGCGCTTTACCTAAGACTTTACACAATTTTTGAAAATAGGTATTTTGAGTTAGAAGATCGCTTTTTTTGGCACAGCATTGCCAGCGGTGAAATACATCAGAATACAGCTAAGGAGTGCTAACTGGCAGGCTTGTTGATTAATACTGAATGGTTCACTTTTTAACTACTTTTATGCTGCTTAACTATTGAGGGCCGTGTAGCTCACTGTAAGTAATATCTATATCAATTTTTAGAGTGTCAAAAACGTGGTTACCCTCGGCGCTGTGGCCCAACAAATTTTTCCAACATCGCGCAAAGGCAAGCGCTTTCGAGGAGATTGCAGGAGAACCAATTTGTACAGTGCACGAAACTCGTGGAAATAGCCAAAATTTGTTGGGCCGCAACACCGAGGGTAATCGCGTTTGCGGAATTCTAAAAACTGATATAGATATTGCTTACGGTGGGTTACACGCCTTTCAATAATTAAGTAGCCTAACAGTAATAGTTTAAAAGTTAACGATTCAATATTACATAACCAGTTTGCTAGTTAGCACATCTTATATGTATTCTCATGTAGTACACTGCTGACAATGCTATGCCGAAAAAAGCGATCTTCTAACTCAAAAAGCCTATTTTTTTAAAATTGTGTAAAGTCTTAACTAAAGCACCCTGTAGAAAGCAGTTCCTCTTTAACGCCACCTACAAGAATCTCAGTCCCATGGGCTGTTCCTGCAGCTTTCTTTCTCACACGCTTACGCAGGCACGGCGTTGACGGCATCATCACGAACCGGCCAGACAACGTACTCCGTGTAGTGACCAGCGCACCATACCGGAAGAAGCTGAAGGTTGCTGACATAACCGACAGCCCCTGGACGCGGTTCAGCCTGTACCCGGAGGAAAGGCGGATGGACAAAGACAGAGAATCGGAAGTTCTGGGTGGAGGAGAGGAAAAACTGCTGACTTCTGCTAAATGCTAGCAACTCTGAGAGATCTAACACTAAAGTTAACTGTGACGCTCAAGTTTATCAGTGATATCACAATGGTTACCTGGTTAAGATGCGATGGACAATCTCTCGGCATTAAAAACCCAGCGTAAAATGCCACGCAGGAGTGAACAATACAGCATCAGGCAAGCCTGTACAAGATGGACATAATAGCAAGTCCAGGACGCATGCCCTATGCTTCACCTGATACGTTGACAAAGAATCGCGCCGACAGTGAACTTACTGCGCATGCGCTGCTGACAAGGCTGCGCGAGGCGGTGCCACTGCGTCACTTGATGCGCGGTCCCCGGCCGTGAAGTGTATTCAAATGAGAGCGCTTCATAAAAGAACATTCGCAAATGTCTATATTCATAAGTCAAAGCGCTTAGCTGCGTGAACGCTCGGTTCGATATCACAGCATAAAGTAATCTGGACAATCCGCGTGAAAAAAACACAAAATAGGCAGTGTTCTACGCTATCCTCTCCACGACGGTCGCATTAGGACACTAATTTCTTACTTCTTACTAGGACACTAATTTCTTACTTCGTATTAGTAATTTCATACTTCGTATTAAGACTAATTTCTAGCTTTATTTTTTTCTCCAACAAAGAATTCATAGCGTTAGCGTTGTAATTTATAGCTTCTGGTAAGCTTTATGCCAAGGTTCAGCATTACACAGTGGCGACAGAACACCCAGAACCCGCCATAAGTGTCACTCACGGTCATTGGCCACTCGTATCCCATACGTCGTCTGGCAGGAGAACATCAGTGCGCACCGAATCTGAGGACCACACTTTATATATTTATATTAAATGTTCGAACGACCTTTTCTTCGTGGTGTGTTCGTACATCTCTGTTTTATGGTGGCGTCTAAGAAAATGAAAGCAATGAAAGGTTTTGAATATCTATCGCATTAAAGATTGCCAACCGAGTGGCTTTGAATGGGAAACAAAGGAAAGCACAGTCACACTCATGCGAACGCCTTAGATTAATGACCGTGATTTTTGCAGAACTTTCACCTAAATTCGCTTCCCATAGACTTTGTCAACGTAAGCGACTGCGACGTCAAAAAAAAGTGAAAGAAACTCTCGCATTTGATCTCGAAGTGACCGCATTCACCACGCTCTGCCGCATTATGCTTTTCCTGCTTTTAAAGCGAAGTTAAATTGCTTTACCATTCACAAGCGGCTATAACACTTTAAACCAGTACAATCTTCCCACATGAACAGCATGGCAATATGTGCATTAGTGCGCTGTGCGATATATTAACGTGAAAATAACAGTTTAAGCAGTCTAGGCGTCAGCAACAGTGCGGCCCGCTATTGCACAACTGTATTTATAACGCCAGAAAGCTCATCAGTGCGCTGACTTACGACACTCTGATATATTTTACGTCTTCAGGCAGCCCATTTACGCGCGCTATGAGGTCCGTAATAATGTTAGATACTTTTAAACACATTTTACTTCTGGATGGTTTTCTACCCCTGTCACACGGGCAAGTTCAGGGTCACTTTAAGTGAGTGACATTCGCCTTTAGTGTGTTTCACGTGGTACCACACGGTGAACTTTAGTGATATTTGTTGCAAAACGCACGCGCTCCTAGCTCGCCGCACTCGGCTGAAACGTACTAACTTCAACATAAAGCGCGAGCAAGTGAACTAACTGCCAATCCAAAAACACAGATATCGTCGTCAGAATGAACAGATATCAGCTTCTGGGGAGTGAATAGAAGTGAGGTTGATTAACACTTCTAAAGGTCATTACTGGGGCCTTCAAAGTGACGTTAAACTGCGCTAGTAATGAGCTTCCCCCCCAAACTAACGAACACTGTCCTCACCCCACCACTTCGGATAGCGTGACACAGCTCACTGTCTCAACTGCCCAGAGATCAAGGCAGACACAGAACACATTCTCTACTCATGTAACACTGCCATTACCTCTCCTTATTTTCCTTGCCCTTCCCCTCCTTCTTGGAGTGCTTGGATTCACTTGGGCTCGGCGGATCATCAGCGGGCCTTGGCTCGAGCGCTCATCTTCACTGGATCAAGCGCTAATCTTTACTGAGCCCTAGTGCTGGGCTCAAAGTTTTTCCTCCTCCTCCTTCCTCATCCCCCCCCCCCTCCCTCAGACATCTCCTGATCTTTCATTCATGTTTGAATTGTATATTACGCTTATTGTCATGACGACACAGTTCATCGAATTGCACCTGCTAGGGTGACATCACAGGGGGCTGGAATGTGGAAGGAGGTTAAATGCGACGCCATCACGTGAACGCTAATGGCGGGAGGGCCCTCTTTAAGGAGCATTTGTCCCTTCGTTCTTGATTTGTATCGACCACAGCATTGAACATAATATACCACACCGCAGTTTGTCGTTCCGTTCTCCGAGGAAACGCACGTCGTGGACGAACATGGGCGGCGGATTCGCCTTGCGAGAATGGTGGCGAGGATGGTTGACGTTTTAAGGGATGGATGGAAACAACGTTATTACACAAAAAAAAAAATCTTCTAGGGTGCTCCCCTACTGGTCCAGGAGTCCACGGGATTGCGCTTCACGTAAAGCCCGATCCACCAGCCATTTCTGGCCGGCGGGCTGAGCGGTCCGTAAAGCAGCCTCCCAAGAAGGAGTGGGATTGGGGATGGGGGGTACTGCCTTTGGGGAAGGACATTCCCAGAGGTAGTGGAAAAGTGTAGATCTTGGCAGGCCACAGGTGTTACAATCAGGAGGAAAGGTGGGGTGAAAGCATGAGAGACGGTGGGGGGAAATAAAGCAGCCCGTCTGTAATTGTCGCCATGTGGCGCTGGATGAGGGCGACAAGGTACTGTGGGGTGGTGGCAGTGTCATGCGGCTGAGTTTGTAGAATGTTGTGATTTGATGATATGTAGAGAGGACCGATGGGGCCTCTTGCGCAGGGTTGGGTGCCTGATCATCCGGGGTCCGGGAGGAGAGTTCTCGGGCCAGCGCATGAACGCGCTCATTACCGGGGATCGAGGCATGTCCAGGGACCCACGACAGAGTAACCGTTCGGTCGAGAGAGGTGACTGTGGCAAGAATACGATGTGTTGCCGGCGTCACCACGCCTTTTAGGTAGTGGCAGTACGCGGCCTGGGAATCTGTGCAAATTTCGGTTACGTTTTTGTCAATGGTGGAGTGTTTTAAGGGGTTTAACGTCCCAAAGCGACTCAGGTTATGAGAGACGCCGCAGTGAAGGGCTCCGGAAATTTAGACCACCTGGGGTTCTTTAACGTGCACTGACATCGCACAGTACACGGGCCTTTAGACTTTCGCCTCCATCGAAATTCGACCGCCGCGGCCTGGATCGAACCCGCGTCTTTCGGGTCACAAGCCGAGCAACATAACCACTGAGCCACCGCGGCGGCAATGGTGGCGAGGAAGGAAAGTACTTGTGCAGTATGTACCTGGAATGGGTGCATTCCGTATGAAACTTTTCTTCTCTGGGCAGAATCGTGCCGCCGAAGTGACACTTCACGAGGCGAAGTGCACTGGCTGGAGGTGACACTAAATTTGCCTGTCGCGCACGTATTAGACCATAATGTGGCCTTCTGACCAGCTATTCAACTTTATTCGTATGGAGGCCACAGGAGATTGACTGAACAGTCTAAACCCCTCAACTGACGAGAGCTATACAGTAGTCGGCTCGTTCCTCTATAAATACTTTGCGCGCTACCCCAGAAGAACACAACAGCCTTGCTGTCATTGAAACAATGCTTCCAGCGACTGCACGAACTTAGAAGACACGTGTCTTTATTCTTTCTGTGCAAAGAACAGCTCTCGTCTTTCTGCGCGCACATGGGTGCTGTAGGCAAGTAGGAGAGAAGCTGGCAGAAAACAACTACACTACAAGAAAGAAAAAAAAATTGAACCTGTCGGGTCCGCAGACATGTCGACTTTGTTAGCGTAAACCTGAATCGCCAGACAAAGAGAGGTATAAGCAAAACAACTATCCGCGTCCTCGACAGGTAACCCTGCTTGAGGTAAGTGACACGTTTCTCTTTTTTGTTAGAATAACTCGACAACATTTTTTGTTTACTTTCTAGAAACAAGAAAACAGATCTTTGATACTCTATCATTCAAACAGGTTAGGGTAGACAATTCACCCTGAAGAACATTACACGCTGTTCTGCTTCGTGTTGCGTTGTTTCATTGGAGACTACGTTGGTAAGGTTATCAGTGAAACAGTAATACAAATGCGCGTCCGCTGGGCATGACGCTACACGATGCCATTATAGAAAAGTGCCCTTGTACTTGTAACGATCTTATAAGTGCATCTTGTCATACACGAAGAAAGGCGAGACACGTTCCTCTTGGAAAGTAGTACTTACGTTTCCGCACCGCTTTTGACGGCGGCGAGCCTCGCCCAGTCCCGGTGCAGTGCCATTCATGCTTCTGAAGAAATTAAGTTAAGAACTTAAGTCTTACTACTTCAGTTAAGAACTGTTACTACTTAAGTTTGTCAAGGACGCGTCTGTCTGCAATCAAGATAAAACTGACCAAAGCAGTTACCACGTGACCACATTGTATCCCATAGAAACAGCTGGTGCGTAGCGCCTTAGTTGATACCTATACTTTCGATCCGTTATATACGTCCCAGAATAGCGGCCATAAAGTGAAACCTCCCTCCCCACCCTCCCTCCTCCTGCCCTCCCCCCCCCCTCCCCCTCGTGACCACCATTCGCATAAAATTTCGGGGCCATCCATTTGACGCAGAATTTTCCAAGTGGTGTCAAAGAACTTCGCATGTTCCTAAAGACAAAATTATTGAGGTGATGTTCAAATTATGGCCGGGATTCGCACCGACGAGCTTTCTGCCCCCAAACCGTGCATTCCGAGGACCTTCAGACGGCCATGCCGAACCGTTTGTAGCAGATGGTTCCGGGTGGTGTCAAACAATTCGTCGTTTTGTGATGCGCAGATTTATAAAAATTTATTAACTGATATAACGAGGAAATTTACAGGATATAGTGAAGGTACCTTTAAATCTGATTATTGCAATATCCATGAAATAGAAGGCTCTGCTTGTGTCTTAAGAAGAGATGATTCCGGAAAGGAAGCATCCACGGGTGTTTGGATTTGGTCTTCTCCCCGTTTGCTGAGCGCACCGATGTAAACGCTTGAAGATCCCGTAGCTAATGCTCTTAAGTCGAACACTGAGGCAGTGTTGCCGGAGAATTTTTTTTTTTTTAGAACTTGGAGAACTAGGTAAGATTTAAGTTTACGGGGTTTAACGCCCCAAAGAGACTCATGTTATGAGGGACGCCGTAGTGAAGGACTCCGGAAATTTCGACCACTTTGGGTTCATTAACGTGCACTGACATCACACAGTACACGGGCCTCTAGAATTTCGCCTCCATCGAAATTCGACCGCTGCGGACGGGATCGAACCCGCGTCTTTTGGGTTCGAGAACTAGCGAGACGTCGACGAAAATTTCCACACGTGCATTAGTTTGCTCAATTTATCGCTACAACGTAAGATCGCTGTACAGCTCACATACACACTTCTGTTCACAAAAACATGGTACCTTGAAGGATTGTTCGTCATATTTCGTGGCACAATGGTCTTCAAACACAGGTAAGCGTTGCACAAGAATGAACACCTGTGCAGTGATGCAAATGCGGGAATTGCATAGCGCTCGGTATTCCTCGGAAAAGTTTATCTCGGGGGAAAAAGCACGAGTATATTTAATACCAGAAAAGTGACAACAATTTAACATCACTTTTCATCAGTGCTTGCTGCAAGCGCAGAACTCCTGAGAAACGCTTGTTCGTATTTATTGGTAACAATGTGTTTAGAATGAGTGTGTAACAGCTGCCAGCAACGGGACCATCGTTGCGTAAAAAATGAATTTTAACTGACAAAGCAGGATGACTGATCTGGCAATGGCAAATGAAGGGAAAATATGGCTGACGTTTCACCATTGCTAACCTGGAAAGGGGCGAAAGCATAGTTTTGTCCAGGTGAACCGCCGTCCCGCCACGGTGGCTCAGTGGTGGCGGCCGCGTTTCGGTGGAGGCGAAACGCGAAAGGCGTCCGTGTGCTGTGCGACGTCAGTGCACGCTCAAGAACCCCGGGTGGTCGAAATTATTCCGGACCGGAGGCCTTCGCTGCGGCACCTCTTTCATCCTTTTTTCTTTCACTCCTCCTTTTATCCCTTCCCTTACGGTGCGGTCCGGGTGCCCACCAAGATATGTGAGACAGTTACTTGAGATAGCGGTTACTTGAATCATGTGAGATATGTGAGAATATAAGCCTGTTACTTCGCGTTGCAGAAGCGTGGAGCATCATGATACTCAGGCACCTCCTTGTAGCTTCTGTCGTCACAAGTCTCCTTCTTGCGAAGGTAAGTGATGTGAGCAAAGAAAACCTAACGAAAAAGATTCAGTGAAACTTGCCCGCTGAACGACAGCTATGTGGTAGGTAGTCTGCATGTCAGGTCTCTACGCCGCCTCGTTTTACGCGAGCCGGGTCCTTGTAGACAGCAACCAATCAGGCAACAGTAAGTTGCAGGCAGGCCTTCATGCACACGCACATTACTAACGCCCACATGCGATCACACATGCACCCGGTGCACATCGGTGGATAGCATTCTTACCCACCCTCACTCAGAAGCAAACTGAACCACATGTCCAGAGACAGCATATGCACCACAGCGCTGCCACTGCTTCGACGTGGCCAGATTGTGCCCTCTGCGGAAAAAAATTTGTGCATGCAATTTTTCGGCAAAAATTCATCCAGGATTGCATCAATGGTGCAGCTAAAGCAATACGTACCTTAACAGGCAGATATTTCCCACAGCAAAACATAACCTTTATTCAAGGTCCTGGTTTAGAAAGCGTTCTACCCAGAGACCTCATTAAAAGTTATCACTTATTTCCTTTCTTTATTAATATCGGCAGTGTTATAAACCTACAGCACTGCACATTTTGTGGCATAGTGCATATGAAAGAGAATTTTTATATGGTGGTCCATTTTGTGTCTTGTCTTGTGCCCCTCTATTCTTTCCGCTTTCCGGTATGTACAGCAAAGGCTGCAATAATATCGAAATTTCAGCAATGTTTCATAGTTACAAAAAGAAAAAAATATCCAGTGAGCGGAAGCCCTTAAAGAAAGCAAAAGTCTATGTATGCAAACCAACTCGCCGCGTTCCCGCAAGCCCTTTTCTTAAATGGTTTGCTGAGCATGAAGGTACCAAGGCATAGAAACGAAAAAGATGTCAACTGAACGAATATACTGTAAATAAGGATTTTGTGCAACTAAAAGAGAAAATATTGCTATAAACAACAGCATTTCTCTTTTTTTTACGGAAGAAAAGCAGGCATGCCAACTGACAAAGGAGGGCCCTGCATTCGCCTCTGACTGCAAAGTTAACGTGCGTGGATAAAAATTGTTAATACTAAAATGAGACGAGAGCTTATTTGGTATCAGGCAGCAAACGAAGCCTTTTCTCGCATTTCACCGATGCGCCACTTGAACTCAAACTACTCAGCTATCATACCTTCTTGCTTGCGCCTCAGAAAGTTTACTAAATAAAGGCTGTGAACGGCATGAAGCAACACTGTTGTTTAAACAAGTGGATACGCTTATGTTTACGCAGAAAAAGACTAGTGCGCATCCAAAAACGTCCGAGGATATACTATATTCGCAGTTCAAAACTTAAGTATACTTCGAGCATGATCGGTTGTTCCATTTCCCGTTTACTACCACAAGTGGGCTATCGTGTCTCTGGCTATACATGATGACTTACCGGCCCCGAAAGTCCAACCACCCAGTGATAACCACCCAGCTATCTTATCAAGAGGAGTTCGATGTATTTAGGAGTTGTTTCTTAAATGATCTTGTTACGGAAGTAGGCAGTTAACGCGACAAATACGATGCCTCTTTTTCCGTTGCAAAATCCACCGACTTATTACTCCTCCACTTTTTTTATTTTTTTACTATGCCTTGGGAAGTTGTACAAAATTCTCGCCGACCACAGCAAGGTTGCATAAAAGCCCAATGCTCTTGCCCCGCCGGTGCAGGCATAATGTTGACTTACAGTGGCGCTCATAGCGAGCTCCAACTTCAAGGTTCCGTAAGAGTTGCGGTAGAGCGTTGAACCACTGCAGCAGCAAAGCATGTGGTCATAGCAATTTCAGTGAGGTAGGTGAACTCCTGCTAAACACCCGGCAGGGGCCGAGTCACAACCGGAAACACGGGTTCTTGCCTTTACCTCTTGTTGTACGTTTGCGTTCGGTGAGAAGTTGGCGAGCAGAGCTTCGACCGTTCCCAAGTTTTCAACTGAGCCATGGGCACCCTGGCAGAGTGGCTTCGCCACAAAGCTTCATTTTTTTTTTGTATAATTGGCTTTACTGCAGAGCACTTGTGTAGTTAGGTGAATGGGTACGCCAGGTGCACAACTACCTGAAAATGTCCGCGTAGAACTGGGAGCAGTGCAGGCCTAGGAGATACGACGCGATGGTTACGTCTGGCCACTCAAAATTATCGTGTGACAGGTAATACCAGATAATTCAGGTAAATTCAGATGATACCCCTGTTTCTGTCCTCCGGCATATGTGCAGTGTGTAAAGCGGCCGTTTTACATAATCGGTCACATGGTGAACTCGGTGCAAGAGATCGATGACTACCTTAAGAGAGGCGCCAACGCTCTCGAGGCCGACATCGAGTTCGCCGAGAACGGCACCGTGTTGGGCACCTACCACGGCATGCCTTGCGACTGCTTTCGCGGTTGTTTCAAGCGAGAGCGAATGGCTGACTACCTGGACCACATCCGGGAAGTTACCAGCAAACGTGAGTTGACTGCGACTTTGTCATATTGCAACTATCATTGTTCTCCACACACAGAACAAGCAGTGGAACAAGTAACAGCGGCTGCCGACACTCATGCGCCATTGAAAGTTGAAAGAGCAGAAAAATGTCTTAACTGTTAACGCCGTCATTTCGTTAGGGCTTCCTAATGGAACAACCCTGTTCTGTATTTCATATTACTCTTTTCCTTGGTGTCAGCAGTGTCAATGTTTGCTTTGCAACACTACGTGTTTAAACATAATCCTCCGAGCAATCCCGTTGTGTCGAGAAGCGCGAAACAGTTTTGAGAATTATGCCGGCGGATAAACCGGTAGCTCGCCAGTCAATAGGAACGTGAGGAGAAGGTTGTGGTTGCCCGACATCATCTCGTACGATCCTGCTGACTATATGCACAAAATAAGACAAACAAAATGAATCTACGTCATTAATGTTTTCCATCGCAGCAGGCGAGCAGTTAAAATTTTGTGACATCCAATTCTGTGATGAAGTCTGGTCGAATACAGTTAGTTTGCTAGAATAAACGAGCTTCAGTAGTAGCGCAAGTAGTTATAACATTAATCGTTTTCTTTTTGTGTTCTACAGCCAAGTCAAAATACAAAGGCAAGATGAGCCTGTTGTTCCTCGACCTGAAGACCACCAAACTAAAGAACAGCGTGAAACCTAGAGCTGGTGTTACGCTTGCTCGAAATCTCTATCACCATCTCTGGAAAGGAGGTCAGTGAAGTTCTCCTAAAAAGGCGTTTTATCTTGAGAAAAATGAAAATTCTTTTTTGCCGAAAAGACATGGGCGCAGTAGCTGTCTCAATTCTCGGTACAGACCTGAACGTGCCATGATGGAAAGGAAAAGGAAGAATAAAAGAAGGCTTAGGCTGAGGTCTTTCAAGTGTTAATGAGATATGGAAAAAGAAAGGTGGGGTGGAAAGAGAATGAGGGAGGATACTGATGGCTTAAGGAGGGAGTAATTAAATACGGGCCCGAGAAACGTGCGGTAGCATCGCAACCTGTCGCGAAAGCACAGAGTTCCAGGAACTGGAGCAATGCTAGCCACAGGTTTTAAACATACTGTTCAGAATTAGCTACAGCGTAATTACTGGAACCTACGCTATAGATGCATAACTAGGCTGCTGTTAAGAGCTATACACCTGGGACAACGTTCTAAAAGCTGCACGGCTGACGTTAAGCACATCAGGCACCAAATTCTCAAGGTTGTTTACTCTCAGTAACGGTTCCTGACTCGATAACTCCAGTAGCCCCGATAATCACGAGAGCACAGCGCACGACAGACAAAAAACACATCGTTTGGTGACGGACCGACCAAATTTATTGCTCGAATTTATCAGCTGGATCACGTCCACACCAGGACAAATGCCTCTCTCTGTAATATTCTGTAATTATTTGTTCCTACCATTGGTTTCGCATGTTAGCCCTGTTATTTGCAAACTTCCTCTGCAGCCTTCGAAATTCTGCCCTGTATAAGGGACACAGAGTCCATTGCTTCTACAGCGTATAGTAATAACTCTACTGGGAATATCAATGGCGTATATAGAACGCTCACTGAAAATTCTTTGGCTGTTGACATGACGAGGTCGATTGCAAACATATGACCACCTGCCCATACGCGCGCAAGTTTCTCTTTGTGCCGCAGCAACATAAGAATAATAAATACGCGAAGCTCACCGACTATAATCTTTCAGTCGGCCTATCTGAAAAGTAGACGTACTTGAGTAAAGTCGCTGGAGTTTTACAAGGAAAAACAACATTATGGACTATGAAGCACGCTTGGGTGGGAGGCTACGCATTTATTTCGGCCACCTGGGGTTCTTTAGCGTCAACAATAGTCACAATAGACAGCAGCCTTTTCATTTAGCCTCCATACGTACAGTAGCAGCCTTAGTACGGGATCGTACCCATGACTTTACGCTCAGCAGGTGAACTCAATAGCCGCTGAACTACAATGACGTGTGAGAAGAGAGCTTCTCAGAGGTTCCCGCCGCCTTTTTAACAGCTAAAAGCAGGCCCGAGCCAGGCGCCTGCCTTTCTCAGGGCTAAAACCCTTGTAATAGGTCTAGCCCGGAACTCCCGAAATTCTCTTCGACACGCAATCAAATATATTTAAAGCGAATTTCTTTACTCGTATAGTTTTGTTTTTAATTTTTTGCGCTAATGCAGTGCCTCCAAAGTACCAAATGAACGTACTACTATCCATTGGCTACGTAAAAGACCGGGATGTCATCAGAGGTGCCATGGCATATCTGGAACAAAGAGGACACGAGCATCTTTTAGACAAAGTTGGTGAGTTCAAGTCGTTTTTTCCAAGGCAGGAAAACGTTGCCAGGACTTGAGTGTAACGAAAGACCTGACGTTTGAAGGTTTATAATTCATGTAGCCCAAACTTTTGCCCTTTCGTTAAGGGGTGGTACAGCCTCGATCTAGATGTCTACATATAAACAATAAAAAATTACTCTTCCTATGTGTATACCCTTGCCATAAATATATCGTTTTTTTTTTTTTTTTAAGCGGAGCCTGCGGCAAATGCTTTTTTTTCTGTGCATGCATAGCATTGATTAGCAATTGCTCCTATGTCTACAGTTCATATATTTGCTACTGGAGTATGATTCACTTCAAGGCCGGCTCAAGAAGCTGTACTTAATTCCATAGTGCCACTAGAGGAAAGTGCAGTACCACAGTATGTATTCATCAATATGGAGAAGGTGTAAAATACGTCCACGTCCTTAATGACCAGAATATGCTGCTTCCCTTACAGGTGCACCTTCCGGCAGCAAATGTAATTGCTGAACACTTACAACGTTTACGGGTTGTGCCGAAAACACATTTTGCTTTTTTTTATTCATATTTAATTCAACTATGTTCTGGATGTAAAGTTTAGGTTAACTTGAGTCACAGTGTCCACTTCATTAAGCTGTCGCAAAGAGTGTGGTGATTTCGTAGAAAAGGCTTCCGCGTGGTGGGACGTGACGAACTCCGCCTTCATTCTTAATTGGGCTCTTTGTCCGAAATATTGGTGAGCATTGTGCCAAGGACGTACTTTGAATGTTAACACAACAAGTCAACACGGTGAGGAACCTCCAATATCTTTTACTGGCCTTGTTGACAGAAAATAAAGCCCAATACGAAAACTAAACTAGGAAAACTTTCTTTTTTTTGCGCATTCATTCAATAATACTTTCGTTCGTTCACTCTTTCGTTCATCTTAGATATTCCCACTTCGAAATGATGATATGGTATGGTATGGTATGGTATGGTATGGTATGGTATGGTATGGTATGGTATGGTATGGTATGGTATGGTATGGTATGGTATGGTATGGTATGGTATGGTACGGTATGGTATTAATTTCCACCAGCTAGGGTTCTTCAACATGCGCTGGCATCGCACGCACAAGGGTTTTTGCATTTCGCCTCCATTGAAATGTGGCCGTCTTGGGCGGGGTTTTTGATCCCGCGTCCTTGGCTCTTCGACCGAATCTCATAGTCATTAAAGCCATAGCCTTAGCCATAGCCGTGGTGCGTAAAAAAAGTGTCGTTGTATTTACAGATTTATTTACTTTTTTCATAACGGAAAGTAGCTGCGTCCATTACCCTGGAATTTTCTCTACTTCACCCCTCAATATTCGATTCCCTTGCTCCTTCGGCATACGCGTCCCATCGATAGATATCCTCTTGTAGCTCAAAAAAAAACCTCTGGCTGTTCTCTATAATACGTGGCTTCACGCTGTAGAGAGTTGTGCCTAGTTCATCTGAGGCATTCGATTTAAAAGTGGTGCATTGGTATACTGTAACGACTGCTCCACCGAAGCTGCCAGAACTGTGGCAACTCTAAGCTTAGAGCTGCCCCCCTGCCCTCCCCTTTCCCCCACCGGCGCAGGTTTCGACGTGGGTATGAATGATCCGCTGGAGCGGATCGGTCGCATGTACAAAACGCTGGGAATCACTCGCCATCGGTGGCAGGGTGACGGCCTCTCCAACTGCGTGCGATTCCTGAAGTCCGTCACCAGACTGATTGCGGCCGTCAAGATGCGCGACAGCAAGACAGGCTACATGGACAAGGTGTACCACTGGACCGTCGACCTGCCGCTCCCCATAGCGATGAGCATCAGGTCAGCTACACCAGTTTTAACGCTATGCGATACAACACCCGGCCACGCGGTAATGCTTTTTTCCCCGCGCAGGTAGTAGGCAGTGATTGAATAATGCCAACGGAAAAGGTCTACTCTTTTCTTCGCATGTGCCTCACTTTTGGGTAAGAGGAAAAAGGAAGGGAAATGAGGAGCTCGTTATGAAGGAAGCCAACCGTCAGAGAAACCAAGGAGCATAAAGGAATGTACATTTTTTTTTAAATTTTGGTGTTGATCAGTGGAAGATTAATAGTGAAATTATAGTGAAATAGTGAAATACGGGCGACAGTCTTTCACGGGCGACCGCTAATTAGCTTCATGTGGTAACATTGTTACGGAGGGAAATTAAAGGTCCACTCAGATTTACAAAGTAATAAACATGATGTGCGGTTTATATAATTGTCGAAGCTGCTTTCGCATCTTTTTTTTTTTAACATGCGGTCCATTCAGGTCTCTTTATGTTAAAGTAGACGGTAAAGTGCTGCAGATGCATTCCATGTATTCAGGTACTGGAAGTGCCTCCATTTTTATTCTTGGGAGCACGGATGCATTTTCACTCTTGATTCTATCGCAGGCACGGCGTTGATGGCATCATCACCAACAGGCCCGAAAATGTGCTACGAGTTGTCAAGAGCATATTCTTTCGGAAGCGGCTCAGGGTGGCCAACATTACAGACAGCCCTTGGAGCAGGTATCGCAGAGAACCAGATGAGATCAAAGACGACGTAGACACAGGGCCTGAAATTTTGGGTGGAGAAGACGGCCAATCGTGGATGACGTATCTTAATGACCAACAGTCAAACAAGTTCGAATGAAGCCGGTTCTCTACAAAATTTTAAGTGCCTTAATAAACGTTCAGAGTTCACAATAAAGTAATAATTTGTGTCACTAATACCTTCTCAATAAAGGTAAGGTCAGTTTCAAAATGAATACATTTGACAGCCGAATGCGTTCTTCGCGTAATGGCGCAGCGTTAAAAATCTAAGCCTGTATCTCGCCATGTCATTTCAGTGCTGTATCTGTGTAACCAGCCAGCATTCGTTACGAAAGCTGCGTGTAATACGTATAATAGTGCGTGTAACATTTACACTCCGAACCAGTGCTATGAGTAAAACATTACAGTTTGGTTGTCAGGTTACGTCCTAGGCATGATCCAATAAGTTTGGCTTAATCAGCGAGCGGCTGTCCTCATGAGGTAAGTTGATTGCCACATGATTGACTCAAACAGCGTAGTAGCATGTGCAATTAAAATAAAAAGCCGTTAATGCTGTGCTCTGACGCTATATAAAGTACCACGTGTCAGCACTTTTCTACCTCTTGTGTACCACACAATCCAAAAAAAAAGAAAGCGCAATTTCCAATCCTTCTAATAGCACTATGGCAGCCACAACGAAAGCATTGTGGCGCTATGCAGCTAAAGCGCTCGACAATGCCACAGCCGCTCCCTTTTTTAGGCGTTGGTTTGGTTTATAAAGTTTAATGTCTTAAAACGACTCAGGCTATGAGAGACATCGTAGTGAAGGGCACCGAATAGTATAGACGCCCTGAGGTTATTTAACGTGCACTAAGACTGCACAGCATACGGTTCTCTTGCATTTCACCTCCACAGAAATGCGACTGCTGCGGCCGGGATCGAACCCGCCTCTTTCGGGTCAGCAGCCGAGCGCCATAACCACTAAGCCACCTCGGTGGTTTTTCGGCATTGTTGGGTCTGCGTTTATTTCTGTCTGAACTTGATGTTCTCACCTCCTGTTTCCCATCATCTCGCCCCTTCATGTCAGTCCACCCGTCAAAGCGTTTAGCCAGCACGATGATGATGATGATGTCCTCAGGCTGTCGGTCCAGCTAAACTTCATTCTTTTCTCTTTCCTGCGTCTTCTCTCCCTTCTCACCCCACAACCTTATCACAGGAGAAGCTGTGAACGGTAGTAAGTAAAAATAAAAATAAAAGGCAGTATACCTGGATTATACCAACATGTCGCGTTTACAGGCGGCACAGAGAAGAGGATTTTTTATTACTGACTGAAGCAAATTTTTGCTCGTCAGCCCTCGAAGATAAAAAAACCACGGCCGGCGCACCTGCTCGCGCCACGCACGCGGCACCGATTGCAAACTCTAAAGGAAGAAAAAGGGCTCTTTTCCAGCTCCCTACGCCGCTGTGCACCACGACTTGTCGTCAGGGATGGCCGAGTCAAGTGTGAGTAGCGGGCTTTTGATAGCTCACGAGTGCTGAACGTGCAGTGAATTCAAGTGCAGGTATCCAACGTCCGTAACGACGTGGCAAACAGGATGTCGATCCTCCAGTCTCAAGGCCTTTAGATGCCGGGATGCTTCGGTTCGCTTTCTGGCGGGAGGGAAACCCAGTCATTAATTATGCAGGAAGTAGTCACGGGATATGACGTTAAAGACAATTCGGTGGGCGAAATAAACGAAGCCGTGAACGCCGTAAAAATATCCCGCTACAGCTAGCGTAAAAGAAACATGCATAAAACAGCAGTAACATCTCGTCTCAGTATGCTTTCTATCTTTCAACAGATACAAATACACGCTTCAAATTGATAAGAAACTGTATTTCTCGTGTGTTATCCCCGTTGTGTACGACTGTTCCTTTCTTGCCATCTGGCAGGCGCCGCCTCCCAGCTCAATTTATGCTTTCGGACGCCTAAATCTTCTTAACTTATTCTGAGCAGTCACTGCATAATCATAGTATCAGTTGTTGGTCATCGCCTCTCTTCTCAGCCTTGATTTCCTGTGTCTCGTTCTGCTAGCGTTGTTAGCATTCAGTCAAGTATCAGTAGGCCCGCTTCATCGCCATAGGACCATACACGTAAAATAAGCTGATCCCAAATTGATAGTAGTTTAATTAGGACTTTAAAAAATAGACTGAATTCCAAATTGCTGCTCAGCCTTGTTGATGGACCATCTTGAGCGCAGAAGTGCGAAAAAAGTCTTCACGTTGATGTCTTCAAATTTTTACACTGGAATGTCCCACCACTTCCTAGAGCCCTGCCCAGGCTGAGCCCCAGATTGAGCCTCAGTCTGTGCCTCTGGCGGAGCCGCCGGCAGAGCCACCCTTGGTCACGCCCCTGGTTGAGCCTTTGGTCGAGCCTCAGGCTGTGCCCGTGGCAGAGCCCCTGGTTGAACCCCTTGTTGCGCCCCTGGTAGAGCCCCTCGCTGATCACCAGGCTAAGGTCCAGGCTGAACCCCCTGCTGTGTCCAAGTCTGAGCCTCTGGTTGCTACGGCCCCAACGCCGGGGATAGAGCCGGTTGTGAAAGAGAAGTCCTTCAGCGCCGCTGTCGCTGAGTTCTTGGCCATAGCCGCTGCCGCAGCTCTGTTCGTTGTCGTCCTCGTGGTCGCGCTCAGGCATCGCAAGCTGACCAGGTTTGGCAGTGACCGCGAGACATTATGCACCAGCGAGGCCTGCGACCGACTGGCTGGGGCGTTGGTCTCCAGCCTAGACCCGACGTCGGACCCATGCGACGACTTCTACGCATTTGTCTGTGGACAATACACGGGCGTGCAGTCAACTGGAACCGCCTTCGGCGATATGCAGGCCGAGCTCTGGAGAAGAGTCAAAGACGTGATCGCCACAGGTACTGACCGGGCATGTACTGTATTTGCCATAAGTGACCAGGAGACGGAGCTTGTTACTCAGCCGTACAGTGGAGCCCTTACGGCAGCCCTGAAAGACTAAAAGGTCACCATTGGTGAGGACAGAGGCTCTTAATGCCATAAGTGCTCCACTATACAGTTAAGAAACAAACGCTGTTGCCTGGTTAATTTAGGCAAGAACTTTACGTGAACATCGCGGTACTGCATACTTTGAAGGTTCGGTCATTATCATATGGCAGGCATAAATTGAATGCTGTATTCTACGTTTTTTGTTTTGTTTTCGCAATCCTAAACTAGGAAGAGCCCTAGCCTTAGCAGGTGACGGCACATCGTGTTAAGAGAGTTTCTCAAGTTCATTCGAGGTTGTCACTGCGACAAGTATGCGCAGCCCAATAGATGCCAGACTAAAAAATCAAGATAAGCTACCATAGCTTGGAATAACGGAAAGCAGAGCGAGTCGGGATTGCCTGTAAAACACTGCGCAGAGAAAAAAAAAACTCTGCCTCTCCCGTAACCGAGAGTAGAGTAAGCATGAAATGTTTACGGGCATAATGCGAAGCGCACACGGACACGACGAGACGCAGGCCTGACAAGAATGTTTGGTTTGGTTTGGTTTATGGGGTTTAACGTCCCAAAGCGACTAAGGCTATGAGAGACGCCGTAGTGGGGGGCTCCGGAAATTTCGACCACCTGGGGATCTTTAACGTGCACTGACATCGCACAGTACACAGGCCTCTAGAATTTCTCCTCCAAAGAAATTCCAGCCGCCGCGGCCGGGATCGAACCCGCGTCTTTCGGGTCAGCAGCCGAGCACCATAACCGCTGAGCCACCGCTGCAGCGCGTTCGAAACTGAAGTGCGTAGAGGCGAAAGCGTTTTCAGCACCACTTTGCGTATTTGACACTGGTGATGTTACCACTGGATTACGTCACACATAATTCATGACGAAGTAATGACAAATTACTGATTAGTGTGTAATGACTGATTAATGACTAAATACTAATAAACTGCTAATTAATGACGCTTAAGCTTCGCCTTTAGGAGTGGAACGCGACAGCGTGTTGTAGCGCTGCCAGGCAGTCCGCGGAACGCCACCACCCGTTCGGCGTGATGCCTCGTCCTTTGAACGCGACGCTTTTTGAGGAAAGGAAATTACGCAGTAATTCTCTGCCATCTCGGTGGACACCCGAGCCGCACCTTATAAGAAGGTAGGAACGCCACCACCCGTTCGGCGCGATGCCTTGCCCTTTGAACGCAACGTTTTTTGAGGAAAGGGAATGGCGCAGTAATTCTCTGTCATCGCGGTGGACACCCGAACCGCACCTTACAGGAAGGTAGGAACGCCACCACCCGTTCGGCGCGATGCCTTGCCCTTTGAACGCAACGTTTTTTGAGGACAGGAAATGGAGCAGTAATTCTCTGTCATCGCGGTGGACACCCGAACCGCACCGTAAAGCATTTCATGCTTAAATATTGTGGCATGTATGTGCTTTTTGCACGGTTATTAGAAATCGGAAATTATAATTCCGTGCATTATCAAACGCACAGCTCGACTGATATTTGATAAACATCGAGAAGGCACTGGCAGCAGTTATTTTTTGTGACTCGTTTGGAGACCAACCGGCGCTTGCATGCCGGTCGCGTAGGAGGGCTTAGAGAGTCCGTTAAATCTCGTTAAGTCTCGTACGGTGCCCGGATGTTCTCGTTCCAGCGCCCGGACTCTCGGTCTCGGCGTGACGTCACCACACTGCCGACAACGGGAGCTAAAAGCATTTCATGCTTAAAATACAAGGGCAGAACAGGCGAGAAACATGCCTGTTCTGTCTTCCTTGTGCCGTCCTAATTTTTCTGCGCCCTGTTTTACTAGAGTATCTTCTGGAATCAGTGAAATGGATACCTATAAAAAAATTACAAAACAACTTATGGAGTCAATGAGAAGCTCATCTGCATAATTTTTTTAGGCAATCTCCACACGCTGAAAGCAAGTCCCCCAACACGGTTTTTTGTGGGAGAAGTGTTGTTTTCGTTGATTGTGCAACCAGTCAACCACTTTCAGCTATTTCAAACCAGGCAGCCAGGTCGGTTATCAGCTGCCGTGGTAACCATCTTGCTGACACTTTCTGAAACTGGAGCACATCATTCTTAATGTATTATGTTGAGTAATGACCCAGCTCTACAGTCGTGGCTAGTGAACCATAGACAATCGACTATTTTTTCTTGTTAACGCTTAAACAGCTGGAATAGTCTCACCCGATCCAGTAGCGCCTTTTACTGATGTCTCAACCCTTGTGAATTTTCTTCAAACTTTCACTTTACTTTACTTTACTTTGTACTTCACTCTCTGCTGTGCGAGTCATGCATCGCCATGCATATCTTTCGTTCTACAACTATTTTCAGTAGGTTGCTCAGCTTAACTTGTCAGATATTAAATAACGGAACATTTCTTGTCTTAAGTGCATGTCGCAAATGGGGCCTCCATCTTTACACTGCTTGTATAGTAGTAGTAGTAGAAGACGTTTATTCGGCCAAAAGTTACAGGCCGAGCATATCGACCGCCTGGGCGACCAGAAGTCGCTGTTCTTCCTCCCCTTCAGCGCCAAGCCAGTCGAGCCAGGTGGTGATGGATAAAGAAGGTGGGGGGTAGGAACCCGACTGCTGAGCAGCCGGGCAATAGAAGAGGCAATGGGCAAGGTCCGCATAGTTACAGGGGCAGTTGGGACAGGAAGGATCCGATCGATAGCGATAGAGAAAGAGGCGAGACGGGGTGATGATTGCATTCATTTGAACGTGCCGAAGAAGGCGAGCCTCCGGCACTGTGAGTGATGGATGAGGGGGAGGGTAAAGGCGTTTGTCGAGGCGGAGCTCGAGGTAGACCTCTTTTATGGTGCGGCGAAGGGTGAGTCTCCCACCGTCCTCCGAGGGCTTGGGCCAGGGGATCAACGGTGCCCGGAAAAGTGTGTCACGGGCGAGCTGATGAGCCAGCTCATTGCCGTCAATCCCTGAATGCCCAGGGACCCAGCGGAGGAAAACGATGGAAGGCTGCAAAGCGGAGACCGCTCGTTCGACCTCCTGTTGAAGAGAAGGGGTTAGGGTGCGTTTCTGTATGTGGTGTATAGCGGCTTGTGAGCTGAATAGACTGTGTACTCTTGAAGAGAGGGAAGGAGGGCAAATGACTGGAGGGCATGCGCAATGGCGAGGACCTCGAGGGACAATGCATCCGGAGGGCGTAGAAACGGCCCGCTGGTGTGAGTTTCAGGAGCGGGGAGGTGGGGGTGGTACAGGGCGTAGCCGTAGGAACCTCGAGGAGCCACGAAGGAGGCCTCCGTGTAAGCTACACCCTGGGTATCAAAGAGAGGGGAATGGTGCTGTGCGGCCGCATGACGACGGCCGGCGTGCAGAACGGGGGACATGTTGGATGGAAGGGGGAGGATCCGAAGATTGGGAGCCGGGGTGGGAA
Source organism: Amblyomma mixtum (assembly GCF_055824585.1). Classification (NCBI taxonomy): domain Eukaryota; kingdom Metazoa; phylum Arthropoda; class Arachnida; order Ixodida; family Ixodidae; genus Amblyomma; species Amblyomma mixtum. Next base: position 157,894,196 of record NC_143017.1, on the reverse strand, counting down.
TAGGAGAGGTAAACGGGGCGCAGGGAATGGGCGAGATACCCGCTTGAGTCAGTAACCACTGACCCTGACGGGTAAGGGAAAGCCGGGCAATCTGCGAGTCATGATAGAGAGAGAGCAGAGAACGGAGAGGATGAAAGAGGCCTGTTGCAAAGATCTTTGCAGTAGAGGTAGTGATAGGGAGGTTGAGAGCTGCCTTGTAGAGGCCCACAAGGGCAGTCTCAAGAGCGTTAAGTTGAGTCTGATTGAAGGAAACGTAGGGTGCAAAGTACAAGACCTTGTTGAGGGCCAGCGCGTGGGCAACTCGGCACGCATGAGCCTCGTGGAGACCTGAGCGCCGAGTGACCACGCGCCGCAGGAGGTGAGTTACGGAGTGGCAGGTGGTGACAGCACGGTGGAGGGTTTGCACGTTCTTGCCTGCATGCAAAGGACAGCCAAGAACTTTGCACTGCGTGACGACAGGAATGGGAGAGCCAGAAAGGTGGAGAGAGACGAATTGGTTGTGTGAGCGCTGGTATGAGGAATGGTTGAGGAGAAGGAGCTCGGATTTTTCAGGAGCAGGAGAGAGGCCAGCAGTGGTGAGAAAGGAGTCGATGAGATCTAGGCCACGTTGCAGGGTGTCCTGTACGTGACCGGGAGAACCCGACGAACACCAGAGAGTGATGTCATCGGCGTAAAATATATGATGCAGGTCGGGAATTTCAGCTAGCTGGGAGGCGAGAGGGGCCATAGCAAGATTGAAAAGGGTAGGAGAGAGAACAGCACCTTAAGGAGTGCCTCGGGTGAGGCTGTGGGGGTCGGACAGATAGGTGTCGACTCGAAAGCGAGCGACACGTTTAGAGAGGAATGAGCGGATATAACAGTACATGCGGGAGCCACAGTCTAGGGAGGCGAGTTGGGAAAGGATGTGGTCGTGGCAAACACCGTCGAAGGCCTTGCGAACATCGACGGTCACAAGTGCGTGAATTTGAGTGGGGGTAGGTGACAGAAACGTGTGCTGGAGAACCAGAAACATGTCCTGTGCACAGACGTGGCGTCGGAAGCCGATGAGAGAATGAGGGAAGAACTCCCTCGTCTCGAGAAAATTAGAGAGGCGAGTCAGGGCCATTCGCTCAAGGGTCTTACCAACACATGATGTCAGGGAGATTGGGCGGAGGTTAGAGAGAGAGGGAGGCTTGCCCGGCTTTGGAATCATAGAAATGAGGGAGGAGGTCCAGGAGCTGGGCAGGCAGCCGCTGTCCCATGCATCATTGTAGGTTTTAAGGAGGAATTCTTTGGCGCAGACAGGAAGGTTGCGAAGTGTGGTGTATGTAATGGCATCCTCACCGGGAGCCGAGCGTGTAGCATTAGCAGCCAGAGCCGATTCGAGCTCCCGGAGAGTGAAGGATTGGTCCAGATCGGGGTTAGGTCCACCGCAGTACACCGGGTAGGAGGGTGCCAGAGGGGGCGGGAGATAGAGAGAGGCGAGCTGATCAAAAACATCGGAGGGAGTTCCTTGAGTGAGGGCTTTAGCTAGAGTGGGAGCAAGGGCAGGCTTAGTGCCAAGGAGGGCTTGTATAATATCGCTTGTTCATGCGAACTCTTCTACTACGAGGGTATTCAATAAAAATTTCCCCTGAACCACTTCCTATGGACTTTCCTATGGCAAACTTTCGTTTCCTATGGCAAACGAAAGTTGGCACATTTATTAGTTGTTCTCTACGTAGGCTCCCCCAAAAGGACACACACTTCTGTAATGTCTTTATGCCACTGAAAACACGTCACTTGTAGAAGTCGACAGGTTGCTCCAAAAGCCACTTTGTGACTTTGCAAATTAGTCTCATAATCTTCGGCCTTCAAAAATGACCTCGTTGTTGGAAACAGGTGGAAGTCCAATGGTGCGAGATCAGATGAATAAGACGAATGCTGTAGAGTTTCAAGCCTGCAGCGGGGTGCTTTCATCTGGGCAACAAGTGAGTTGTGAACTGGGACATTGTCTTGCACACGGCGGACACCTTTGGTGAGCGTGGCACGTCTCTTGGTTTTGATGGCCGCTCGCAACTTCCGCAGCAGCGAAGCATAGTATGCCCCCGTAATCGTGGTATCTTTTGCTAAGAAATCCAACAAGGTTACTTGGTGCTGGTCCGAAAAGACTGTGAGCATCACCTTGCCAACAGATGGTTGTTCACGTGCTTTCTTTCGAGGGGGCGAGTCCAGATGCTTCCTTTGCATCGACTGTACTTCAGTTTCGGATTTATAGTGATGGACCTAGTTTTCATCCTGTGTGATCAGTCTGCTTACAAAAAACCTCCTGGTTTTGATGGCACATCGTCAAAAGAGCCTGGGAACATTCAGTTCGTTCCTGCTTCCGGAAAAGTGTACCCAGCCGAGGAACCAAGCGAGCTGATACCATACACATTCGAAGATGGTCTTGAATGATTTTTCCCGCAGACTTTACACAAATCGTGACATATTGGGCTAGCTGTAGAATGGTTACGAGGCCATTTTCTGAAATGGCTGCCTCCGCTTGCTGGATGGTGTTTTCATCGATAGCAGAGTGAAGTCGCTTTTACATTGGAGCAGTTTACAAACTCCAACCACATTTGAATTGATGATGCCCGTTCTTGGCTACACCATATGATGGGGAATCCTCCCACAAACCCATAAGCGCGGATCCGTGAGCCCAGGCTGCATCACTGTTCACTTCACAACTGTGATCATTGAGTCCTTTTTAGTACTGAAGCCACGAGTGCGAAGCAAGTCACGTAAAAATGTTTAAATCCAACTTTCTCTGCAATAAATGCGTTTTTCGCTGCCGGACGAACACCAACATATACAGAAAGAGCCATAGAGTTGATTTTTACTAAGAACAAAAATTAGATCGAGTAGTCCACAGTGTCTCCATAATATGGCCCGCAAACTAATGACAAGTTGTAATGTGCACGCGTTCCAGTACCCCAGACAGCTGGCGCACCGCCTTCCCAACTCTCCGTCCTGCAAAAGTTCCAGGCACTGTACGTGGCCTGCCTTCGGCCTCCTGTCAGCGACTCCAAGAACACTCTGAAGACTTTCGTTGACAGCCAGGGTCTGGGGTTTCCTGGAACTGCATCGTCCACTGACGCTGTGTTGATCATGCTGCGGCTTTCGTACCTGTATGACGTACAGTCAGTGCTCAGCGCAAGCTTCCTTGTCGCGAACACCCAGCCTCAGAAGGTGCTGCTATTCAGGTACCGTGAGCCAAACACCCGTCTTAATTTCCTGTATAGCTGACATATGGGCTTACCACTGAATGTACTGCCTGGCCTTGCTGTTATTGGTATTATTGAAAAGGTATTGCATGTGATATATTACGAGTGGTGAGGTCTGATTGCTTGCAGAGTGCTTGCGTGCTGTCCGAGGATAGGTCCTAATGAAATCTGCAGTGACCAACGTTGTTCTAAACATTACAGGTGGCGGTCGCTTAGTGCATTTATAAATCAGGATGATTAGGTAAATTATGCCAAAAATTTTAGAGAAAATACCCCATTTTTCTGATACCACATTCCCTACTGACGATCTTCTACTCGAGAATTTTGCTGTTCGACAAGTCCAGGGGACGATACACGGCCTGTACGCAGTGGCAACTGTAAAATTTTACCTTACGCAAGCTGCACGAAACTAGAGAAAATGTGAACTTAGTTGACTTTATAATATGGCGTCTCATAATATAATGGTGCATTATACTCTAAAGCTATTTTGTAATGACGTCGAGAGACAGTCGAAACAGAGTTGTGTATGGCACACAAGATGAAGGCAATAATTGCATAAATATTTGGCGATCACCCTGTCTTGGCAGTACAGCGTGATGAAAACCATATAATAACTTAAATATCACTCCCACGTCTTAACAGTGCTCATTTCTTGATGGGTTCTTGTTGTATGATGAAACTAATGGGAGTACAGAATATACAATGCTACCAAGTAGCATCTCCCTGGCCACCTCTACACATATCTGTCGCCTTGCCTTTTTGCTACCTCTTCAGTTGCGCTCTTGAGTTTGGTATCCCTGCTTCTGTGCTACTTTCGTGAAAATGCAACCCTTGTGCCACTTAACCCTCAGGACCACCGTGAACGAGCGCTACGTCAGCTGGCTCACTGATCTACCCGAGAACGTGGCCTTTAGCTACCAGGTTTTGCTGGGCGTCTATGACGACGTGAAGAACCACGAGGATACAGTTCAGCGCTTACGCCGCACCGAGAGCGCTGTCCTCGGTCTGGTCAAGAGCATGGACGCCCCGGGTCTCTCACAAACGCACCTCATTGCGGTACGACCTTGCGTTTGTACATGAGGCGTGGCGCCTTTAGTGGAAATAATCGTCGGTAAATTGGCGGGATAATTTTATTTTTTAAGGCGAAAGCCTTTAATGTCTCATCGTTGTAAGCAGCAGTTGTCGACAGAGAATGTCACGCTTTTCAGTTGGTCGAAACGGTCGTGACGTCACAGTGCGCCAATTTCAAACGGGGCCAATTGTACTTTGGCTAGTAACCATGCAACCAATTGAAGGGACCATATTGTGATGCTCCAAGTAAGTGGGACTGAGCTTAGTTAATTGCTTAATTGCCAAATTAGCCTAATTAACTTCTCTAGTCAGGCCATATAAATAAATAAAACCTAGTAAGAAATTGGTCGAGCTCGGGAATCGAACCCCGGTCTTTGGAGTGCGAGACGAGCATGCTATCCACTCCGCCATACCAGCTCGATGGTTTGGAATGAACAAAGGCACGTCTAGTGAATACGGTGTCTTCGCTCACTGCCATCCTCCTCCCTTCCCTTCCGGCGAGGTTTAGGTGTCCACCGAGATATGAGAGAGAAATACATTTCCTTTCCTCAAAAACCAATTTACCGACGAGCGAGGCGTAGAACCGAATGGGCGATGGCGTTCTGTGGACTCCCTGGCAGCGTTGCAAGACGCTCTCGCGTTCCACTCTTAGAGGCGAAGCTTAACATCTTAACCACACATCAGTGACCACACTATAGGTCAAAAAAGTGCACCCCCCCCCCCTTCCTGAATTTTGACGGGTGTCCACCGAGATATGTGAGACAGTTACTGCGTAATTTTCTTTCCTCAAATACAATTTTCATTTTCTTCATTACGGGCCATCTTCGTCTTTCTTCTTTCACTCCCACTTCCTCCGTTCCTCTACGGTGCGGTTCAGGTGTCCACCGAGATGACAGAGAATTACTGCGCCATTTCCTTTCCTCAAAAACCGTTGCGTTGAAACGGCAAAACATCGCGCCGAACGGGTGGAGGCGTTCCGTGGACTCCCTGGCAGCGCTACAACACGCTGTCGCGTTCCACTCCTAGAGGCGAAGCTTAAGCTTAATTGGCACTTAATTAGTATTCAGGCATTAATCAGTAATTAACCATTAATTAGTGATTTGTCATCACCTAGTAATTAGTACTCAATTACATGTGACGCCACCAGTGCCACAGAAGCACTGAAAGTGGTGCGGAAAACGCTTTCGCCTCTACGCACTTTAGACAGCCAAAGTGCCCCTTAATTTTTTCCATTTTGTCATTTTAGAGCGCAGCTCTTTGGCGTCCGTTCCTGGGTTTCGCGTCGGCGTCGGCGTCGGCGTCGGCGTCGGCCTCGTAACCAGCTCCGCCTCCAATGTCACGCTTTTCAATTGGTCGAAATGCTCGTGACGTCACAGTGCGCGAATTTCAAATGGGGCCAATTGTACTTTGGCTAGTAACCATGCAACAAATCAAAGGGATCGTATAGTGATGCTGCAACTAAGTTGGACTGAGTTTAGTTAATTGCTTAATTAATCAATTAGCCTAATTAATATAGAGGAGAATGAAGAGGTCAGAAGAAAAGAAAAGAAAGACGCGCTTTTCAATTGCTCGGAATGCTCGTGACGTCACAGTGCGCGAATTTCAAATGGGGCCAATTGTACTTTGGCTAGTAACCATGCAACCAATCAAAGGGATCGTATAGTGATGCTGCAACTAAGTTGGACTGAGTTTAGTTAATTGCTTAATTAATCAATTAGCCTAATTAATATAGAGGAGAATGAAGAGGTCAGAAGAAAAGAAAGACGCGCGCCGCAGCGACAACAGCGTCCGCGGAAGGAGACGCTGCTGAAAAAAACAGATAAGTACGAAGCCGCGTTCCCTCCACCACCACGCACTTCCCTACTGAGTAAGACGTTGCTCGTTTCATATACGTTGTGGCGAACATCCTAGACAGTTCCAACAATTGACATGTTAATGACAGAACACGATGGATAGAAATACAATAATATAAATATGAAATAGCCTAATTAACCTTTCTAGTTAGACCGCATAAATCAATAAAACCGAGAACGAAATTGGTCGAGTTGGGGAATCGAACCAGGGTCTCCGGAGTGCGATACGAGCACGCTAGCCACTCCGTAATGCCAGCTGAATGGTTTGGAATGAACAAAGGCGCGTCTAGCTAATACGGCGTCTTCGTTCACTCCCATCTTCCCCCTTTCTCTTACGGCGAGGTGCAGGTGTCCACCCAGATATGCGAGAGAGATACATTTCCTTTCCTCAAAAAATAAATTTACCGTCCAGCAAGGCGTACAGCCGAATTGGCGATGGCGTTCTGTGGACTCCCTGGCAGCGTTGCAAGACGCTGTCGCGTTCCACTCTTACAGGCGAAGCTTAACATGTTAACCACACATCAGTAACACACGCAGACAGCCAATGGACGCGTCATTCGCTGGCAGCACTTGATTCATCATTCACAACCACATTCTTAACGTACGCTCCCTTGCCGCACATGCCAAGTACGTACACCACGATCACATTCGGCGCCATTCCTCTGTACTTTGCTTTGCTGAAACCTAGATGGATCCCGAAGAGCCTCTCGAAATCATAGATTTCCTATACTGCTGTGGTGCTCGCAGAGACCACAACAGAGCGGCGGGAGTCGCTATCTACTTGCGCACAGGTCTCTCTGCAATACCAGTCGAAATGTTTGGCACGTCACATGAAGTTGGCGAACTGTGCGCCGCAAAGTTGCCCAACGGCTTGCTGGTAGTAGCTGCCTACTTCGCCCCTACCGCACTCACGAAAGACGTCGTGCACTTCCTGCAACTCGCATTAACCGTCCATCGATCCACACCGATGTTAGTAGTGGGGGACTTTAATGTTGACATAAAGACAAACAGCAATTTCCTAACACTTATGCGGGAGAACATACCGTTCCTCTCGCTCGTAACGCGTCCCACGGCTGTGACAACCTCGCGAGGCACTTGTATAGATCTCGTCTTTGAGAATCAAGCATTGGTGTACCAAGTCGAACATATATCAGTCTATTTCTCCGACCACAAAGCTTCCTTCATGACTGTCAAGAACTGTTAGTGGAGTCTTTGTTAAAGGAATACGTGTGAAAAATAAAAAAAATTCTGTGATAGCGCATACATGTGTTGCTCGATTTCTTTGCCTCAATCTATCGAAAAGGTGAAACAGCTTATTTGCTGCGCTCAAATTTCGCATTACGAAGTAACGTAATCGTCGGTAATTTTTTTGCACCGTCGACCGTTACTTGGTATATTTGGCTTGTCCGTGATATATATATATATATTTACATTTTGGGCCGTTTTCTATTTCTTTCAAGTTTGTCTTTTTGCACCTTCGATCGTTACTTGGTATATTTGGCTTGTCCGTAATATATTTTTTTTTACATTTCGGACCTTTTTCACTCTTGGTATGTATTAATTTGTCGGAGTAAAATACTGCAATTTTCGTGAGCTTCATTAATATGTATATTTTGTGCTGTTTAGTTAACCACTTTATATGCATACCACTCCTCCTTGTAACACCCTCGGACGCAGATGGTATTGAAGTAAATGAAAAGGAACACTGAGCTAAGTCAGGTTGGCTTATGTTTCTATAATGGAGCCATTTATTATGTTTTATGATAACATATTTATAACGTTATTCTTTGAGACATTTACTTGAAGATAGTTCATTATAAAGAAAAACAAAACAACCACTTGCCCCCCGTGGGATCCAAACCCATGACCTCCGTATATCGCATATGGTGCTCCACCAACTGATCTATGGCGGCGGTTGTCCAGTCTAATACTTTCGAGCGTATTCATATTACATGTCCATATAAAATGCCGAAGAGTAAGAGCTGGCTACGCAGAAGAAAGGAAAACGGGATACTAGAACTTCGCGATCCTCCCGCCTCTAGAAGTTCTTCGTGGGCTATCAATTTTCTTCAGCGCGTTAGCGCCTATATCAAAAACAAAATAAATTTAAAAACTAATTTAAGTCCAAAGCATATGCCCAGGAAAATTTAGAAAGCTCCCTTACTTTCTGTAGTCTTTCTCAAAAGCAACGCTAATGTTTGCAAAAACCGGAGCTGCTGCTATGGACGTTCTCCTATGAGCATTCTGTGAGCGCGTGCCTCTTAGGCTAACTCCGCGTCTCAGCCACGCCATCTCAGTCTATATAAGTGACCTCCAAGTCGAGATATGACCACACTTGTGTAATCTTAACGCAGCTGCTTTACTCGGAGCGCAAACAGTTTGCACATCTATCCGGCTGTACTCGAGCACAAGTATTCTCTGTGAAACTCAGTACTTAGTACAAAATTTCGCCTCCTCTCCCTACCAGAGCAACGCTCGAGCATTCTAGGCAAGCATGCTCAACTCAGTACTGGAAGCCCGTGTGGCTGTCCCATCCACTCGTCTCAAATAGCAACCTGGAAATAACGAGCAGCGCACTAGTATGGCGTTTCATGTGTCATGTGTTTTGGCCACCTACAAGGTTAGGACACAGCTGTCAAGGTAGCTGGTGACCGGTCACTAGTAGCGATACCACATAGCAGGCTTGTCCGGAAGGTAATACACTGCACATCACCCGGTGAGTTACAAAGCTAGTCGAGAGGTAGGAGCACTGTCATATACTCTGAACATTCAGCTTCCCTCTTTGTTCTTGTTTAGTGCTCTGCACCAGCGCACGATACCTGCGCTGATCCAGACTCCCTCCAAATGCGGGATAAAACCCGTGATGAGCTTTCTGCCACCAGCGGTCATTCAGAGCCTGGCCTGCGCTGTTATTATAACGTTAAGAATCAACAGATTGTGGTAAAGTGATGAAGCGGTGCCATGAATTCTCGGGAGGCAGAGCCAATGTTAAGGACGAAAAAAAGACCGGGAACCCGCCAGATGTCCCTGATGACGTTTGCAAAATCGAAGGCTGAATTCCTTCGAATATGTGAGTGACGACAAGGCATAGTTCATGAACTGGAACTTTATGCCTCCAGGCACAATAATTACTTCGGTTGCATGCTAAGTAACCTTGAAACAGTTACGGCAGTGCATTTAAAGCAAACGGCGGGGACTGCTGACAAATGGCGTATACGCCTGATTCATGAGAGCGCCCGGGTCTATATCACGCGCGCCACCATCTTGCGTATGGCAATATTAAATTGGTAGATTTTGGAGGATGCCCTCCCTAGTCCGAATCTGGCGCCCAGTTACCTTCACTCGTTGGTTCATCTGAACAAGCATATCGCTGGAAAAATATTCACCGATATCGAGCTTACAAGAAGTGCGGTGACGTAGTTTACACAAACCAAAAATTTTTCCGCAGCCGTACTGGCCTCTGTGTCGTTATTTTCCGGACACGCCTCGTACAATCCCCGCCTGAGTGGTACTTGTAGAGTTGACGCTCCTGGGCACAGGACCTGAGGTTATTTATAGGTCAGGCCGATATCTATGCGCTGTCCAATCACGACAGCCAACTAGACAATAGCTGAACCAGGTATCGTGATTGACCGTGGCGTTGAGAGGTCACGACCGCTATCGACATGGCAGCTGAGACGCTAGCCAAATAGCAACCGATCTCATCACGCAAAAACGAGTCCGCTTAGCTTTACGAATTTAGGCCCAAGTCTTCGTACCAGGAACTGTTACCGCTTACCTCATTCTTGTGTGTCTTCGTTGCGCTGAAAATCCCGGTAATATGTCTGAAAGCCAGCTAGCTCAGCAGTTAACTCTTTAATATGTTTTGTGTCTGCTTTGTGCTTTCGAGAAACACAACAGGACTTGGTTGATGTCACCTACGACTCATTTCACTCCTGCTGTCTTTTAACAGGAAGACAAGAACCTCCGTTACTACGGAAATGCGTCTGTGAAGAGCCTCGTGTCCAGCTTGAAAACCGCGATCAAAACGGAAGAACTGCACCTGCTGGTATCGTGGGATGTCGTGCGCACCATGGCGCCTCTCATATCCGTCGCCACAGTGCCCGGGGAGGGGGGCACCCAGTACACTAGGTGTTGGAATGCCATCGAACACAGCATCAAGGTCAGGAGCACACATTTGCAATTCCATTTTTCTAGAATAAGCATCGTTTTGATTCAGGTCCGAGTACGCCGCGTTCGACGTGTGTATATCATAGGGTTATTCTTGGCAGTTCAATCCTTGGCTCAATCAGGAGCCGTATTTAACAATTTCCGGGTAGGATTCGACATGCGAGCCAGTTTCATTAGCCCCCAGTAGTATACGGCAGACAATGCGCCTACCTAACTTCTTGCTCTCGTACACAATGTTTCTGAGATTGGGCGCCACATCTGACTTGGTTTGTTAAGGCAACAAACTATTGTCATTTTACGAGATCTCTACTTGCGTAGATAACGGATTTACTGACGTCGCTAACACAACCGTGCAGCATTCTGTGAACTTAGGAACACCGAAAACCAAAATTATCTATTGTGCGGCTTTAGTTCTGTGATATTTAGATGGCGAGTAATGCGGAAGAGCAGAAGACATTGCTTGAGCATCAATGTTTTCATTTTTTTTTTCAAATATGACGTGAAAGAGGCCTGTGTGGATACAGTAGACAAAAATGAACATAAAGAAATAACTCTAGCGCGCACTGAGACAACAAAAAAAAATTTTCAGTTCAGTTCCCCACCACATAAGAAGCTCCAGAAGCAGGAAGTTCTTCACTGACTGTTTTATTCATAATTCTATTTCAAGGCAACTGCTGTGGCTGCTTACCTACAAGACAGCCTCGTTCCAAAGACAACGGAGTTGGCCTCCAGCATGATAGCACTTTTGCGCAACACTTACAACAAACTGTTCAACAACCCGACTTTCTTTTGGAGTATCTTGAACAAGTCCGTGGTGTCCGAGTTCCAGGAGCTCCAGGCGAGACCCCTATTCTTCACCGCAGACGTCCGGTCATCCCAACAACTGGACGCTTTTTACTCAGCCTACCCGTATGAGCCCGAACAGCCTGATTTCCTCAGAAACTGGCTCAAAACGTGTGACCTGGCAGCTGAAGCGCAAAAGAACACCATTGGGCTCCACATCAAAGCCCTCATATCGCCTAACGCCCTGTCTCTTACACCATCCAACAAGATCTTGCTTCCAGCCTCCACTCTGGAGCTTCCTCTGTTGTCGGTAGACGGCCTGGCGTCGGCCAACTATGCTGGTCTTGGCCACATCCTGGCGCACGCCATGTTGTACAAGCTTCATTACGGACTCTTCGCGGCCGGCAGTAGAAACAGTTCAATACTGGCACAGTATAAGACGCACATCGAGTGCTTGCAAACGTCCTCAAACAACACCTCCTCATCGTTTTCGGCTGGCTCCGAAGGCGACGCTGGAGAAGATTGGACGGTAAAATTCGGTGACGTTGCCGACGTCGTGGGCCTCCACGTCGCCTACGAGACCTTCGTTACGCGGAAGCAACGCCGGACGTTGCCCACCAGCAACATGACTGAGACGCAGGTCTTCTTCGCCCTGTCTTGCTTCAAGTTCTGCATGAAGCCAGCGACCATAGATGGATCTGAGCCGAACAGTGACCGACTGATTGCCGCGTCTCAAATGCCCGCTCTCTCGTCCGAGCGTTGTAATGCTCCCTTGAGGCACCTGAAGGCCTTCGCCGACGCGTTTAAGTGCAAACCTTCCTCGCCAATGAACCCAGACAAAAAGTGCACGTTTTGGTGACCTCAGTGCGTAGCAATCGTGCCTTCTGTCAGATGTAGTGTAAAACAGAACATTTTGGTTTTGTTGACAACCAACAAACCGTTGCAGATATAATACAACGATTTTAGTGCATACTTCCTTGGCGCCATGCTTCACTCTCGCCGAGCTGAACACTGCTCCTTTTTTTCCCTTTGAGGTTCACTGCTTCTACACTGAGCCGCAAGAAGGAAGACCGGCTTCAAGTGGTCCATTGGGCTGATAAGTTAACGAAGCGGAGATCAGCGCGTGGCAGAGCGGTTGTCCCTGCTTTTCACGTAACTTACCGTGTACCTTGCAGAGCACAGCTCAGGTCTACCTTCCACACCAAACTCAATTGCGCATTAACACGGAACCTGACTACTGGCCGCAAAAAGGAAAAGGTAAATGGCAGTGATAAACGTATGATTTGTGTACACAATCAATGGTATTTCGCTGGCCCTCGCTAAAAAACACAAATATTTAGGTCTTACGCTAAGTAACTTTCTTAGATGGGGCGAACATATCCAAAACGTCACCTCAGCTGCATTACGGAAACTTTTTTCTTAATAGATGTCTTCGTTTTGCTCCAGCACAAACTAAGCTTCTAGCTTATAAAACGTTTACTAGACCTGTACTAGATTATGCTAACACAGTTTGGTTTCCTCGGTCTGCAACTAATACTTCACGACTTGAAAGAATACAGCGTAAACCACTGAGGTTCATTCACAGTAGGTACAAACAGACTCGCCAACTGAACTAGCTGCAATCTCCGGGCTCGAAACACTATCAACAAGGGCAAAGCGCGCGCGTCTAAAATTCCTCTATCAGCTTCTTTATAACATGTTCAAGGTTGATCCATCAAAGTATGTTTCACTGTCACAGAAACGAGCATTAAGAAACCAGCATGCGAATACACTAACTGAATATGTACATCATAGTGATACCTTTAACAACTCTTTCTTCCCGCTAGTGACAAGAGAATGAAATAGCCTAGATGCATCCATTACTAACGCGGATTCACTTCCAGTTATTTGCTCTGAACTAGATACTGTGTTTCAAAAACACTGACGATTTGGATTAGTTTTGTTGATATCTTGCAGTACGTGGTCTGTTGTGCCAACGTTTTCTTTTGAACTTGCCTTTCGTGAAAGTGCTTGTATAAATTTGTTAACTTCGTTTTTGTTTTCTGTACTGCATGACTTGCTCCTTGTTCCTTGTTTTTTGAATTTCAAGAAGCTGCTTTGAGTAATCATATTCACTTTGTTAAATCTGATACATCTAATGCCCACCTGCAACGGTCTCAACTAGAGACTGGCAGTATTCCAAATAAATAAATAAATAAATAAATAAATAAATAAATAAATAAATAAATAAATAAATAAATAAATAAATAATCACCGGTTGTGAAGTGATGACCGTGTCATGTACAACTTTCTATCGGGCGAGGAGGATGCCGTAGCGCCTCTTCTCTTGGCTTTTGCAAGCCCTCTCCACTGACTCTTCCGCTGTGCTTACATCAGGAGCAGACAACGGCCCAGCAAGCAATAAGGCGACATCCAGGAAGCCTTTATTATTAGGAGAGCGCTTTTTTCGGCACAGCGTATTCAGTGGTGTAGCGCATCACAATGCAGCTCTGTTAACTAGGAGGATGGTTAACTAATATTCAACAGTTACTTTTTAAATATTACTGTTAGTCTATTTATCGAGAGGCATGCAGTCCACCGTAATATTCACATCAGTTCTTTGAATTTAGAAAACGCAGTTACCCGAGACGCTGTTGCCCAATAAACTATGCTAACATCGCGCCAAAATGCATGCGTTTTCGAAAAGCTTGCAGGCAAAGCAACCTCTCCAGTGTACGTAAGTGGTCGAAGCCAAACATGTTAGGTGACAGCGCCGAGGGTATCTTCATTTTCGAAATTCTAAAAGCCAATATGAGGATAACTTGCGGTGGGCTACACGCCTCTCAATAATTAAGGAGACTAACAGTAGCAGTCAAAAAGTGAACTAATCAATTACCAGCCTAGTAGTTAGGACGTCTTATATGTATTCTAATGCTCTACACAGCTGACGATGCTATGCCAAAAAAAAAAACCTCTCTTCAAACTCAAAACGACTATTTTCAAAAACTGCAGAACGTCTTCGGTGAAACGCCCGCTATAGTATGCAGGATGTTTGAAGTTATTCATTACAGACTTTTCTTTAAAAAAGCCATGGGAGATACTCCGGTGCGGTGCGTGTCGTTTGATTTAATGCGAAGGCGGACATTATTCATGTGACAGAGTGCAATGAAAAACTAATGATTAAATTAACTAAATAACTTTTATCTATAGTTTTTCGAATGGCTGTATTACGAAATTGAAAGCCCTCAAAAGCAAAGGCGAGCACAGTTTCTGAAATTCCGCAATCGGCACCACGCTTTGAGATATAGAACGTAAAAAAAAAATGCTGTTGAGATCTCAAGTCGGCTTTCCCACGTTGCGTGGTGATAAAATGGGCGTCTTTGAATGAAATGCAGATGCAGTTATCGTCTTTTAGGACGCAGATGATGATGACGTGGTTCCCGCTGCGATGCTACATGGAGCAACACTATATTAAGAAAAATGTAACAAGAAAAAGCCACCTTAACGAGCTTCCAAACGCAAATTTTCTACGCCGTATATCTCGAAGCAAGATGCTGATTCAGAAATTTTATAAAGAGGGTTTTTCTTTTATGTCCAAGACCTTTAATTTCTCATAATAATCTTGTGCCGTAAAACCATTAATTAAAAAGGTGATCATTTTATTTTAGTTAATTACTCGTATTTTGGTTGCACTCTATTAGGTAAATAATTCCCGCCATGCCGTATAATCAACCAGCAGCACAGGCTGCACAGACGTACCTTCCACAGCTTTTCAATGAAAAATCTCTATTGAATAATTCGAAACACCCTGTATATGAAGAACTATGCAGATGAGCAACTTCAAGTAACAGTAAGGTAATTTTTTTTTTTCACCTTAAAATGTCTTAGCAATATTGACCGCCGCCAAAATTCTGCACTGATTTCAACATCAACCGAAACAACCTGCACTTGAAGATTATTTGAAGAACACCGGTTATCTTAGCAGTATGGTGAAGCTAAGAACATCTTACGAAGAAGGAAGCTACTGCAACCAACAAAAGGGCGCCTCTATCAGTGCCGAGGTGTGGAAGTAATTCTGGGCCATTAAAAATATATATGTAAAAGGGATAAGAATGGGTCAGAGTACACGCGGCGGGTCCTCTAAAGTAAAGAACGGCAACTTGCCGATATACCTCCGAAACTGAGTTCCTACGCATCTTGCCGGTACTTATTTATCGGGCGTAAACTTGCATGACAGCGAAAACGCTTCAGGTTACATTTAAAAAAATGGCTGAGGCTTAACTTGGTTAAGCCTGGAGAATGCGAAGCATCATCGTGTCGCGTAATTTGGAGGCGCACAACCACAGCGACGGCGCGAGGTGGGCCCCCGTTTCTCCACTGCCGTGACGTCAACAAGTCACGTGGTGTGGCATCATCGTGTCACGTGATTTGGAGGCGCACAACCACAGCGACGGCGCGAGGCGGGCCCCTGTTTCTCCACTGTCGTGACGTCATCGTGTCACGTGGTGTGACGTCATGTATCACGTGATTTGGAGGCGCACAACCACAGCGACGGCGCGAGGCGGGCCCCCGTTTCTCCACTGTCGTGACGTCAACGTGCACGTGGTTTGACGTCATGTATCACGTGATTTGGAGGCGCACGACCACAGCGACGGCGCGAGGTGGGCCCCCGTTTCTCTACTGTCGTGACGTCATCGTGTCACGTGGTGTGACGTCATGTATCACGTGATTTGGAGGCGCATAACCACGGTGAAGGGCTGAAGTGGTAGCTAAAGTAGTATGCTTCGCATAAAAAAAAAGCGCAGTCAGTTATGGAATAGAAACTTAGTGAAGCAACGACAAGAGAGACAAAGGGAGCTGCGGGAACCGGAGAACAAACATGACGTAGCAGACCACGTCGCAAAGAGGAAATCAGCATAGCTGGGCAAGTTTTAATGAACAGACTTCATATGCTCGGCTGTGTTGTATCGGGGCCACAGTTCGGGAGGGGGGGGGGGGGGGCATCTTTTATGGCGTTGTTGGCGTTGAATATAGAGTTTCTAAATATTGCCGAGAGGGAAAGCCGGCGCTACGGTCTATGCGAGTTTCTTAAAGAACACTTCATCCGCTGCTGGAATGTTGGGAAGACAAGGTTTCGTGTCTGGCTTAGCTAGTGCTGGGCCAAAACTGCGGATTTTACCTCGAACTGGATAGTTGCGCCGCGAGGCTGTCTTCTGTGCGCAGAATAAATTATTTCAATACCGCGTTTTTCACTTCTAAAATAGATTTAACGCAACTGTAAGTTCAGTGTTAGGCCGCTATGGAAACTTTCACAGCATTTCCTCCAAGTTGATCAAACGTTTTAAGGGAATCCCCCAAGGTGGAGTAGAATTTGTAATAAGGGAGTAATTACTCATTGATGACCACCCAAGCGCAGCCTACTTTACCTTGGGGGATTCCCCTAAAACATTTGGTTAACACTGTTCCCACTTCGAGTTATTGATCAATTAGCTCTCGCCCTACCATAAGCTTGCCGTCCCGGTTAGCTCAATTAGTAGACCGACTGCTCCGGTGAAGCGGTGGTCCCGGGTTCGAACCCCGGTACAGGACGAATTTTTCTTTAAGTGCGAAGTTTCTGATAAAGCTGCATAGCTTTCCTTTGTAGCCGTATGGCTGAGCTTGGGTGGACGTCAATGCGTAATTACTCCCTTATTTCCTCCAGGTTTTCCTCGAGAAGAGTCGTATTTTCACGGCTGAATCCGCGCTTTATGCCCTACAATAGCCAAGCCAAGTAAGAAGCCTCGTCTTCCCGAAATTCCTGCGTCTCTCCATGGCGAATAAAGTGTATCGCCACCAGCTTTCCCTCTAGATAAATTAAGAAATTCTATGGTGTTGTACCGACGACGTGCTCGATGAGGTTTTGTACAGGTATGGCCACAACATGGCTTGAAAGGGTGATGGTGGCACGGCCCAGATTTTTAATGTTATGGGGTATGTACTTTCTTTTTAAGCTTCATCCGCCGCCCATTACCCTGGCCGTTATAATAGCCTCCCAAAAGAGCCCTCCTGGAGGTAAACCAAAGAAACAAATGCACCAGTTAATCTTGGGGGGAAGCAAGTCTAAAAACCAGAGCTCTATCGTATTGTCTTCCCACTATCGGTAATATCGCAGAACACGACCACCTCCGCGCATCACCTCCTTTCCGCTGAAACGTTTTTACCTTTATACTTTGAAATCGACAGCCATTAACATTGAAGGCACCTCTGCCCAATAGAATGCTCTTTGAGCCTGCAGCATTGCAAAGGGCGGGGAGATGATGTTCAGCTTTAGTTTACCATTTCTTCTTTTTATACACCCCAAAATTGGTTCGAGATGTGTCGCTGTCTCCTTACTAGTCAAGGTCATCGCCATTTTACGCTCTCTTAGTGGCTTTTTCAAAGCACCGGCAGCAAGCACGAGCAATTTTGTTTCGATCGGCAACGCGGTGCTAGAATTTTACCTCTTCTCCAACTCACAGTACACGCGGGTTGGCGTGCTAAAAGCATTTCCACCCGAAAACCATCGAACCGAACACCAATGTGGAACCCCTGAGCGACGAGTACAAACGAGGCATAGGGCTTCAGCTCCGTGCACTCCAAGCAGGCCGGCACTCTTTG
The DNA here is from genome assembly GCF_055824585.1 of Amblyomma mixtum. Lineage (NCBI taxonomy): Eukaryota > Metazoa > Arthropoda > Arachnida > Ixodida > Ixodidae > Amblyomma > Amblyomma mixtum. The sequence goes on along the minus strand of NC_143017.1, from coordinate 157,876,480 downwards.
CACGGTGCCAGGTAAGACCTGAGAACTCCGCTGCGGAGCGTGCATTTCGCCATTACTCGGCACTAGTCGTGTGCAAACCCGCTCATTTGGTGCAATCACTCAGTAGACTGGCGAGGAAAGTTTCGTTTCCGGAACACAGCCGTTTCCGATTGGTGGCGTTGAAGATGCTGGGGCAATCGATTACCAATGGCCGACTCGGCTATTTTGCAAGCTTGGAACGAAAGTTCGGCTCGCACCTTGGATGAAAGCTGGTCGGCAATTTTCTGACATCTCCCTTGTTTTTTTTTTTGCTTTTTTTTTTCGGGTTGCCTCATCGAGAAGCATCAGACTGGCTTACTTGCGCCAGCTGTCGGGTAGCTGAGAAGTTGCTCTACCTTCGAGTAGGACGAAGACAACGAGAACAGCCTACGCTGTTAGTTCACCGTCTGAGCCACTTTGCAGAGGCTAAGCGCATGTTGCTGCTAATGTTGATGTGGAATGTCGCCCTCTTCCATTGTAAGTGACCTTCATGTTATTTTTATTATACGAACAGCGGCATGCCCCAACGTGAACGAACACACCATTCGTTAGAAACTGTCAAACTGAAAGTCAGGAACTACTTGTTAGGATTAAGAAATTGTCACAGTGCAAGCCAGATTATGTGAGATTGTCTTTATTGCAATCACAGGCTTCGTAATTGCATCAGAGGTCATGTTCTCATAGATTTAAAGAGCACTGGAAGCACACAGGTGCTTAAACTTCATCCCTCTAACAAACACGATCATGCATACCTTTTGAGAGTTTTGTCTCGCTTAGTGGCAAGGTTATTTGTGTGTTTCAGCCGCAGTCGCCTCCTGCCGAAAGATGCCAGTGGCCACGCAGCCGACCTCTTACAAGAACCTGGGAGAGATCATACGGGATTTTTGCCGGAATCATGAAGTAACTGTGATACCAGGCCCTACCGTGTCGCAGGAGACGAGTGGTAAGCCGACACGACACCGAACTGTCCTCGCTTGCAAAAAAAAAAAAAAAAACTGCCTAAAAAACAGTGGCACTGAAATTTTGCGCGGCCCGATCAGGGACCCGCTGAATATTCTGTTCATGCCAGAAGTTGGTTGGTTTATGGGGTTTAACGTCCCAAAGCGACTGAGGCTATGAGAGACGCCGTAGTGAAGGGCTCCGGAAATTTCGACCACCTGGGGTTCTTTAACGTGCACTGACATCGCACAGTACACGGGCCTCTAGAATTTCTCCTCCAAAGAAATTCTAGCCGCCGCGGCCGGGATCGAACCCGCGTCTTTTGGGTCAGCAGCCGAGCACCATAACTGCTGAGCCACCGCGGCGGCATTCATGCCAGAAGTGTACGTGCTTTTCTCTGACTGGCTTCATAATGGAAACGAATAAACTCAATAGGAGAAATTCTTGGTGTGTAGTCGGAAAACTGAAAAGCAGGGATTTTTGTCTAGCACGATCGTAATTTTTACGGAATATTTGATCCCAGAGAATTTCAGTCAGGGCCCAACTCACCAACCCGCATCGCTTGCGTTTTTGAATGCTTGAGCAAATGGTATGATGGAGCTCCTCTATCGATATTAACGTAATGTGTCAACAAGACATGTGTCAGAAAGCAAGAAATACCATGAGATTATAATTCAAATAGGACGGTACGACACACTTCACTGTGTCCACACTTGTCATAATGTAGGCAGCACTGCTGCCGCAAGGAAATAATGAATAGAACATTCTTCCTATTTCTTGACCACATATATACGCACTCCCGTTGTTCCGACACATATTAATAGTTTGTTTCTGAACAAGACTCTGCTGAGCTATGTTCTACCGTGGCAGTATAAGGCAAGCAGCGACGATAGCACTCGCACTGGTCGCTTTCATGCGCGGTTACGTTCAACATGACGTGCTACCGGCCGCGGCGGTGGCATTAAGGTGTAGGTTAAATGCTAGAGGCCCGTGTAATGTGCGATGTAAGTGCACGTTAAAAAATCCCAGGTGGTCGAAATTATCCGGAGCTAACACACACCAACAACACAGGCGCTACTGGTTTTGCGCTACTCTTATGTTATGGATCAATACCGACTCGCCCAAATTTCCACCCTGGTGAATCAAATCAATATGACGTGCGATGTGGCAGGAGTGACCATATGTGGATAACTCTGCATGTAATAGTAACTGAATGCACCGCGCAACGCAGCATAACATTGTCAGAATGCTGCGGAGAAAGCGCAACCTGTCGGTGGTACCACGGCACAATGCAGAACTGTATGGCTAAACCACAGCTGTAACAGCTTTCGCTGATACATGGGCCAAGCCGGCAAGCCTAGATGTACATTTTTTTATTCTGTTTCGACAGGATAAGCGCGCTTCACCTTTTCATTTGGCCGTCGTCGGGTCACTGCGTGTGTAGGATAGAGATAACTTTATTTACGAAAGCTTTGTCTTACAAGACCGGCTCCTCATAGCTAGAACATTCTTGCAGGTTCGAATGCAGTCAGAAAGCAGAAACAGTTCAAGCTGTGCGTCCCGAACTACGTTTGCATTGATGTCAAGGGTTGCGAAAAGCTGCAAATTTTTTTCGAATTGCAAAAGCGCGAAATGCTTAAGGAGAATTATTTTACCTCTAAATGCAATGAGTCTCTGTATGCAATGAGGCAGACGATCTTTAAACCGATGCAATCACTGCCACCACTTCTTCCAGTTCACCGGAGGCAACCTTCGCACAGATCCCTATAATAAAAGTAGACAGTTTTGTTTTATTTTAGTGTCCTTTATTATTTTTATGACACTTGTACATTGTGGTTTTATTATCAATGCGCACCAGCCTGTGTCTGTGCTCGGCGCCTGTGTACATGCCCGTGCCAGGCTTCGGAGGGCGACCGACGACGCTACAACAGAATGCTCCACAACTAGCTATCGCCTGCGAAACGTAACTTATTAATAAACATGCTACATGCTAAAACACAATGTAAACCAGTGCGTCGTAAACGGCAGAACACACATAATCTTTTCACACTGTGTTTCCCGTGCCTAAATTTCTCAAATCTTCGTCCTTTTTTTGTTTTGTTTTGTTTTGTTTTCAGCCACCTTCGGCGAAATGTTGCACTCGGCTAACTGTTTGATGGCATCAGCGCGCATCGACAATCTGAGAGAGCGGCGCGAAGGACCACCTTGGAACATGGTCCTGTTTCCCGATCCGGTCAAGAGGTATAAACTGCTCTTGCTCTGGGAGAGCATTCAAAAACTTGAGGATGTGCTGAGACAAACGGTAAGCCTTTTTTGTTGCTTTAATTTCCCTTTTGAGTGTCCAAAAAGTGATCTTAGAAAAACGCTAAGCGCGGTGACGTCGTATTTAAAACGAACGACGATGTATTTCGCCAATTAACTATGTACAGATACTACTATGGCAGCTACGACAAATAACGCGACGCATAGAATCACTTTTGATAAGCCTAAGTATCGTGATACGGTTTCCCGCAGTGTCAGCTCCCCCGTTTTGACAATAACGATGATGAGGGATACTCCAGAAGCCCTTGAGTTCCTTCTTGCCTCAAATTTTGGCAAAATTTCATCTCTACGCGTATAGTGCCGATGCTCTTCGTGATATAATTTGTTATCTTGGTTACTTTGGTTTGATGAACTACGCGTGTTTCAAAATTATGATCTTATTGTTATCGTCTGTACGTTCTTACATATGTTTATGTTCTTATGTCCTTGCTTATTGCAATGCTTGCTTATTATAACATTCCTGCGTCATTTTGTCTATTGTGTACTGCGCATTTCGTTTGTTGATTACTTAGCATTTACAGTGATTATGTTCGCCCATTGATGTTATCCTTTTTTACGTGTGCGCTGTTCTTTATGTTGTGTATTGCGTATTGCATGTCGCCAGTACTAGGGATTTCTTCCAATACGTAAACCATAGTAGACGGCGCTGCTGTCAAGCACCAACCTCTGCTTTCATTTCCATGTAAATAAAAAAAAACTTTTTTATTCTTAGAGCGTCAGCTGTTATAGTCACATTCCCCCAGGTCTCACGCTCGTCGTACTCAAGAAATGATGTCATCACATAGCAAGCTCACAGGTCCCACTTTTATTGGTCATATAACAACTTCGAGCGACCCACTCGTCACATAATCGGTCATTTAAGCCATTGCACTCCTTGCCCGTTACGAGGCCCGCTTAAGAAATGCGAATCCCATGACAGCTGACGCTGAAAGCTAATCCACATAACGTAAACAACCTCTAACTATTCCTTTTCTCTTTTTCCTTTTTTCTCTTCCCAGACACAAATATAGAGTATGCATTTGTTTAATTTCCCTTTCTTCAAACGCAGAGCCTGCTGAGTTCACAGATCAGCATGGTCTGCCAGCTGACTTTCAAAATATCGAAATATACCGACGTGCCAGTTCATTCTCCGGTGGAATTCAGTCGATGCAACGTGCTAGCAGTGGACGACCAGGATGTCGTCCGAAATCACCACGAAATGGTATGTATTCACATGTGGTAGAACTGGACAAAATCAGATATGGACAGCATGTTTCAGAATCCAAATTACGTCCACTGCAGGAAAAACACCTCTCCCATATCCTTCCAGTCAATTTTGATCGGCGCCAGCTGCGGCACCTTATCCCCGAAAACTTTCAAACGTCATTTGCCCACCTGACTTTCTACCGCCTCCTGCTAGGCTTGCCTTCTCTTTAAATTAACTCTGTTACCCTTAACGACCATTGGTTATCTTGATTTCGCATTACGTGCCAAACACAATTCTTCTCCTTGATTTCGACTAGTATGTCATTTAACCGTGTTTATTTCCTCCACTCTGCTTCCTTCCGATCTCTTAACGTTACCCCTATCATTTTCCTTTCCATAGCCGTGGCCGACCTAAATTACCCCGAAATGATGCTCATTCATATAAGGTAGAAGTAATAGAAATCAGTCGTAAACCCGATATTTCTGAAACCTTGTGGTGACGATGTACAGATTATTGCCGAATCGCATTTTTCTTTCATGTTTACCCATTCTTTGCAACATTCATGTTCTATGTATAGTGAGCAGCCTGCGAATATAATGTAAATTTTCGCCTATTTCCTTTTTATTTAGATGAGTAAGTAAATTTGATCAGTTAAACATTAAATTGCGTTTCTTCTTTATTTAGTAGCAAAGAAATAGCAGCTGTAGTGCTACATAAAAAAAAACCTAACAGACTGAACTTCGAGGATTCGCGCATTACCCACTGCACCAGAATTTCAGATTATTTTTTCATCATACAATAATTATTGCATGACACATAACACAAAACAAAAGACTTCTTTGAATGCAGTTTCATGCAGCCGACGAAAAGATTGCACCTTGGGTTGCACTACCATTCGGAACAAGTATTTTTGTTCACAACTAAATCATCATGAACAAATGCCTGAGACTGGTCTCTAGAACTATCAGCAAAGCAACCTTCAATGCCGTCCATACTCACTCTTTGTATTTCGTTTTTCATGTGTTAGTGTGTTACATATCGCGATCAAAAGTCTACAGGACGCGAATGTGCGAGGAAAAATTATTTTGGCGCAGTCACCTAATGCAGCTGCGTGAAATGTGCAAAAGGTATTAAACGACGTGTATGCTCTATCCGCTGGTAACAATAACACGCGACTAACTCGCAAGGGAGAGCTACAGTAAACTTTTTTTTGAGAGTCCGCGTCCAGTAAATTTTTATTTTATTTATTTTATTTTTTATTTGGTTTATTTAAGATGTATTACATGACAAAAAATTATTTTCGATGGCAGCCTTGAACTATTGAAGATGTGTTAAGGAAGTGATGAAGCCAGGAAGGTCGTTGCAGTCCAGGGCAGTGCGGAGAAAAAAAAATACTTTTGGAACGTTGTGGTATGGGCGCGCTGGGGGCAGACTGCTTTAGGACGACTGTGACGGGACATTGGTGGACTGGACGGACGAAAACGTTGTCGGATGCAAGCTGTGAAGGAACTTATAAAAAGAAAGGTGAGCTAGTTTGCGACGGAAGCTAGAGTGCGAAGTTTAAGTTGAGGCTTTAGTTGGGTTACACTATTGCGGTAAGAGTAATTTGAAAGAATGAATCGTGAAGTTCGATTTTGAATAGATTCTAGTGAATCAAACAGCATACTTTGGCGAGGATCGAATATTGGTGCGCTAAATCTAATCCCTGGTTTACTAGAAGGCTTAAACAACTAAGGAACAAGAAAAAGCGGCTATACCGGAATGCTAAGCGTTCCTGTACCATTTCTGCGTGGAATAAGTACAGTGACGCACTAAAACTCTATTGCTCCGCCTTATCTGCTGCAAAAGACAAATATTTTTCTCATGATCTTCCAGCCCTTTTGAAAACTAACCCCAAAATGTTTTGGAAACAAGTATGCCCTGAGCGTGATGATAGTTCCATCTCTCTACAAAGTAACAACACCCCCATCCCAGACAACGAGTGCCCCTCAATATTTAACACCTTCTTTTCATCTGTGTTCTCTTCTGAAGATCATTCCACCCTTCCGGAAGTTCCCGATCTTAATTACCGCTACATGACACCTATTCAGATAAGTGAAGAAGGCATCACGTGTCTCATAAATTCTCTGAAGGTATCTACTTCGGCTGGTGTTGACGGCATTAATTCAAAATTTTTAAAAAATACAGTTCCAGTGGCAAGCAAAATTTTATTTCATATTTTTCAGCAATCATTAACTACAGGAATACTACCCTCAGACTGGAAGATAGCTAAAATAGTGCCAATTTTTAAATCTGGAAACAAAAACTCCGCTGAAAATTACCGTCCTATATCTCTCACGTGCATCTGCTGCAAAATGCTGGAACATATAATTTCATCGCATGTCTTCAGTCATCTTGAGCAGAATAACTTTTTTTACACTAATCAACACGGGTTTAGAAAGGGTCACTCCTGCGAAACACAGTTATTCGAACTAACTACTGATTTGCATTTTAATATGAACGATAACCTTCAAACTGACTGTATATTCCTTGATTTTGCCAAAGCGTTTGACCGCGTAGCTCACTGCCGCATGATTTCGAAATTATCATCACTCCGTCTAGACTCGCTAACTTTAACATGGCTTCGTAACTTCCTCTCGCATCGCCAACAGTTTGTATTTGTTAATAATCTTTCCCCAGTTAACTCCGGTGTACCGCAGGGCAGTGTGCTTGGTCCCTTATTATTCCTTATTTATATCAATGATTTACCTAATAACATAACTTCCAGTATGCGAATTTTCGCGGATGATTGCATTATATACCGCCCTATTAGATCGACTAATGACCACCTGGCGCTCCAATCAGACCGTCTTACTATTAACGACTGGTGCAACTCATGGTTAATGACTCTTAATGTATCAAAGTGCAAAGTCATCTCTTTCACCCGTAAAAATAACAAATCTAGCTATACATACCGTATTCAAAATGATCTACTCTCTCACGTATCACATTACAAATACCTTGGCGTTAACCTTTCTTCAGATCTTTCATGGTCATACCATATCTCATCCATATGTGCCGTCGCCTCAAAGTCATTAGGATACCTACGCCGTAATCTCCGAAATTCACCATCTAATATTCGAAAACTAGCATACCTCACTTTTGTTCGTCCACAACTTGAATTTGCTTCTCCCATTTGGTCTCCCTATCATAAGAACATGATCATCGCGTTAGAATCTATCCAAAACAGGGCAGCACGATTCATTTCCCGAAACTATAACTACCGTTCAAGCGTCACTCAGATTAAAACAGATCTTTCTCTACAATCATTAAGCACGCGCCGTGACATCGCTCTCCTAACACTATTTCACAAATATGCGCACTTCAATAGAATTACTTCATTTCAACTCGATATCTCATCCCACACGTCGAAAAGATTATATAATCAGTTTAGTTTTGCAAGAATATATGGTGACACATTGGCTTTCAATTCATCTGCACTATCACGAGCCATCAGATTATGGAATGATCTGCCAGACAACATCGCTTCCGCGTCTAATCTAGAATCTTTCCATTCTCAACTCATCACATATTTCACTGAAACCGTCATTTAGCACACCTACGTTCAAGTCTATTATTTTTTTTTGTTCTTTGCTTTGCTGCTACACTCGTGCCATTCGGATGTTTTCTTACTTATGTTTGCCTGCCTTGTTTCCGTGTTTGCCTTAATCGCGCTATTTTGTTCCCACGTTCGGTGAGCACATTATACTTTATTGTAGTGATTTATTTTGTGTCGCGTATTCTTTTTATCTTTTCCTGTTGTTATTTCCGCGTTGTTTCTTCTTCTCCACTAATTTGTTGATATATTGTTTATCATGACTGTATGTTTCCCTTTTGTTTCCTTAGGTTATTAATGCACTGTATAGATTTATTTCTTTTTTATCATGGTCATATGTTCCCTTTTGTTTCCTCTGGTTTTAATGCACTGTATTATATATTTTTTTTCGCCCCCCTTACACAATGCCCAATGGGCCTGTAAGGTATTTCAAATAAATAAAATAATCTGGTTTATGTCCGACAAACGATACATAAGCGATTAGTTTGGCACAAGGGGGTGCTATAGTGCTATAGTGCGTAGTACATACGCCGGGTGGTCCTTTTTAATCTTTACAAATTTTCATTTTAAGACCGTGAGACATAAGTCGGCGCGGGCAGTACGGGCGGATTCCACAGCAACTCGGAGATTATATACGTAATCAGCTCAATTAATAGGCGACTTGTTAAATTAAATTGGCAGTTTAACTTTTAGATTTTTATCTATTTCAAGGCGTAAGGTTATAATGCGAATTTGAAGGCCGTCAAAACCAAAGGCAAACACGGTTTTTGAATTTTCTGAATCGGCATTGTGGTGCCAAATATCGAGCGTCAAAAATACGCCTTTGAAACTCGTTGAGTTGGCTTTGCCGCCTTGCACATTTATAAAATGGCGTCGCTCGCATTTTTAGTGCAGCAAAAACCGAAGCACTTTATGTATTTTATGATGATGAAGAAGTTAACTTTATTTTCGCGAAAACATCACGCTCGGCGACACCATTTTATAAATATGCTTCGTGGAAAAGCCACCTCAACGAGCTTTCAAAAGCCATTTTTTGGCGCACAATATTTCAAGCCACAATGCAGATTAAGAAAAATTCAAAATTGCGCACTCCTTCGGTGTTGATGGCCATAATTTTTTACAATATAGCCTTAAACTCTAAAATCAAAAATAAAGAAGTCCATTAGTTTCTTTACGTTAACTAATCGTGTAACAATCGATACATATGATGCACATAATTACCGTCTTGCTGTACAATCCAGCGCAACAGTCCGCACCGAACTATATATTTCAGTTATTAAAATAAAATTCTGTAAAGGTTGAAAAAAGTGACCCTGTATTATACGATCACCCGACGGCTACAGATTTAGCGCTTCACCGCATGCTTTATAGCTGTGCAGTAAAGCTATTGTGCATGCGGTGAAAGATGGTCTGTGAACTGCAAGTTAAGAAAGCTGGCACATGTGAGGGGCCTTAAATGTCGAAAAGCCTCTCAGTCAGAACTGCCACCCATTTTTCCAGCCCTGAAGGCTATGGCGCTTCTGAAAACATGTTTCACTTGACACGAATCAGTTTAAAGAAAGGCTGGTTCCACCTCTGAGATTGATATCCCTAAGGTACTTTTCGCTAAGACGTAATCTTGTATAGTATTAACCTTACAGGTAAGCTTGACCTTGTAATAGACGCAACGTGAGCTAGGCGATAGTTTCCACTTCATCGCTTACGAGCGAACCACAAAGGTCTGAGAGCGCCACTTCGCGATCCTAGCTCCTGCTGCTTCACAGCGACCAAAAGCTGTAGGCGAGCTTAAAGTTGGTTAACTAACCCTTCAACAGCTGAAGATATGTGGAAGAGGTAAGTTGGTGAATTTCAGGAAAAGAGATAGACTTTTACAAAACGCATGCGTCAATGTAAGGGAGTAGAAGCGGTAGCTGTGAGTCAGGTGCACCCGTTCACCTAACTACACTGCTGTCCTGAAGTAGAGCCAACCACTCAGGAGAAATTTAAGTAGAAGCTCGTAGAGCGTGAAGGAAAAGAGTATCAATCAGTTCTACTTTCAAAACAAAAGATTGTATCTCTACTCTAAGTTCTTTTTTCTTGCCACAAGTCAAGCGCTGTAATCAAAGTGTTACCCGATATCTCGATCACTCGCTAGCGCTGACAGTGTCAGATGAGGCGCCAACTAGGCTTTTTCCATGTTTTAAGAAACTATGCTATTAAAAAAATGACGCCACTGGGATTCGTTCATAACAGCCCTTAGGTAATTTTGATTTAATAATTTCGCGTGTTTTCAAAGGTTATAAGGCAAAAGTACTAATCCTTGCTGCTTTTCTAGCTAATCAAAAAACAAAAATACAGTGAAATACACAAGACAGAAGTACACAAGACATTAGTACTTTGATTGAACTTAAGCACACACGCGTTTGTGACTAGTCCAGGCTTAGTGTACTCTGACGCATCAACTTGGCTGCGTAAAAAAAATATTTATATGAACGCCCCTACGAGAAAGAGATTCTAATAGTAAAGGAGGTTTGAAGTGTAAAGGGGCTCTGAAACACCTTCCGAGGAGAGAACACCAACTCGCTCAATCACTGCATTGTATTGTCATTAACATCATCATCATCATTATCACCATCATCAGCCTGTCTACGCCCACTTTTATGGCAAATGCCTCTCCCATGTCTCTCCAGTTAACCCTCTCGTTTGCCGGTTGTGGCAACATTTTAATCTCATTTGCCGGTTGTGGCCACTGTATCCCTGCGAACATTTTAATCTCATCCGCCCACGTAACTTTCTGCCGTCCCCTGCTGCGCTTGCCTTGTCATGGAATCCACTCCGTTACCCTTAAGGACCAGCGGTTATCTTGCCTTCGCATTACATGCCCTGCCCACCGGAGCTAAATTATGCACTTCTACACTCGGCAGAGAGCCCACAACCACGCGCGAAAGTTGGCGAGCCCTTTCCGGCGACTTTTTCATGCTCGCACCCTCCTCCGTCGCACCGCCCCTGCGTGTACTAGTTCAGAGGGGGCTATTGGTTACATTATTTCAGACGTAAGGTAGCTACCACGGCCGCGGCCAATAAACGGCGTAGCTCCAGCGGGTTAGGAGGTTCCGCCCCCGGCGGTGGGGTCGGTGGAGGAGCGCCGACCTTCCAGCATGCAAAAAGTGAAGAAAGGAGAGGGAAAGCAGCCATATTTAGAAGCAGCCATCAGCAACGTCCTCGAGTTGTTCAAGATACAGCAACCTCAAGTTGAATAGCTTTCAAAAATTAAAGCCTTAAAGTTATTACCCAAATTTTAATTTCTCTTCCAAAGGCTTTGTAATCCTTTGCGTCCAAATGTGTCTCCAATATGTCGCTATTTCTTCGTTTCCAGATTTGACAATAAAGAAAAAAAGAAGAAGCGATGCCGTAGTGGTTCAATGCAGTGGCCAGCGAAGCTGATCTGTTCGCACGACGTGCATGTGGGCGAGGGCTCCTCTCCTAATTGTAGTTTTGTGCGTCGTCATAAAATTTCTTCTATTTGCCACCAAGTAGCTCTGCATAACCAGTGGCTATTAGGGTGCCTTGAAGTCCGTTCGCCTCCGCTTTATTAGAACAAAGACCTACTTGTAGTTAGTAAATCCGCCTACTTCTGAGGGAAACAAAGCGCTTCTTCCCGCAGTTAATAACCACGGTGGTCAGGCTCTTATCTGCGACTAAGCTCATCAGTAATCGAATATCAGTGGCGACGAAGGCTCTAAGAAGCGGCCGCAAGACGCGTCATTTCATTTATTTGCACAGGCTGTGGAACACCACTCGAGCGACTATGTCTTCCGACTGTGGGCGCTCGGCAACCAGCCGTCCATCTGCGGCCAGTGTGGCATAATTCAGAACCGCCGCGGACTCAACTGGTACACAACACTGAGTGGACTCAATCTGAACGTCGGAGCCGTCCACGTGAGTGCCAGTGCCGTCGTCGCTGTCATTCCTTTGAGCGTGCTGCGTATTTCCAACAAACGTGCGACACGTTTTTACAGCAGAAATTTATTCAGTAGCTTGCACGCCGCATTTTCTTCCGCTTTTCCGTCAGCACTCATAAAGATGCCAAAGCTCATGAGAGGTCATAAGGACGGCGGCAGAGACCACCATGTCTTTAAAAGCATGCAGTGCATACATAGCTGGAGAAATGGGGGGAGAGGGTGTCCATGCAGTTCAGGTGATCTTGGAGGAAAAGGTGCAGTTGAAGGCAGATATATCAAACTCGAACAGGATCACGAAATAGTTCGATATATCGACAAGTGGTTATAAAGAATGATAATAGATAAGCGTATCTATAACCTATAATTAAGAAAACATTGCACCCACGCCAGAAACGTGCTTATTGCGGCGACGTTCTGCCCGCCGGCTTGCTGGCAGCTAGCGTATTGCTCGCTCCTGCGCGTCGAAGCCATCGCGAACGGTGCTTTGAAAACGAGCCCCTGCCTATAAGATGTCTAATCCTGTTACCAGTACACTATAAATAGAATAATATTGCTAATTAAAATTAAGGTAAAGTTAGTCACCGCAACACATTCGGTAGCGAATCACGCGAAACTAGAGCAGCTGCTAGGCTTCAGGTAGGATGGCTTCACCGCATGAGAAAAGGGCGAGACTGAGCACTAGGAACTGGTGGCCACTTTCAAGCCCACCGCACAGTCACCCCTTCACGCGCTTCTTAGCGCTAGCGCTACCAGAAGGTGTCCAAGGCAACGCAACTGAACCGCCTCCGCGCGCGAACTGCGATAGAAAAGTAGGAGAAGCGCCATTTGCACGAGTGCAGAGCGCCGTTCGATATATCGAATGACCGTTTATATTAGAGTTCGATATGCTGCGCAACTTTATGATACTTTTACACAGTATTTTAAATAGGACAATCTGCATGTTTGATATATCCAATAATTCGAAATATCCGGATCTGATATATCCATGCTCGACTGTAGAGCAGACGAAAAAGTTAGCCTTGATAAAAACAGGGGTACGGGGGTTTCTGCACTTGTCCAGCAGTTGTACACAGTGTTTCCCGCGTGGGTCAGCATTTTTTTTTTCCTTTCTCTTACCTATAGACAAGCGCCAGCTTTTATTTCCAATTTAGGTTATAAGCGCATTTGTCAAAAAGTGTCCAGACCAGTTAACGCTTATCAAACAGTGTAGTAAGCTTCAGCAGCCCACCTGCGTCTCCGGCAGGTAACCGGCAGTTGGCAGCAGGTCATAGGTGCAGAGGGACAGTTTTCCAACTAAATTTTCCAGCTCAAATTTTTGCTTGTTTTAAACACAATGCTTTACATGACTGGGCACTGCTAGCTTGACCACCATGCTGAGTCAGTATGTTAATGCTGCTTTTACACGGAGTGCAAAGTGGATCTAAAAGTACGTTAGATGATGTTCCTAACGGGAAACAAAACATATCCTCTAAGCAACGTTAACGAATGATTTTGGTTTGCGCAACTTTTTTCAAGGCTTGCGCTTTCTCGGGACCTTATACGGCGCTGAAACTGGTGTGAGCTGTTCGCCCTAAATTTGTTCCGCACCATGCCATAAGCAACGCTGGTCAAACCCGCTACAGGATACAAAGGCATGACGAACGGTGCGAAATTTACACATATACGTCAATGATAACTGGGTGAAACTCAAACTTAACACTTCCATTCCTCTGAGATTCCAGCGAACCAATAAACAAAGTAGACGGGGAGTGAGTTGCAATGCCATCGGGCTCGTTCTCTCTGCTGGGGCACTTTAACTGTTTCTTTGCCTCAATGCGTAACTGCTATGCAGTAAAGCACTCGCGCTTTGTGAAGGAGGTGGGCTATTTATTTCTCGTGGCCTAGCCAATGGGATGTTTATTAATTTATAAAAATAAGAAGCCGGTACAACGAACTTTAAAATCCACAGACCCCCCCCCCCCCCCCCCCAATTACATTATGTGTTGGTAGTGCTATAGCATTAAAGGCTGTTGATGCATTTACGTTGAGGTTTGTGTGGACTCGAGCATGGTGGTGTTTGCGGACCCTTGCATGTCTACCTGCACACAACCAGACATACCTTATGGTCATCTAGAAGTTGGTTAGCGGTCTTCTCGCAGATTTCTCGAAGTGGACACGGAATCATATTTGTCAGTTCCGGTCTCGTGACGTCACTTCCCTTAAACCAATCGGCTAATTTTATGAGCGGTGGCACATTTTTTTTTCCCCCCGATTAGGCTTCTGATGCTCTCATGCTAAAAACGTTAGGTTTTTACAGAAATCGTAATGAAGCATTTAGGTTTCTGTGTCGGTATCGTTAATGATCACTAATCACACGGCGTATTGTTAGCGAACTTCACGATGTCAGGTGGTGGAGACATTCAACAAGGAAGACGAACACTTCAATAAGGAACTGTTTATGAAACTGGAGCCCACAAAGAGAACTAAGAGATCTGCGATTCCTCCCCAATAAAAGAGTCGTGTCGCCTCACCGATGTAATGCGATAAAATTTTTTCTCCTATTCTGCTGTTTTTTTATCGTTCACCGCGCCGACTGCCCAGTGCGGCTGAAAGTAGGCGTTGTGTGCCTTCAGTACGGCGAAGGCGAAAAAGAATCACCATGGCATATCAGTAAAAACATTATTGTTGTACTACACCTCTAGATATTTCGCCTAGTGTGGCGAAAGAAATGTTCAGACTTGCTCCGGGAGACGCAAATAACAAAGATATGCAAAGCTTGGGTTATACGGCTCCCCGGCATTACAAGGGTATTCAGAAAATAAACTAATATTGAATGGCACGCGCTAACTTAGTTGACGGAACTTTGACGGTTTTATGTCTTTATCAACAGCTCAACTAGTGTAGTGTACTTGCGTAGAGGATCTATCATCTGGGTATCTCGTTTAATGCCGGCTTGCGCTGAATAAGTATTGATTTTTTTTTTTTTTGGCGTTCAGTGCATATATGCAAATAAGCAGTAAATCAGACGTCTCTTTACAAATTTTAAAATACAGTTATGGTCATCACTTGAAGCAGCACACGATCATGTCGGTTTATGCAATGTAAAAATAACCAAGATAACACCTAAACTCAGTGTGCATGTGCAGTGACATGTGTTTTTAATGCCTTTCAATTACTTTCCGCTTCTCTCACCAAAACAGAACACTCCACATTGGAGACTCAAAGATTTCCCGAATCATTACGGCATCGACTCTGAAGGTGGAATAGAACAGGCCTATGTCATCACACTATCTCGCTACTTCAACTTCACGTATGTATGTATGAGCGCGTGCTGATACTTCTGAACAGAGTTCTACAGAGGATGACGCACTTCCCCTTCCTGCAGCACTCTTTCCATTTTATTGTCCCCTTTATGGTTATGGAAATCTGTGCCTCTCCCTCTCTCTCTTTCCTCTCTCTCTTTCCTCTCTCTCTCTCTCTCTCAACCACACGCAGACATGTACGCATACACCTCGTGCACACATTTGCCAGCACAGCCCACACACAAGCACTAAATGGATTACTATATGAATGCTGTGATATGACATTAAATAGAGGAGCCGGGCTACTGTCCATGTGCAAGCTCGCATGTACAGGAATAGTAGGTATGAAAAGCAATGCTTTTGTTGTCCGTCTTCATTCGTTGTCACTAACTGGGAATGCACCGAGGAAGTAACAGATGTGACACGCGCATTGCTACTGCCTGCAGTAGGCATCACCAGCGATTTCATCGGTGGAATTCTGTGTGTCTCAGTTTTAGCCATGACATCGCTTCCCTGAATATGTGCAGCTTCCGGCAAAAAAAGAAAAAGAAAAAAGCTGCACGACGTTGATCCGCCGATTTACAAATCGAACTATGTCAATGACCTGCTCGGTTATCTGTGCGGAGCATTATAGCCTATGACGTCGATGATGATGATGATGGCGGTGGTGATGATGATGATGCACATTTACCTAGAAAGACTCCAGCTGCTTGACGAAGAAGACTCCTCTTCATTCGCCGCTTTTGACAGGGCGCTGATTAGTTGGATGCGAATGCAAAAAGCGCAAGCTCAAGATGTCCGATCAAGGAAGAAAAGCATTTTAGAACCATCGGATTGTCCGTTAGTCAAACCATTGAAATGTTCTCACTAGCAAAATAAAGAATATCCGAAAAAGTGTCCGTAGTTGATCATTAACACCTCTGTGAAGTATAAGATACTAAGGCTATGAGGCGTCTCTCATAGCCTTAGTCGCTTTGGGACGTTAAACCCCATAAGCCAAGCCAAGCCAAGTATAAGATACACCACCGTTATGCACTCGAATCGCAGAAGAAGAGTAATGTGAATTTAAAGAAGTCACTGTATGAGCGCGCTAATAAGCATTACTTCAGGCGCCAGCTTCGAAAGAGCAGTTTTGCGTAAAATTAAGTGAAAACACGTCCACAAAGCTATGTATTACACAGAAAAACAAAATCAACGCTTCTTGACAGCAATGAAATGCAGTCTGCAAGGGGTATACGCAGAGAATTAACATAGCGACGTGAATGAGGACTTTAGAGGGTTAGCAGCCCCATGACATGGGCAGTTCCTTTCATTTGTCAAGGAAGGCTCTATGATTTATTGAAAGGGCCAGTCGGTGGTGGTAGCGAAGAAGTTTCCAAAACCTTCACAGAAACAGAAGAAATAACGTAGATGATGCAAGTTCTCTGGACGTGCGGTGTGTGAGCTGCCATAGTATGCTTCTGGCAGTGCCTGCGTCACATCCCAAGTTCGACTCCGATGAACAAATTCCTGATTCGTGACAAAGTGGTCTGAGGTTGCATAAAGCTTTACTAATGACATTTAAAACAAGCGCTGCGCATGCACTGAGACTTCGATGCGCTGTCGTCAGGGAAATAAATGGCAGAGAATTCTCAAGGTGTAATTTCATGCGCATACTGGCAGGAGCGTATGCGGTTTTTTCATTCTCTTGCTTGTTGCCCATTTGTAACTTCACCCGGCGCAGGCGTGTCGGAGTGGTTTTTAAAGGACTCCGCTCTGCGCTATGCATCTTTAAATAATGAACAGTTCGGGCATATAACATGCGGCTGGAGGACGAAAAGTAGTCCAGAACACGAAACGGCGTAACACAGCCTGGGCACCCGAGTCTCCCGGTTGACACTGTTGCTGTTCCCGCTAATAAACTTCTATGGCGGGTGGTGATTTATGCAAAATACGGAAGGCTATGTCTTTTTCAATGGTTAATGACGCAGTTCTGTCGTTCGTGCTTCCCGCTGCCATTTTTTAGTTGTTTAAAGCATCAAAAGGGAACTTAATGCATGCAATTGCAAGAAAATTCGGTGTTTGCTCATACAAATGCTAACATTGTTCTTGTAAAGGGTTAAAAGTGTTATAAGTTTTTTTTTTTGTCTTTCCATGTCTTTCTTTTCTGCTGTTTCTTTTTTTTTCATTAATTTCACCGCCCTAAAGATTGCGAGGTCTTGCTTTCAGCATCATTGTCGCTCACTGTTCCTGGAGAATACTTTTATTTTTTATTTGTATTTTGCCGTCTTACTGGTGTTTACGTCTTGCTTACTGTATTAGTGCTGCTGAATTACTGTACCACTACGTTAACTGTGTCGCTGTTCTCATCAATATGTTGCTTCGTGTCCTCTGTTCCGAGTTGTAATGTGGGGGTTAGACCTCGTCAGGAGACATCCAAGTCTCCTTTAACCGCTCCCTGCGGACATCATGTAATGTAGTCTTGTATAAAATGAATGAATGAATGAATGAATGAATGAATGAATGAATGAATGAATGAATGAATGAATGAATGAATGAATGAATGAATGAATGAATGAATGAATGAATGACGCTATAATGGTTGTACTTCTGCAGGTATGACGTAGTTCCGGACGTTGAGAGTAAGTTCGGTGGACTGGACGGGGACAAGTGGAGTGGCATGATTGGCCAAGTGCACCGCAAGGTGTGCCAACACTTTTTTGCAAGCGCATGTAAACTATAATGGCTAGATGTTTGCAAACCACTGTGCAGACAATTCGTTTAAAGATTACCTTATCTGTCCAGATTAATAATAGCCACCCTCATGGCTCAGTCACTGTGGCATTCGGCCGCTGAGCACAAGTTTGCGCGATTCATCCGGGCCGCGGCAGCGGTACTTCGATGAAGGCGAAATGATAGAACACCCGTGTACTATGAGTGCATGTCAAATAATCCAGGTCAACGGAATTAATCCGGAGCCCTATATTTCAACATGCTTCATAGTCGGCAGTGTTGTCTTGGCACGTGAAAACCTGTTAACCCTTTTTTCAACATATATTCTGTATGGTTACGCATGCATAGGTGGCGAACGTGTTAAGTGCGCACGAACCGATCAAGTCATAAGTAAAATATTAAGCAAGCGATGTCCAAATGTCGTAGCTAGACAGGCGTTGCACATTAAACGAATGATCCCAAACTCCGTAACTAACTTACAACATAAATTACGAAGGCCACATTCGGGCAATGATGTGACCTGCTCGACAAGCACACATCACATCAGCTCCTATCTGATCAGCCTTTTTCGAGTTCACGAAGCAAAGTTTTTTCTTTATTATGATCGCGGATTGCGGGGTTTTAACGCCCCGAAGCGACTCAGGCTATGAGGGACGCCGCAGTGAAGGGCTTCGGGTTAATTTAGAACACCAGGGGGTTCTTTAACGTAAAATGACATCGCACAGCACACGGGCGTTTTTGTACTTAGCCTCCATCGAGATACAGCGGCTGCGGCCAGGATCGAACCCACGACCTTGGGACCACCAACCGAACGCCACCGCGAAGGGCCCGAAGCAGACTTCTGGCACAACTGGCGAACTGGCGATACAAAATGAACTAAGCGAAGAAACTCCGCCAAATGGCGTGCCTGTACTGGGTGGCCTCGTTCACCTCGCAGTGGAGTTGTGTTGAAATTTGAGGACTGGTTCAACGAGCCTTCAGGGCACTGGGAACGGAGGAACAAAAAAAAATATACACGTCAACAAAAGTAAACTTGGCAGCGCTTGTCAGGTACCACCAGGCGCGGTTATTAATGCGCACCATGAGAGTTAACCGCCCCTTCAGTCGGCTACTTGGCTTTCAGGCGCACGCACGCCACCCAGCCAGCATGAGAAACGACCGTTCGAGCCTCCCGCTGAGCCTGAGGCCCGAGCTTGTCTCGCTCGTACGACGGCTCAATTAAGTAGTCGCGCTGGCCATTTTAATGTAATACTGCAGAGCCGCGAATGAATATACGCGCCAGTGAAAACTGTGGAGCTCTTATCCACTGTGTCAAGGTCAGGAACTGGACGTTGTCCCACTGTGCCGCATCTCCAAAGGTAGGCTATCGGTACAAAAAACTGCCAGCAGTCTGCTGATAGGAAGAAAAGGCTATTTCGATCTTCTTCTTGCATCGCGCTGAGTGGACCTAGAAAGAAGCCTTGCATAGGTGAGCTTATTTTGCAGATCATTTGCAAGAGAATGGCTGTAGAAGAGTGAAAATTTTGGCCAGTTAGTAGTTCATCTGTGCGCACAGTGCACAAAAATTGGACAAAAATAAAACGAGAAGCGAGGACGGAAAGGATCGTCACTAACAACTGGTGCGACCCAGAAAACTCCACATTTGATGAACATGCGCGCAGCTATATTTGTTTTGTTTTTGTTTTAGCTGCATACACACAAGAGTAAGCCACGCTTTTACCTCTGCCCACGTCTTTTTTTTCTTATTTCTGAGCACTTTTGCGCAATGCACAAAGAATCACCTCAGGCAGAAATAGCAGCAAGTAAAATGTGAACGCAGTGCTGGAGTTCATTATCTGCACACAAGAAAATAAATAAAACCTTAAAATCCGTAAATAGCACACCGCATTTAACGAGGTAATAGCAATGGTTACAAAACAGAACTATTAGATTATAATTTTACATAGGCCGAAAGTGTTTATCTTGAACGGATGAGGTTGCTTTATTACCGAAAAAGCAAACGAGAACAAGCGTACAATGCAGGCACAAAGAACAAAAGATAATGAATGTGCAGACCAAAAGTGCCTCCCTTCCGCTCGATGTTTTTGATATTGTGATCGATTGATATCGGGACAGTGTGATTGAACAGCAGATAATGAATTGATTCATGCAGCATCAGTACAGCCACCCTGCCGGTGCTGCAGTAGTCATAACCACTAACGAACACTGAATTTCATTACTCAGGAAGTGGACTTCGCCTTGGGCGGTTTGAGCGTGTTCTACTTCCGGTTCCTGTACATCGACTTCGTCTATCCGTACATAACGGACGTGTTCGCCTTCGTTTCCAAGGCACCCACTCGGATCCCCCTCACACAGGCTATCGTCTACCCTTTTCAGAAGCAGGTAAGAATGAGCTCGTCCTGGCTCCTCTTTGCCGAAACACTTTTTTCTCACTTTTATTAACATATATGGACGTGCACACGAAGTCAAAACTTTACACAACGCATTATTAGCGATTAGACCTAACTGCACTTTTGTCTTTGGATACAGCCATGAATTGAATTCATGAAGTTGAATTCTGACTGCGCGATGCACACTGCATCGTTCAGCTTCAAGCAACGCGCCCTAGATGTAAAAAAAATTAAATTTCTACGATAATGCTTCGTTCTATAAACTTGCTACAGCGGATGTACGCAGCCGCAGTTAATGCGATCCTCTAATGGACGGCCTACGCAAAAAAAAAAAAAAAAGACTAATAACCTATGTGGATAAAACTCTCCACAAGCGTGAAAATAAACTTTTTCATGTCTTCAATGTTTTAGTGCGAAATCACTACTTAACAATCTTGTGTGAAGCCACAAAGTAACTCGGGTAAGATCGGGTTAGTTCGGAGAAGCGTCGCGCAAGCTGCAGCCAATGGGAGGAGGGCGTCGCGCCAGCTGCCGCCGAGTGGAGAGAGAGGGAGGGGGGGGGGGGGGGGGAATGTGTGAAGATGAAGAGCGAGAAACGCGGTTGCGTGCTCATGCACATGCCAGAAAAAAAGAGACAAAGAATGGACACACGCTTCCACGCGTCTGCTCGGTTTAAGCACGTTAAAACCCTACCGCTGTTTTTTTTTTCTTTTTTTACCCTTCCATGGCTTCGAATAGTGTGAAAGTGGAGTAACTAAGACGACACGCCGTGACAGCGTCGGTGTCACCACTGCAGTATAGGCAATAACATAGCTGCTGTTCATCACCGGATAGTTTAAATCAGATAGTGCTCATGTATGCTATGCGGGAGGCTGCGCGCGCCCTGGCGCAGGTGTGGATGGCGCTCTTCGCCTCACTGCTCGTGGCGTGGTCTGCTCTGGTCCTGCTGCGCCGCTGGACACCACGGGACAGATTGGTCGGCTCTGAGCCCGAAGTCTGGCTGCTGTTCGCAACGCTCATTCGGCAGAGTGGGTCGCCTTTCTCTTGTTGCCTCACTGCTTTCAACGTTCATATGTTCGGACATTCGGTCATTTAAAACGTGTATACGATGTCGTATCACACATTAAACACTATCATAATTATCAGGCAGGTTAAACGCATGATGAGCAAAGGCTTCCCTTTCTAATCAGTCCTGTCCTGCGCTAGCATCATTTACCCAGTCCCAGCAAATCTCCTAATCTCATCTCCCCCAACCAACTTCCAGCTAGTCCCGAATACGCGCCGCTGCCAAGGGTGTTCACTTTTTTTACCCGAACCTTTACCCGAACCGACTACGCGTTATCTGTCCTCCGAATTGCATTTCTTTCTTAATTACATTTTAATGCGATATATTTAGAGGTCCCGTTCTCGAGAAAAGCTGTCGTCCGTCCGTGTTCCGAAAAAAAAATGACGGTCGATTTGCATAGTTAGGCAAAAATGCCAGTTGGATGCGCCAGCACTGTATGGCCATTGTTTTGCTTTGTTTATCTCGGTTTTGCATTCTTTATCCTGGTTATGCTTTGTTATTCGTTGTATTTCTATACGACTGAAGTGGTATATCAAGTGTATGCTGTGTGCTGTAAGTGTTTGCATGGCCTGACTGAAGGACCGTAGATACACGACACAATGTTTGTACAGTACTTATGCTTGCATAACAGTCACGGCTCCCGTTCTGCAGAAAGTCAGGCGTGGTCAGCTTTGTCGTCGTCGGCGGCATTGAGAGCGGAAGAGTAGATGGCCCACATGCCACCTAGGTCATGTAAACTTGTGACGTCATCATAACCTGCCTGTCATAGCAGGTGCCAAACTCCTGTCAACCGGAGAGTCAGAACGCATTGTTTAACCGCTGCACCACTGCTCCAGTAGTGGTATGAGGCCTCCCCGCGATATATGAATATACGAAAGAAGAGCAGTACTTGCGCGGGAGGGACCTCTCATGCTTAAGGGTAGGTTAAGATCATTTTGGATGGAAAAACAGCGCAAAAGGGACGGAAGACAAAGATCGGCAATTCATTCCAGTGTTCGCATGAATAGCCGATTGATGTGGTCAACGTTGATGCATTTGTTGATACGGCTTGGTTGTAGTGCAAAAAGGCTTGTTGCAATAAACCCCAGTTGCAAGTTAGCGTCAGTCCTGTCTTTTGCGTGCTTTCCGTGTCCTCGTTTCTTGAGTTAAAGTGCTGGCCTAAATCGGTTAGTACACGGGCGGTTTTGTATTTCGTATAGCCATATTCAACATCTTTTCGGCGTGTTACGAACGCTGGGGTGCTTTTGATTTTTCAACGCATGGCAACGGCATCCATGGCGGCGCCGCAGGCGACTGGAGCAGCGAGTACCGCACTCTGAGCTTCCGCTGCCTGCTGTCGGCGTGGCTGCTGCTGGCCCTGGTGGCCTCCAACTCGTACAGCTGCCTGCTGCTGTCTTTCATGAGCGTGCCTGCCTTCTCGCCGCGCGTCGACACGCCGGAGAAGCTGCAGCAGGCCATCCTGGAAGGAGAGTACACTGCGGGCACTTCCAACGGCACCGCCCAGTACTCCCTCATCATGGTAATGGTGACGCAAGGAGCAGCACTGTAATCTGCTGAACTACACGGCCTTCTCCTGTCTTTCGTTTTCGTCAACGCTTTCGGGTTCAATACTTAAAGATCTGCAAACTGAAAGTGCTTCCTTCCGATCCCATAATGTTTACAATATGGCACTGGCTAAAAAAACCTGAATAGCTTGAAAGTGTCTGTCGGCTTTTTGAAAACACACAAAAAAAATGGTAACGTGGAAGCAACAAACACCCAGTTAAAGCAGCGTCACACACTATGTGGCTAATAACATTCAAAAGAGTAAAAATTCACAGGGACGCCTAATTACATTATGTATCGACAATGCGATAGGTGTTAATGCCTTTACCGGAAGTGACGTCACTTGCGGTCTAGTGACGTCACTTCTCGCCATCCAATGAGAATTATCCGGTCTGGCGACGTCACTGCCCTCCAGACAATGAGAATTTTCCGGTCTCGTGACGTCACTTACCTCCATCCAATGCGCGAATTTAATGACCGACACATTTTTTTTTTCGATGAGGCTTTTAATGCTGGCGCTTTAGAAATATTCAAACATTACAAAATCAAACACAAATTACGAAACTCCATTGAGAAAATATAGTTTGAAATCGTTTCGCAAGAGGTGATAGAGACTAGGCTGAGCAGTTAACGCAGAAATGAAGTGCGTTGTGGCCACTACATGCGACGAATTGCGAGCACTAATCACAAGGGAAAGTTTGAAATCGCCGAACGCACAGCCGCAATGGCTTAGCTTTGTGCTTTCAAGCCCAATTACGGCTGCCCTGTATTGTGATAACACCTGTATACTGAGACCTGGGTGCTTGCACGGAACCCCAGGAGGCCGAATTCATCCCCAGAGCGCTCATGGCTCACAGTAGAGTCCTGCGTTGTAAAAATTAAAACAACCAAAATCACAAATTCTGAGACACAAGTCCTGGTGCTTTGCATTCAGATACACTGTTCTATTCTTTCAACAAACACTCTGACCTCAGCTGTGTCTAAATCCGCTGCTTCTTGATTCTGATTTAAGAAATAAAAGTCAACGACGCTACGAGCGCATTAGAAGTTTTCATAAGTATAGCCAGTCTTTGTTTATTGCTTATATTTGACACATGTGGATGAGTTCATCATGGCGAGCAAAAAAAAATAAAAGATATAATACTGTCATGTGATTAGAATTATGTTCCACTTTATGGTACAGAAGAAAGACGGAAAGAGCCGAAAAGAGGTCATCTTCCTTGCTCTTGAGTTGATTCTTGTACATTTTCCGGCATTAAACCTCTATCTCCTTTTTTTCCTTAATACCTGAAATCTGTGCACCGGCGAGACGTTAAGGCACTTTTCTTAAGCAAATACATCACAGTGACGTGCAAACCTACCAGGAACATGTAGGTACATGCCGTTTACAAGATCAGACACATCAACTTTACCATAAAAAATGTACAGTGCAGCAAAGCAGCGTCGCGAAACCGCCTGCTGGGGCACCGTCATACGGCCTTGACAAGGAACATGCAATCGAAATAGGCCCTACATCCGAATTGGTGGTGCCTGTCCGGATAGGGGTTCTCTGTTGCTGCAGCAATCGCTCTGGCAAACGCGGCTGCTGTGACTCGCCTATTCAATCCTAGGCTGCGACAAGCTGCGCGTCCAGCGCATGCGCAGTAACGGTAGCTAAGCTCCGCCCACTTCGCTCTTCTCCCTAGCGCCGCGCGCGCCCGTTCTTCCAACCACTCGTGTCTGGCTCCGCCTCCTCTCCCACCCGCCGCCTCTCCTCTTCCGTGGTTGGTTGGTTGGTTGGTTGGTTTATGGGGTTTAACGTCCCAAAGCGACTAAGGCTATGAGAGACGTGCCTCGAATTTCTCCTCCAAAGAAATTCAGCCGCCGCGGCCGGGATCGAACCCGCGTCTTTCGGGCCAGCAGCCGAGCACCATAGCCACTGAGCCACCGCGGCGGCTCTTCCGTGGGGGCCAGCAGCACGGGTGATACCCTATTACAGCTCTCGCTGTAAAACGTGTGATTTTCTAGCGATGCTAAGAAAGTGCCCTGAATGGCAGTGACCGGCTGCAGGAAGCTCGCGAGGGGCCGACGGCGACTGTTCGCGCTTCCATGCTTGGCCGTCCGGACCTGTTGGTTCCGAACAAACAGAGGGGTCTGGCCATGGCTCTGCGCGAGAATTACGCCTACATCGACACCAAGCGAGGACTGCGCGCCGCCTTGCACGACCTGAATGCCACGAGCATCGAGGTCTCTTCAGGTCACGTGGGCACCACCATCATGTCTCTCGCTACACACAAGACGTGCTTCTATAGGGAAGCCTTCTGCACGGTGTAAGTGCCACAGTGAACGTTTGTAAATAGTTATGAGAGAGTTTTAACGCAGAGCATGGCGCCCATTGTCACCGCCGATAGGTACGCTCAGAGGGCCGCGAGTCTCCAGCTGCACAGTAGCTAGCCTGAACCTGGCCCGTCGCCACGTGCCCATGCGCGTTGCTGGAGCTGGTGGTCGTACTAAAACGCTGTACTAAAGCTATTAGCTAATTAAAAGCAGAGGCACGCAGTAACACGCAACTTCTACGACACAGACCGCGAAGCCATTCCTTGCGCCTTTAACGGACACAATACAGCGCCATCTAAAAAGTGGCGCACCCAGCAATGCCTCACGAGTATGACGTAGTTGTAGATTGTGAACGCAGTTGTATTTGCACTGGTTTTATAAACAGTTCGCATGCGCTTTATATTAACGAGACACTAACGACAAATTGGCGTTGCCTTTTATAAGTGCCACCTTTTAACGTTAAATACGTTTTCACTGAAAACGAAACTTTTATAAGCTGGAAAAGACAACAAAAAAATGAAGTACATGCGTCGCCATCACCGCCCAGTTTCGCAAGTGAATTTCTTGCGCCGACACAAACACCGCGGATAGCAGACGCTAGACTACTCAGCCATTCACTTCAAAACGGTGATCCCAGAGTATTCTTTTAGATGTCACGAGCTCGGATCGAGTGGCGGGAAATTTTTTTTAATGCAGTTTTCTCATCAATAAAAGCACCTTTAATCTTCCATCTATCGGACAAATATCAGCATACACATTAAAAAAGTGAAATCAATTTTTACTAATAACAAAAATTGCAAACGAGTTCTCCTCAGCGTCTGTTTAACGATGACGCTGCGTTATCAGAGCTTTTCGTTCTCGGTTAAAACCCAGTTTCTGGCGATTCTCGCATTCCGAGCAGATTTCTGAAAAGTCTGGTTAAACCCGATTCCTATTTGCAGGTGTGTCCTCAAGAAAATGTCATTTGCGACAGCGCAAAGTTGAAGGAACCACATAGGAACTAGCGATTGCTTGTCTGCTAGCTTTTCTAGAGCTACGTTCTCAGGTAACTCTACATGATTTCAAAGTTCATTTAACGCTTGCTATTCATGGCTTGGCTTAATGAAATGAGAAGTTTGAAACGTACGCTTTAAAAGCGAGAGGCGAGCGCAGGTGCACCATACCGGCGTCTCAATAGCAGCATTGCATAAGCGCTACCCATGCCAACGACATCTTCCTCCAAGGCTCTGAGAGAGAGGAGGAGGAAAGGCCGATGTGTGTTTAAAACGACCGTTGTTATTGTGAATGAGTTTTCTCGCACAGTGCTAACAAAAGCAGGCTTAACTAAGTACGAAAGTAGGGCTAGTTGGTGCTTGTTAAACAGCTGCTAGTAACAATGCCTCAGCAACTTAAAAAGCAGGCAACATTTCATTTCGCTAAGAGTTTCTTGACCGTCATGTCATTTCGAAATTGTTTAAGAAAACTATGAGAAAAAAACAGTGTTTGGTGTATCAAACGAAAAAAATGAGCGCTAGTAATGAATTATCTTCGCCGAAAAAACTCGGTTTGTGTCCGAACTTGAAGACAATATAACCACAAATTTTTGCCATCTGAATCTCGAAAGTCGCAAGTCTGGAAAGGAAGGACCTTTCGATTGCAGTTAGTTACACCAAGGCTCCATTTACGTTAAATTTGAAGCAAAAGGCAAAAAGGGGCATCATTAACAGACAGGAAGAGAGCGGCGTGGATTAGATGGCAAATTAGAGTAAATGGTACTCCAACTGAAATCAGGCCGAAACGTACATGCAAAGGGCGTGTAATGTCGGTAACAGATAAGGATAAGCGATCGTCTTTCCGGGCAACGAGTGAATTCTAGGGAGATCGAAAGGTAGCTATCATTCAAAATTGCGATTAGCCCATAGCTCGAACAATGCCGGTTTTTAATAAAGGCTTTATTGTTGGTCCCTACCAACCAATTTGATTAAATTCCACTCCACGTAAACTTAAGCAACATATAATTTGAAACTGCATGCACAGCTGCATTCTCGACCAAAAAAAAAGTTTGTGCCATTTCAGCACGAGAACCGGAGAAGACTTTCGATCATCACTGAGCTTGCCCGTGTACGAAGTGGCGCTTTCACTTGCTATGGAAGAGCAAATAGAAGGGACATTCCTTGACTTCAGTAAAGCTTTCGGCCGCGTTTCCCCATGCAAACTAATGTTAAAACTGTAATGCAGAAGTGTTCCATTAGCGATCGTAAAATAGATTCATGCTAACCTTTCTAACAGGAAACACTTTTTCTCCTCCGAGGCTTTGTCCGTTGGCCCAGCGGTTACCAAAGAAACGTCCTTGAATGGCCATGTTTTATTCTTTATCTGCATTATTTATATCATTGCTTCCATCGACATCGCATCCCTCAGCACTCTTATCTCTTATTCAGTAACAACTGCTGCGTCGATGACGAGGCGTGTTTGGATGATTACTATAAGGATGATTCCCAATGGTGTATAGACTGGCCTATAAATTGATAACAATGTTGGAGCACAGCGTTATGGTATAATCCAACTGTAAATCCAAATGAGCAGTGCCATTGTGTTTGCAAGCTACAGCGTAATTAGTTCGAGTATAAGCTCAAAATACTGTACCAAACTATGCTGCCACCTGTTTCGTCACCAACCACAGATCCAGGTGGCTTGTCGAGTCCGGCCACTTCCTCAAGTGGGAGCGCGAGGACCAGCCCGTGCGACCCAAGCTGAAGCAGAGCCACTTCAAAGACATCGAACTGTCGGACGTGTACAGCCACGGCACAATTCTGATCGCGGGCTACTGCCTGGCGCTCCTCGCCCTTGTTGGAGAATATGCACATTCCCGATGTGAGTGGCACTTTGGCGGAATAATGCAGGGCAGGATCCCTGTGCGGTCCCGTACTTCCGAGTATTTTCCAGGTACTTACTGCTTTTAACAGAAAGAAGGTTCAGTCGTGAATGTCTAGCATCTGTATAGGCTGCGCCCGCTGTACTACTCTCCTTGGGTCATTTGCACACGAAGTACGAGACGAAATCACTGATGAACCGGATCAAGGGCTAAGGCATCCTTTTTCTGAGTCCTTCTAAACGAAGACACCTATGTATTGAAATTTTCAATTTCAATGCACACCACTCGTTTCTTGAATGTTTTTCAAAAAATGGAAGTCATTGCAGTCTTTTCATATATAATTTCTCATTTGAAAGGGGCAATTTTTTTTTATGGGGGGAGGGGGGGGGGGGGTTCTCCCCATCTCCTTAAAGAAGCATAGACCTAATTATAGTTATGTCTTCTTCTCTGTAATGACGCATAAAAGATTAGAAGGCATAGATCACCCTGCGTTATTCGCTTACGATCGCTAAGTAATTTATCACAACCCCAGGTGGTCGAAATTTCCGGAGCCCTCCACTACCGCGTCTCTCATAGCCTTAGTCGCTTTGGGACGTTAAACCCCATAAACCAACCAACCAATTTATCACTGTATATCTTCTATTTTGCTATTTTAGTTTCGGTTTCGGCAACCGAACGATAGATATGACGTCAGAGGTGGCTTTGGTCACGAGATGCATGAGAAAACCTGAAATATAACTGTTGACACTTAGTTATAATTCACTACTAAGCTTAAGCCAGCCTGTTTCAAGAACCTGACTGAGTACAGACGATGTATCAGCGGTTTTATTGCTGCTACTTTTATGCCTCACGGTACCTAAAACCATGGACCTTTGATGTCACAGCCCTCGTTCGGTTATTGAAACCCGAACCGAAACAGCGTCAAGACAAAATTCAACTATAAATTATTTAGCGGTCTTAGGTGTAGTACCGCGAGGCGATCCATCATCTAAGGCACAACATAAAAGAAGAAACCATGCAAGCAAAAATTTGGTGCCTACACTCCTTTAAATCAACCCCTTGGCGAAACTGTGTCGGAAAGACGAGAGAGAACGAAAGAGGCAACCGAGACAGGAAACGCAACGGTCGCAGCGAGAAAAATGATTCTTGATTTGGATACGCCCCACACAGCTCCCTCGTGACGTCATATCGTACTATTGCAGCGCAGTTACTAGTATACAACGTCATCGCACCAAGTGGCCCACCACAACACCCTGTGGAAATAGGCGGGCTTTGCGCTGCCGAAGTGTACACAAAAGACGCTGATTCGTCACTCAGGTGTCGAGACAGCCGCAGCCACTGTTGATTCACCTTCCGTTGCGGAAGGAAGATGGAAGCTGCTATAACTTATGGAGGGGGGCTAGTGTCGCGACGCATGAAGATAGCTCTATGACTAAGAGGAAAACATGCTTTCGAAGCGCTTGCTGTAAACCGTGCCTGCGCTCTTCTTTAAACAGTCTTGTTTTGTGTGGTTCATAAGGAAACGGAACGAATAATTTACTTGTTTCATCGTGCTATTTTCGTTCGGCGCCTTGAGCGCGCTTAGCACTTACAAGCGCCTTGGATATTATGCAAGGCGTATTAGTTCATCACTGTCCTCAATAATTTCTTTTCTCTCTGTCATGAGATAGAAAAATAAAACTTTGAGGGTGTTCTTAACCACATTCTTAAAGAATAAAATGCATTAACATTTAGACTACCTGCTGTTTGGTCTACAATGTGTGTCTAGTGTAGTTTTTGCAATTTTGCTGCGAGAACTCCGGTTAGAACTGGCTCCATTGCCCTTATATGGTATGCATGAGTCACTTTTTTGAATGTTAGAGTACTTTCCATTGGGTTATCACATGGGGTTATACTGATCCGACCCACTAACCCACCTTAATCCATTTTCTGCGGCGGGCCAGCTTCCATACTTCAGGGGTTCTCACATTTTAAAATTTGGTAGTGTTCTATGATTGGTTCACTCGTAGTCACGCGGTGTTGATGACGTCACGACCATTTCAGTCGCATTCATAGATCGCAGGGGGGGGACTGAACCACTGTCCCAGTGGTTAAGCGATGAGGCACCGCCCGGCAGGTGGCTGCTTCAAACAAAGCCACCGGTGAGGCTTCTCAGACTCATGTTGCTCTTCCCGGGCACCCATAAGGCTCCCGTAAGGTGGCAATTGCATTGAATTTGACAACGGTGGGCAATTCGCTCACAATACGGTGGACATATTGCCACCTACCACGGTGGGCAGGTTGTGATAGCGTCACAAGGTAATGTGGCCTTTCAAATTTGGTGCTGCTTCCTGATTGGTCGATTGGGATCACGTAACCCCGATTACGTCATCAGGATCAGGTGGCCCCTATTGACCAATCAGGAAATTTTGGTACTGAGAAACCGGAAACTACACGATTACAGCCTGAACGCTATCGCATTAAAAATCTAGTGCTCTCAGTCTCCACGTGAACAGAGAAGCGTACCTTGCTGTACCTCGTCAGTCCCAACTCCATGGTACCTCGTAAGCTGTACATTGCCCCAGCTCCACGGCCCCTCGAAAACTACTTCGCCCCACCTACATGGTACCTCGTAAGCTATACCTGGCCCCAATTGCACTACGCCTGGTAGCGCTAGTTACCATTACGCTGCCAGTTAATCAAAAGCACCAACTAGCCCGACTTTCTTCTTTAATCTTAACAGCTGTACCTCGCACCAACTCCATGGTACACAAAGCTTTACCTTACCCCAACTCCATGGTACCTCGGCAGCTTTACCAGGCCCCAACTCCATAACACCTTGTAAGGTGCACCTGCTACAACTACGAGGTACCTTATAAGTTGTACTCCGCCTTAACTTCGAATGCCTTTAAGACACCTGAGTGCATAAGCATCGCTCGGAGCGCTTCATTTCCGCGCCACGATGGAGAAAACTTACAGCCCTTCATTTGTCACATTGGCAAAAAACGAACGCAGAAGTTAAACAAGACGTCGCCGAATCATGACTCAATTGTTCCGCTTATCTCTTGCCCTTCCCGCCACACCTTCCCTACTCTCTTTTTTGGCAAAAGACATCCCAAAGGCTGCCGCAAAGCACGGAAACCTCCAGGACCAACACCGTCTCGTCGACAACACTCGGAAGGCAACAGACTACTCCGTGGACCGGCCGCGCCGGAGTAAGAAGCCGCCGCAGACGCAGCAGCAGCAGCATCAGCAGCAGCAGCGTCGGCGGCGCGGCGGCAAGCGGTCGGCGGTGGCCACGGCCCCCGCGCAGCCGTCGCTGCCTCCCGTGAGCTGGCCTCGGCGGTGGGAGACGCGGGTCGTGGGTCAGTCGGGTTTCAAGCGCGTCTCCATAAATCTCGGCCCGCACGCGTTTCCCAAGAGAGGAGACCCGACGGCGCCGTGCACCGGCACTTCCGGAGGGCAGCCGGTGGTGGGAACTAGACACGACCGCCGTGTGCCACCGCGCTTGCCGCCAGTGAGCACCTAGCGCGGGGAGGCGCTGGACGCTTCACGGATTCGTGATGCTTTCTCGCTGGATGCTGTGCACGATGTGATTAACGTTGAGTGCTACTACAGAGTCCGCCCAACTGCATTCAATATTGAAGGGCAGCGAATTCTGTACGGTCATCAAAAAGAAAAAAAATTTACGTGTGTATTTCATGTACGCGCATATATGTGTAATAACTAGAGATCGGATTTTAGGCAAATGCCTATTTTTTTTCGACGCTTCGTAGGCGCACCATTTTTACATATGAGCACGAATTAGCTATTGGCAATATGTTTAATACTCTTTTTATAGTGCCTATCAATGCCTATTTTGGGTGTCAGTGCCTATAAATGCCGATTTCCGACGTCGGTGACTAAAAATGCCCTATTTTACAGAAAAGGGGCCTGAATACGCTGTGGTTTTCTTTTCAGATTCTGTTTGCTTTCGAATCCATTTCGGTTTTGAGTAGAACACACACGTGGCAACATTAGATGAACTCGTCAGTTGGCTGTGGTGAACACTGCACCTACGCCGGCTGTGTACACAATACCAACCACGTCAGCCGAAAATATCGCAGCAACCTTTTTCCTATTTTCTGCCATTTTATTGTGGCAGCTTGTTGATGACTTTGGCTGTTAAAGTGGTAGTTGACCAGATGGCACCACATTTCGGAAAGTATACGGAGTAAGTTATAGGTTCGTCCAAATAATTCCCATTGGTTCCAATTGAAACCAACTGTAAAATGTTCCATAAACCTGCTGGAAACAGTTTAACTGATTAAAATTTCCACCTGGGTAACCTGCCTTATTTTCGTTCCTTGTGCCCCAGCCGCATGCCATCTTCATCAAATGGCATTTGGCGGTAATCTCGGTGGAGGAGGCCACACTAGAGAGCTGGAAGTCGTGCGTGCATACGAAAACGCATTCGTGCACTCAGATCATAGAGCAAATGACTCAAACAAAAAAACGGCTTCTAATGTTCGCACCTTGCTTAAGGTCCCAAATAATTGCTGCTGTGTTTTTGTTTTATTTTACGGCAGATATTGCACGCTGAAGTTCGGAACTGTGTGCACTTTTGATAAAGTTTATAGTGCCTATTTTTCTCCGTTAGGTGCCTAAAATGCAATTTTAGCCGCCTATTTATGGCGCCTAAAACGTGTTTTTAGTGCCTAAAAATCCGGCCTCTAGTAATAACATTTCTTGCACCCTTGTGGCATGACGCTGAGTGAAATTTCGCGAGAAATATGGAGACACGTGAGCTAATTACACATTGTAACCAAAACAGCTCGAAAGAATCGATCAACCGATTGATTGATTGATTGATTGATTGATTGATTGATTGATTGATTGATTGATTGATTGATTGATTGATTGATTGATTGATTGATTGATTGATTGATTGATTGATTGATTGATTGATTGATTGATTGATTGATTGATTGATTGATTGATTGATTGATTGATTGATTGATTGATTGATTGATTGATTGATTGATTGATTGATTGATTGATTGATTGATTGATTGATTGATTGATTGATTGATTGATTGATTGATTCGTATACGGCCATGAAAAAGATCAAGGCCGCGGACGGTCAGGAGGTGTCCGGTAAAAGTGCGTGCAAACGACGAACGGCGGGTAAAGTTGTGTATCTGCGAAAGTTGCTAGTTCTGACTTGTGTGCCTCGTGGTTTGCTTCACTTTCAGTGTACTAACGACTCGCCCTGAATCGTCGGTACTGACTTCACATTGTGCAGGGTCCAATCCATATCGATTCAAGGAGCTGTTTACTGTTTAGCCTTTGTGTCGCTAGGCTTGTGAGCTGCTTGCGCTGCTGTCTTGTAATTGTGGAAGCTCCTGATTTCCGTGCGCAAATGCCATTTGTGATGTGTCAGTAATTACTCATGCGTTAAATACAAAAAACAAATAACTGCGTTATTTACCTTCTGGCTCACTACTTCGACCAGTAAAAGATGTCGACATACCCGTCCGCATATGCCCAGCTGTCCTTTTCGTCAACGTTCGTCACAGAATATTCCAAAATTACCACTAATTTTGCCCCTGAAAACTGCATTTTTAAGTTCACTTATTTTGTTGGCAGTAATTCTCGAAACCGTGCTGTGTCGAAAACATTTCACATAACCACTAATTACCTCTCGATTCTGCAATACCACTCCACCTTGCACTGTGTGGGAATTGGAACCCGCGTCTACATGAGCGCGATGGCAGATCATCGCATTGGGAAGCGTAACGCATCAAGACATGGACGAAGGTGGGTCAAAGAATGTTGCAAAGAGGTTTTTCACTCTTCTCACTTAAAAAAAACACAAACAAATTAGAATGGCACGCGCATCTGAAACTGCCGTAGCCAACCTTCCAACTCCACGTTTGTGAATCAGAAGCAAAATCACCAAGATTCCTATTGCGATGGGTCGCATAAAAACCAGCTCAAAAATCGACTTCCTCGCTTAAATTGGTAAATTGATAAATTGGTAAATTCGTTTCTGAGGAAAGTAAATGGCGCGCAGTATCTGTCTCACTTATATCGGCGGAAACCTGAACTGCGCGGTAAGGGAAGGGAGGAAGGTGGGAGCGAAAGAAGGAAGAGAGAAAGAGGTGCCGTAGTGGAGGTCTCCGGAATAATTTCGACCACCTGGGGATCTTTAACGTGCGCTGACATCGCACAGCACACGGGTGCCTCTTGCGTTTCGCCTCCGTCGAAACGAGGCCGCCGTGGTCGGGTTCGAACCGGGGTACACCGGCTCCGACTTCCTCGCTTAACATATTCTTTCGGGCACGTCATGAGGCTTATATGACGTGTGACGCGGTATTAGATCGGCATAACATAACAATTCTTTTCGTTCGCCTATATTACAATGCTATCATCCACCGGATCGATTTCAGCGACAACGGAGGCCTAGTGGCCCCTCAGCCAGTGACAAAAACCTAAAAAGACCAGAACTGGAACATAACTTTATAATATCCCGGTCATGTTTTACTCGCGTAATCGCGGTTTCCGTTTCCTTTTGCGCGCACCCACTCAACCGCACCCATACCGCCAACACTATTCACTTCTAACTCGAGCAGCTGCAGGAAGAACCGTGCAAACCACACTTAGGAGTTACTCCTCAACACCGCAACTTGCCCGTGTCACAGCGATACATTATGCGTCCTACCAGACTGTTTCTGCCGGCGATTTCAAAGTTGTTTTCAGCGGCAACACCGCGCCGTGCAACAACCTCCATTGCACTGCGCAGCGTAGATCCGCGTGCAAGGTCGCCACCCGCGTGCGTACACGTATGTGTGCGCTCGCGTAGCGTGTGTAAGGGCCGCTTGGTCGGGCTCTGCGGCCATCCATTATAACACAATGACTGGGAACACAGAGAAGGTCGCCCGCCGCTCTTCCCTGCTCGAACGATGCGACTGCACGAGCTTGTTTTGACGGCGAAAATGTTTTCTCTCACTGGGACTCGCGTGCGACGGTTCGACGCCCTCACCCCGTACCGAGAAAGGCGTTGGAAAAGCAGTGACGCAATGAGGCTTCGTAAAGCGTGGCACGTAGGCTATGAGACTGCGCTGCAGCGAATGATCGGCGATATTAAGCTCGCTCGAATTTGTATCGGCTCAGCACCACATTCTCCTGGCCTAAAATAACAAGGTGCCCTTGTTGCTGAAACCTTTTTACCTATAAATCTGAGACACAGCTGTATTAAAAACTGTTTCCTTAGTGCTGCTCTATATTTTTTTTTTTTTTTGCAATAAACTAGAACTCGTTGTAGCAATAACGTCCCAAGGTACGCACAGTCCTGTCCTGAGAGTCACCCTTCTCTACTCTTCTCTCTTTCGCACTCTCCCATACAAAAAAAGCTCAACTATATAAGCAGGTTTGCAGAATCGCCAAAACAAGTCTGCTTTTAGATCCGCGTCAGTTCTTTGAAACTTGTGAAGCAATAACAGTCCACTAAATATTCTCACCTAGACGGCAACTACCATGCGCTAGAATTTTTTTTTTTTTTAGAAAATGTGGTTGCGCGAACGTTATTACCAAGCTGGCATTTCCTGAAGCTGTCTAATCCGTCATAATTTACCAGGCCTAAAAAAAAAAGAACGCAAAGGGTGTAGCATATTTTTGCCTTAGACGAGGCTCCTCGTCGTAGGAACGTTAAAAATAGTCTCCACTCCAGACTTTGTAATCCGATCTCGTAGAGAGAGATCAACAGTATAAATTTTCCTTCTATTGCTCTGTGCCCTGCCTTTAAAATATCGATTTAGCCAGAGGAGCTGCCTTCGTCGTTTTTATTACTTTTTTTTTCGTGAGTAACCTTTACAAAGTTCGACCTTTTTATAGCAAAATATGTCACTAACAGTTTAACAGTTCTTTGGACTTGTGTGTGCAGATTTTGTGCACTGATTTCCATGGACAAAAAAGTGTGTGCAAGTTTCGCTCCATAAAATTTTGGGCTCTAAATTTCGATCCGCAAAATTCTATGCGAGGTTCTTGTCCGCAAAATTTTACGAACTGATTTTTGTCCGCCGAGGGTGCTCTGGCGGGGCGGACGGGTGGGCACGTCCAAGCAGTCCCAGAGCCCTGGTGATTGCACCATCAGGGGTCACGTGGTCCTGGTGGCTCCCGAAAGTAAGAGTAGTGCTTCATTAAAAACAAAAACTATACACAGAAATGCAGTTCACCACTGTCCCACGGACGGTGGACGGGATGCGGGCCTGGCTTATGCGTGGGTGCACGTAAGCCTCTCTACAGTTTCTTCCTGCACACTCACTACTCCCCAGGTGGGCCTGACTCATGTTACCCGTGGCTGCGTGGAAATGTCTGCGCAATTCTGTGCCAATATTCGACATGCATCATACATCTGTGGCCACACTGAAGACATGCTTGGTGTGTCCCTACTGAACAAATTGAGAACGTTGCCAAGGAAAGAGACACAGCCAGAAAGATGAATGATAATCGTAAAGCCGATTAGTACCATGTGTATAGACTGAAGAGACACCAAATAACCTGTCCCTTTCTCAACTACATCGCATATTTCTTTTATTAGCACCGTACTGCTGCAATACTGCTTCGTCCGGCGGAACAGCGATACTCCACAACTTGTTTTTGAACTTTCACCAAAATGCCTTTTAGTGCAAGTGACGCAGAAAGTTAATAAGCTCCATTTTGTTCTCTTTTAAAGGCGGAAACTCTGGACAACGGAGCTGCGTTTTTTTTTGTTTTTTTTTTTTAAGCACGACAAAACATGTTCTATCTTCCATAGCAGGGTACGCTTACCGCGGACCAAACATAAATCGTCCTGCCTTGAACTTTTCCTACAACATTGCCGAGAGTGTAATCCGGACAAAGGGTAATATAAATCCCAGCCTTTCCGGTCAAAGTGCTCTGCTACGAGAACAAAGTCTAGAAAGTGAATCACCTCATTCCTATAGCGAATGCATTCAGGCTAAGCGCAATGCAGCAAGAGGTTTCAAATGCGCTCTCACTAAAACTAAACTGCGCGTTGTTAAACAGAAACAATTGCTCTGAAATAGAATATGGCGTCCGACTTTACGTTACTGTTGGAAGGCAGGGGGCAGAACTACCTACAGGCGTTCCCGCTCCGTGCATTTGTAATGAGCGAAGAAAAAAATCCTGACCTGGCCATAAGTTGAGACTCGCGAAAAGAGGGCAACGGCCGCTGAAACAAAGAAAAGCATTGGAGAATTGGGCCGTTGTAAGCAAAATTTGATTTTTTTTTTTTTCAGGCTCTAGAGACAAACTCACAGATAAGCAGCAGCATGCTACGCGCTAGAACCGAACCCGTAACCACCCCGTGTTGCGTTCGGTTCTGTACCAATTGAGCAGCAGTGATTCGGTCGTGCCCTCGCAGGCTTGTTTTGAGCCTTGAAAATCTTTCACGTATTCTATGTTTTTTTTTTTTCCAAAAACGGGTTTCTTTCTCTTCAGTAAAGGCAGGTTACCGAATGCTCCATGCACTATCCGCACAATATTTAGCACGGCGTTTTTTTTCTGTTAGATTTTTCTTTCCCTATTCCGCGAACGCGCACAGTATACAAGGAATAAAAACTGAAGCAGCGTCGTACGCTGTTCAAGGTCTATGCTTTCAAGCAAGCGCGGATGTGTATGTTCATGCATGTGCATGTTAGCGCTCATGCGCATGCGCGAATGTTCATGATCGTGTCTATGCTCATGTCCGTACACCTTGCGTGCGTGCCCGCACTCACGTAATTTCAACCTCACAAACGTGCGCGATCATCGCGCGCATACGTACTGCATCTTTCGTGGGCAAGGTGGCGCGCACTACGGTTGCGCAGGCAGAAACAGAGCTGCAGGAGAGGAGGAAAAGCTTTCGAGCGTTCGCTCAAATTAATGGCGGTGTCACAGTTGCTCGCGTGTGGTCGCCAATGCGGCCACACGCTGACCCGACGACGCAACCAGGGGCTCCCCGCTGAGTGGCGAGATCACCAGCAGAGCATAATATCAAGAACAAAAACTAAATAAACTTCACGGGTAAAATGAGAAAGGCGGAGTGAGCTCGCGCTCGGTGCTTCCTATATGCTCGGGGCAAGCTGCTGCAGGGGTCTTGCTTCCTGGCAGCGTAAATTTGGCGTGATTTACACCCAGCACGCCTCAAAGCGGCTGAAATCCTCTCTCTTTAAACTCAGAGTGGCTGCAAATTAGTCTTCGATTTAGGAAGGACAGCAAAAGGTGGGGGGGAGACAGGTTTTAGAAAAGGAAGAAATGTCTACTGGGAGAACTCAGCGAAAAAGAACAAATCCGAAAATCGCGTGTTGTAACAGCGATAAAGCTCGGGCTCCTCTTCCCACGCCCCGCGGTTTCGAAAGAAAAGTCGGGCGGACAAGAAATCGTCGAGTGCGTAAAAATGTGGGCGATTGCGAAAATTTCTTTTTAAAACCTTGGGCGGGCGTAAAACCAGTAGTGTACAAGCGGCGCCACTTTTTGCAGCGTTTAAGCAATCCCTGCGCTTCGGAAGAGAAGAGAACCAATTCAGGCGTGTCTCAACAGAAAAACGGAGCAAAAGACGTGGACAAAAGAGACAAACACGACAGGACCAGCGCCAACTTGCAACTGAATTTTATTTCGCACCAAACCCGCCTTTATGTAGGCCAACACGCCCTAACATCCGTGTAATCACGCACAGGCAGTAGAAAAGATCGCTGCAAGATATCTAACACATGAAGCGCGATAGCAACCACGTAACATACTATCATGGCTAAAAAACCCAACAAAAAACCCAACAAATGCATAGCAAACAACACTACAACGGTCATGGCCAAGCAACTCTTAAACACCAAAAACGATACACACTCATGAGTGATACGAGATGACCAACAAGAAACATGGAAAAAAAGGTGAAGAATGAAGCGTTAAGACCAAAGCAGTGTCAAAGGTAAAAAAAAAAAAAGGTTGAAATGGATGAAGAGTGCAAACCTTAAAATTGGAAACGAAAAACCAGCAGCCACATGAATGATAACCGATGACCAACCAGAAACATGAAAAAAGATGGACGCGAAGCTGAGACCAAAGTCAGCGTCAAAGGTGTGTGCGTGGTGGCTTGCGCAAAGGCAGCGAAGGCTACGCTGCCGAAAATCAAACAGAATAAGGACTCCCGCATATTTCACTCAAGATCTGGGTGCGCGTTGGATATCCGCTACGGCAACTCTCAGGGGAAGCGTGCAAGTTAAGTTCAGTTTCGTACGGTTAATCTTTAAACTGGTCATTTCTATCAAGAGCGCGCTTACGTACTGCATGATTGACGAAGCTAGTCTTCATCTGCCCCCCCCCCCCCCCCCCCCCATCCCCACCCCCATTTCCCCCTTCCGCCTATCGGGAGCACTTCTTCCTTGTATACTTCAGAAAATATGTCATCATATTTGCCTGCGTGCACAATTTATCCCCCCGTACTTGTCGCCTAGGATGGATTACGCTCACAAGGTTCGA
The DNA here is from genome assembly GCF_055824585.1 of Amblyomma mixtum. NCBI lineage: Eukaryota > Metazoa > Arthropoda > Arachnida > Ixodida > Ixodidae > Amblyomma > Amblyomma mixtum. The sequence continues at coordinate 157,836,837 of NC_143017.1, read as the reverse complement.
ATAATATTTTGCAGAATAAAAACCAGTTTCCAGTCCTTGTACTCTGGACCCTTGAAGAGTTGAATCACCTTCGTGTACACTGGTGCTCATCACTGAACATAGTTTTTTTTTTTTTTTTTAAGCAAGTATTAGCTAACACGGTATGAATAGAAAATGTCTTGAGCCACTAAAATCGTTGTGTTACGCTCCTGTGAATTTTTTGTAAACGCTCCCCTCTTGAAGGCCTTTCTGACCCTGAAAATATATTTAAATAAACAAATAAATGTAAGCATTCATCACAGCTGCTGATTTGGGTGCGATACACCACGGTGGCTTACTGCTGAAGATCTTACCGACCGCGCAATTCTGCATACCTTATCCGTCTTTTTATTCGAAAACAAACCGTTCAATCCACGACTAGCCTGACAGCTTTATTTCTTGTTTATGCAAATAATTTTGAAACATGTTCGATATTCTTTGCTTTAATTTGTTCTTTATCCGGAGAGCAAACAGCTTAATCTCCGTTGTAATGTCTGCGAAGCTTTCGGTAAATGTGATGTAAAATCAAGAGAACCAGGTGTTTTCTGGGCTGTTTAATGCAATGAGTGTTTGAAAGACGCAAAATATAACAGCTATCAGAGAGTCGAAATTGTTCCGGAGACCTAGACATAGGGGAGTAACTACCCCTCCGAAAGCTACAGACAAACACTTAAAACAACCCACGAAGACTACACTCAATAGACCCAGAGTCATTTGACTCGCAATGCAAATTCTGCGGGGAGAAGGCGGACCTGTACCATATGGTATGGGCCTGCCAGCAAAATCAGGCGATCACTGTCAATAACCAGCCAACGCAGGAGGGGTAGGAGTCAGCTCTGACCAGCTCGGCCTTAGCCATTCTAGACTTTCACTCATCACAGATGGGGAATACGACCCCGTCTGCCAAAATTGTTACCAGGCGAAAATCGCCACCCAGGCGCACATTCTCTGGGGTTGCGCGGGAAATCCGCCCCCTCGTTCCTTACTCCCAGCTCTCTCCGAGGAAGGATGGAACCAACTCCTCATAAGGCCAGACAAGAGCATCCAACTGGCACTCATTTCGTGGGCCCAGGAAGTCGCCCCCACCAAGGGGCCACTTCAAGCTCACCTGCCCTAAATCCCGCCAATCTATGGCAATAAAGTTGTTTCTCTCTCTCTCGGACGAAACGAGTCAAAAGCAACTCATCGAAAGAGCCCGGACAGCAGCGTACGTCAATGGGGTTCCGGACTGAGAGCTTCAACCGCCGCTACAACCTCCTAAACAATTTCATTCAAATATTTTCACCCCCACCTCCACAACGGCACCTCTTTCCCTCTTCCTTCTTTCACTCCCACCTTCCTCCCTTCCCTTACTGCGCGGTTCAGGTGTCCACCGAGACATGTGAGACAGATACTACGCCATTTCTTTTCCTCAAAAACCAATTTACCAATTTGAGTCGATCACCTTCCCAGAATTTTTTTTAAATCCTTGATTAGAGCGCTACTGACTTTTCGTTTCCATGTTCGATACGATTAAATAGAGGTGAAAAACTCCTCTCTCCGTAAAAAATAAGTCATGGGTTCTTCCCACTCCACTCATGGCGGCACGCCAGCCATGTTAGGTCGTGTCTTGATTTACTCGCATATCGTTGCAGCTCACGGACTTTTAACCAGCCTATTAGCAGGTTAAGCATTTCGTGCGGGTACAGATTGTGCACCTTGTGCAACTTGTGCAGCAGCTTCTTCTAGATAAAGTGGCCAACGTTGCTGCATAAACCTGTAGTCAGCGTCCCATCGTCCCTCGCCAGGAAATAGGGCAGAGATCATATCGCGATGACAGAAGTTTCTACACTGCTTGCTTCATCGCGTAATCGTACTTCAAAAGTGCTGTAATTAGGACAAGTTTCTTCCGTCGTACAGTACTCGCAGTTGGTTTTGCAGAGTTGCGTGACCGCAATTCGTAACCGAGATATTACGCTGTTATAACGGCTCATCTCAATTGCTTGCGATTTGACAAAAAAAAAACATAGACTCGCCAAAAGTTGTAAGAAAAGAAGAAAATGCACTGTCCCGTCCTTCGTTTCATTGTGATTAAGACGCGTGTGGATGCCGAAACGTCAATCATTTTTCTTTTCTTCGAATTTTTGGAGAAGCTTTGGTCAAATCGCTATGAATTTCTCTCACCAGTTGGGATCTCGCGGAACCTTCTCATCTTGAGCTATACTTGAGCTCACAAGCCCGTAAAGTGCGAGCGTAATTATTCAGATGTGTCTGCTGGAGCAAAAGAAGTCGCATGAATGGACCTCTGAAAGATCATGACGAGAAAGACGGTCGAACCTTGTGTAGTTATTTCGTACATTAAATGTTGCTCAGGCCATTTCATTCTTTGCGAGATCATTTGCAGGCTACGTTGAGAGAACTTGACGCTGGACTAGTTGGCTTGTTTATGTAACATACGAAGGGCCACACATACAAAAATAAAAGTCTTGAAGGCATGGCACGCACTGAGCGCAATCACATCCGACGACACCAACTTTGTTTCGGTCTCCCTACCACCGCCAACGTATTCGCTTTGCTACTCTAGTGCACTGCCGGAAATTAGATGCACGCACTGCATGCCCTTTTAAAGTCCATTTCTTCGTTTAGGTTTCAGCTGAATCATCTACTCGTGTTCGTTCCTTAGTACGAGCTGTCTTCTTTTTTTTTATCCTCTGTCTGTATTCACATCACATCCAACTTTCTTTTCAATCCCACGCAGCGCTGTCCTCAATCTGATTTAAATTTCTAGCTCGCAAATTTCTTCCCCGCGGGTGAGTACCAACGGAATGAATCAATCATGTCATTTATGTTCTGACAAGCATTGGTAGACTTCTGCTCAAATACACTCCAGCTAATTGGTATCTAGCTGCTGATTTTCTTCTATTCTTTTCTCATAGCCTGGTTCTGTAGTCACTGCTCGGACTGCACAAATATACCCCCTCTCTGCGTACAGTACCGTAAACTGTTTCCTCGGCAGACTGTCTGATATTACTTTTCACCCCACTAGTTCTCAGCCATGCCACATATTTTGCTTGTTATTATCCTCAGAGCCACTTTGCGGCGAACTAAATTAAAGTCGCCCAAGGACATCAATACAGAAAAAAATGCTGGTACACTCGGGCTAAGAAAATGCATTTCTTCGGATTCCCCACAAAAGCCATCTTTTTTTTTTCGACTAGGATCATCTAATCCTTCTCTGTAGGGTAGGACTTCCTCTTCTTCATCATTCCGTTGGCCTAAGCTGCGCATAAAATGTCAGACATACGTAATTATCTTCCTGGACAGGAACCGTGAAACTCATAGTCATCGACCCTCCTGTATACGGTAGCATTGAATTGCAACCTCCAGTACTCAGTCCAGACCACCCACTCCTCGGCACACACAGCCCAGGCCTAAATGGATTATCTTAGCGTTGATGAATGGCATCCAGATTGTCCAGTTTTAAAGAGCGACTTCTAGGTTACTACATAATACATCGACACCGACGACGCTGCTTACTCCGAAGAAGGTTTATGGAAGATCTTTGTAGGACGCTAGCACCCCAACCCCTTACAAAAAATAGAATGTCCATTGACTTCTGTCTATAAAGTCTATAGACTCTCTATACACAAATTCCAGAGCACAGTCTGCAGGCAATACAAATACTATAGACAGTCTACGGGCAATCTATAGATTTATGCCCATACACTTTTAGTAGACTTTTGTCTGTAGGCAGTCTACAGACTATGACTAGACACAAATAAATATCTATAGGAAGGCGCTAGAGTCTACAAGAGGTCTATAGACTGTCTATAGACCATCTTTATAAGGGATGGACGGCTGATCTGTTTTACGCGAGCACTTTATAATAGTCAGACCCAAGAGAATAAGAGGAAAATTTCGTATCTCAGAGCAGAAAAACGGTTATAGCCAGTGCACACCCCCAGGTGCCCCTGTTAGCAACGTCAGTGCACCAACTCGGGCACCTGCCCGTGTAGGCGGATGAGGCCGACCGCTATCAGGGTGCGGTATCAACACTCGTCTGAGGATAACTTAATCGCTTCACAGTTCGTTCAGCCCACACGCCCTCACTAATTGCCGCACAGGAGAGCGGCGAACGAACGAGGAAGACGATCGACTTACGCGTATACGCCACGGACGCCGAGCGTAAAATCCGAGAGGCACATATTAAACCGAGCACGTCGCCTGCGGCGGTGCGCCGGCCATGTTAATGCCGGAGCACAGCAGCGTGATCGGACGGACGAATCAGGACGTGTCTAACGCTTGGCGGATCTCTTCTAACTGACCGGGCAGAAAAAGAAAATAAATGGGGAAGATAGCACTCGTCCAGCGCACGCATTAGTGTGGACGACAGCAGCGAGCGGTACGCGCTGTCGCCTTGCCTCAATCAAGGTTAACTCATATCAGGTCCGTCTCGCACATACGCCATCCCTAAGCACTGCACCTGCCCCGTACGCTGCCACATTTATTTTACGCGCTTGGGCTGACGGCAACGCGCACTGTTTCGCATTTGTTGCGCAATGCATACGGTTTCGCAACTGTATGACCTGTATGGGAAAACAGGGGAAATATCGTCCCCTTGCACTCGAATGAATCCAATTGGGGGAGGGGGAGTTACAAACCGAAGCAACCCCGCCGCGCGCACAAAATGCCGTGGGGGAAATGCTCTACAAGTTAGCCACTACCACGTGCAGCTATCTGCGCACAAGCGTTCTTCTTCATCGAAATGCGGCAGTCGCGACCACCGGAAATCCCTAGCTCACGCTATGGGTAAACTGGCCACTCCATTATGAAAGGGAAGCAAACATTCGCATGCAATGAGCGATCACTTCACGAGTACGAGTAGAAACAGCGCCTTTCGGTGTTTTTCAAGCAGTTTTCTCGTGGGGGAATAAGTTACCGCACTTATTTCATCAACTCTGTGAAACTAATAAGAATATCCATTTTTTTTTCAGTTTCTTTATTATGTCCATTTGTTTTGGTACACTACATGGGCATCACTGTCTGGATTCTTTGTCAAATGCTAGCCATATCCATGCAATAATATCGGAGAAATTCAGGACAGTTGCTTCCTACTGAACAGTTACTATCATCATCAGTCTGACTACGCCCACTGCAGGACAAAGGCGTCTCCCACATCTCTCCAATAAGCCCTACAAATATGCCCCACCAAGTGACGAGCGCCTGTCGGTGTGAGGGCTCCACAGTAGCACAGTGCGGGTTCGTCGTGCTGGAAGCCCCATAATGCACTAAATGAGCCACAGCATACAGCGCAAAAGCGAATTTGATAGTCTAAAAACTGATATAGCTGTTGATAACACTCACTCATAAACCTGTAATTACTACCAGGCGCCCAACTGCAAAAGTTAAAAAGTTAACTGTCGGATTTAGCATGTTTCTGTTCTGCCGTGACAGTTTGTTCTGTTAATGTTTTCTACTCTGTGCACCAATGAACCGTACGCCTCCTTCAAAGGAGATGTATGCGAATGCGTTTTGCAGCTACTTCTGGTACGGGGAGTCAGAGAGGGTTCGCTTATAATGATTTCGTTAGTCTATGAGGGCTTAGCATCAACGACGCGCAGGACATGGCAACTGACCTGGCTTCGTCACCTACAGCAGACTCCTACAGCATCGCTGTGGCTGGAGAAGGCACTGCGTACTCACTGCAGTCCTTTCTTTTTTGTCCAAGCTCGTAGTACAGTGTGGAAGACGTGCAGCACTGAGCATTGGCATTAGCCGCCATGGCGGGCGTGATATATCTTAGCTGCCGTCTTCGGACTGACGCGGAAGCTCTGAGGACTCAGCCTATTGGTATGGTGATAGGTTTTGCTGCACACAATTCATCGATCATATCAGTAACGAAACTCAAGGCAGAAATACAAGCATGATTTTCGGCCAATTTCCGGGCTTAACAGCCAAAGGAGCCGCCCGTAAGCTGTCTAACCAAGCTATTAGTTGCGGCATTTTTATTTTAAATCTTTTTCCAACAAATCCATGCCATGAGAGGAGCCGGAATGCTCATATAAATGCCACGAGTGACGCGACGGTAAGCCAGCCACCGAGTTTTTGACCAAATATCACGGTTCCGAACTCCCATATGCGGGTCGTTCCGAGTGTTTCGCAGCGCGTATTGTCAAAAAAGCGCCGGTAACTGGCGCCGGCTAGCGGCCTAACTTCTGTGCTTTTACTCAAGCTTCTACCGTTACCGACGCCGTTGGTGCAACTGATGGATCAAACTTAACAAACGTTGCTGAGCTGCGCTGCTTCTGTACTCTGATACTCGCACTGACGTCATAACCAAGCGTCGCGTCCTGTACAGCACACGTTCTCTGTCACATTGATGCCGCAAGGAAGGACGGCAATTCAGGAAGCTTCTCTGTGAGCCGCATAACGAGCATGCGATCTACTAATTAGCTAATTACCACTTTCTTACTTTATTACGACGTTTATGCGAGAAAGTTTCCTTGATACTGCTTGATACTATTCGTGGGCTTCATATGAACGCTTCGGCAGTTTAAATATGGCAGTGTCCAGAGTACCGTTCGGCGGCACTGGAAAGCGGAAAGTACCGTCGAAGAGTAGTACTCTACAGACGTCGCTTCTAATTATTCTGTAATCTTTCAAAGCTACGCCTTGACGATAGAGCCTTGGGAAAAAAAATGCAATATATATATTCCGCACGTGCACTTTTACTTTTCACCTTTAAAGTACAAGTGCCGTCTTCTACAGGAATTACCAATGTATATCACTTAAAACATGCGCATTGTAGGAGCCCGCTCTTAGAGAGCGCCAAGTCCGCTAAAATAGTCCTACATTGCCGTTATTGCGCTACGCAAGTGAAAAGCTAAATGGAGATCCAACCTAACACAACAAAGGTGATTTCAGCCCTAGATAACCGAGCAGCGAAACGTTGCTTAGGCAAGGTGACTCCGTAGGGAGTGCTTCATCTTAATAAGAAAGTGTTCGGTACTCAACCATTAATATCCAATGCCGCACGTAGCACGCCAGAACGATTAACTCGTTGGCTTCTTGTCCGAGCGTATTTTTTAAAATGTATGCCATGAGCAGGTCGAGTGCAAAAGCAAGTATAAAAACTCACACCGTCTATGTTTTCAAGGCCAGACGAGAAGTGCGTGCCGTGGTTCACTATGGGGCGATTGTTAGCGTGCTGGGACTGAGGTCGGAGGTCAGAGATAAAGCACTAGTCGACATTAACCCTTCCACAAAGCTCAGGTGTTCTGTCTTTGTGCAGCACTGCTAGCTAACTTCACAGAGTAGATTTCTGGTGATTATCGATTATTATTACTGTTATTTTTATAGCCACAGTAACAACAGTACCCGCCTGCCTAAACTAGCGATACGAGAAACGTAAAAGGGCAGGTGAGGTGAGAAATAACGTACGTTTTATGAAAAAGGAAATCACACTCTCACAAACGCTGCGCCTGTGTTAGCACTCGCTTAGTAAGCGGTTACCTGCGTATGCGTGAGCTCCTACGGTGTTATGTAATGCTTAACCGTCAGCCAATTTTTTTTTTTGCCACACTCACGTCCCGTAAAATTTTGCTGCCGACAGTACACAAAACATTATGCTCGGTTCAAGCACTTTCTGTTAACAAGCATAGTTTAGCTAGTCTTGATATCATAGGTAGCATAAGATGGTTCCCGTACAGCTATCGCTTTCTGCCCTCGATCCATCTGACACGCGATATAACGAAATCGCGGCATAACAGCAGCGGACTATGTCCTTCGCTGAAGATGGATGTGGCGTTGCTGTACGCTCACATGGTTAGGGCAGATTTAAAAGACCTCCGAAAATAGAATCCGAGAGAGACAAGAAAATGGCGTATGTTTGGCTCCAACCGGAAGGATGCGCTTGTTTTTTCTTCTACTTTCTGTGAAACTATCTCCTACATCTATAATGAGTGCTGAGTTTTCTTCGTCGTCTCCACACAGTCACCGACTATGAGACCGCCTCCTGTATATTTATTCTTCGCGGCCACCTGAACCCTGCCATGAATAAAATTAGTTTATTGCATATATGTAGTCGAAACCGAAATAAAAAAAATATAACTCTACCTTACGTATTCTTTCGCATCAAAGATTGCCCTTGACTGCCCATGACACCGCTCCACGTAACACACGATGATACGGGAAAGCCAACCCGTTGCAACTTAATATTTCTCTTTTTTAAGCGACTAGTTTGTCGTTGCGAAGAGCAGTGGTTGCACATGATTAACTGTTAAATCATACGCCAGGTGTTTTAGGAAAGGTGACCACTAATTTTTAAAAATAGGGCTTTGAAGGCAAAGGAGGAATTCTTTGTGCCATATTAATACCAGTGTCGGCGGGCGTCAAAAAAACAGGCGAGTCTTGTTTACTAGTAATATAATTACCTAAATTCTAATAGTTAGCTTTTAACTATTTAACTGATAGGCACCTAATTCCAATTATATATTTGTAACCGGTCCTTAGTAATTAGCCATATCAGCTTTTAGAATTTCGAAAACGCTATTACCCTCGCAGCTGTGACTCGAAAATATTTGGCTCTTTCGACTAGTTACGTGCACTGGAGGGGTTGTTTTGCTTGCATGCTTTTCGAAAGCGCATGTATTTTCGAACGATGTAGACAAATTTTATCCAGCCACAGCGGCGAAGGTAATCGCGTTTTGGAAATTCTAAAAACTGATATGGCTATTAATAATGACCGGCCACAAATCTCTACTTTCAATCAGGTGCCTATGGATAAAATTTAAAAAGTCAACTATCAGAATTTATGTAATCACTTCACTAGGTAACACGATTCGCCCGTTTTCTGACGTCGGCCAACAATGGTATTACTATGCAGCAGAAAGTTTCTATTTACCTCGAAATTCCTATTTTTAAAAATTAATGATCATCTTCCGTGAAGCAGCAGGCGTACCAGCGTCGTTCTGTAGTGATGTAGGAATTGTCGGATCGAGTTACACGACGAATCGGGAAGAAAGATTCCGCCCCACTGAACCACACGGACTTGCGCTGGTACCGTGTTTAACCGGTACCAATCACGCGATATTTCCAATAAGCTGGAGACGAAGTGACGGATATTCGCTGAAGAGTATACAACTGCGAAAGCCAGACGCTAGAGCAGGAACGACGCACGCGTAGGCATTGGCGAAATGCGCCTCACTTGGCACTTTTCCGGGTGAAACGCAGGCTAGTTTGGCATAACGCTTTGCAATGCAAATTCAAGCTATACTAAACCAACTAACCAAAAGCAAGAAAGCGCCCCGAGTGAATCCATACCCTGTCATATGCCATTCCGTTCGCGTTCATTTTTCGTCTCGTATAAAGCGTGCATTGGCAGGCAGGTCGCTTCGAGTGCGGAGGACTGGCTTCGTTGCTGTGCTAGACATGCAGAGACGAATAAACGTTAGCGCGTAGAGAAATCAAGACTGGCGAATGGACGACCAGTTCGTGCAGTGCTGGCTATACAAGGAATATCACAGTGCGGTGGTATCCTGCTTTCGAAAACGTGATGTGGAATTGGATGTACATTTCTAGTCTTGTGCTATATCAGGAATGCTTCTACTTTAATATTATGGGATAGCCAGGCGTTGGTCTTCGTCTCACGAACCTGCCAGTTATGGAATTTATGTGCTTCACAACCTCTTACCACGCAGATAACGGCTCTGCAATTTTCTCATCCAGCGACCGGCTCATAGCAAAGAGCTAGCTCTGCACCTTGGGGTGTTCAGTACCTTGCCCTGTGTATTGCCTCCCAGTACCTTGTGTACTGGGATGCAGCGCAGGCTCAAGAATACGTTTGCATGACCTTTCTATGTTTCGTTCCAGTTTTATCTTGCAATAGATCAAGTCCTTGCCCCCCATTTCCGCTGCGGTCAGAGATCAGAGATCAAAGGGCACTGAATTAGTCTCGCCGTGACTTTCTCACACCTCTTTAGCGGCGTCGCTATGCTCCCATTAGTTCGTCGGCGCTCAATAATCTACTGAAGTCAGCTGCTCATACATAACTAGTGAATGGCATTTAACGGACACGACCACCGGAGATTCACAGTCCAGTCGAGCCACGTAATTGCCTAATAGCTATAACGGCCTCTTCTATCGTTTCAAAGAATTCAGTGCTCATGCCAGGTCATCGGCAGGTAAACACCCTTGCGGCTGCAATTGATCGTTTTACATATACACGGATCACGTCACAACCGCAATGCAAGCTAGTCCTCAAAACACCGGATCCCCACCACCCGATCATTACACGGGACACTGAGCACCCGGCGCGCGTTACAGGATGCCGTCGTCACTTTTAGACTCGAAGACAACAACAACAGGGTGTCGAACAGTGAATAAGAGCCCATCCATCTAGGCACTTCAAACGGAGGGGGCAATATACAGGGCCGCAAAAACCCCACCGCTACCTTTTACTGTTTTTTTTTTCTTTTCTGATGACCACTCCTGCGCGTTTAATCCCCACGCGTGCGGTACTACTCCCTCGCTAGCGGTGTGGCCGTGCCGAGGTAAGATCACGGGAGTCCCCTTCTCCTGAACGCAGGGTGCGCGCTTCCAAGCCCGACGACCATTAATCAAAGCTTTTGCGAAACCATGAAGAAAAGAAGAAAACAAGAAAAGAAGGCACAGCGCGGCGAGCGAGAGTGGTATCGCATGCAGCGCGTGAACTCGGCCAGACGTCCTTCGGATGTGTATGTGTGCGTGTCTGTGTGCGCGCTTCGAAGAGCAGAACTGGACCGCTCGGGCGGTTTTTTCTTCTCTGCGGACCGAACGACCACCCTCGTCAAAGGTGTTCATTCGCTCGGGCGGTCGAGGTGTCCATGCGACACGGCCGACGCAAAGACACCGATGAGGCAAACGCTAAATAAAGCAGCTAAATCATAACTTCTTTTCCGCGTTCGCGCAAAAGTTTTTTAATCAAACGTGACACTCTCCACTCTGAGCTATCACGCACGCAACGTGAATTGACAACAAAACAGTTGCTGTCCCTATCTTTCTTGCTCTTCTTAGGGCCCCCTGTTTCTAAATCTATACAAGGTAGAAAGAATACCCGCCTTCCTTGACCTTTCATAAGCTTTCTGTTTGGTGCTGAACACTTAATTCGCTGGAAAATGCGTATAACCAGGCCTGTATTACGATTACTTGCTTTATACGAAAGCCAGAAACTTCTCAAAATCGTTCAACTTCAGCAGCTCAGCGTTCCGGAAGAGCTTAAAAGCTGGAAAAAGTTGCTAGACAAACGCATCCTATTACAACTCTCATGTAAAACTGCCTAACGATAAAAATCTTCGCGTACTTTAGCTGGTTACAGGTAGAGGGGTGCATTAACGGCAACCGATAAAATTGAAGGCGATCAGTGCACAAACCGACAAGCTACAACTAAAGCCTGGCTTGCAGAGTCCGGCGTGGAGACACAGCTCCATGCATTCGCGACAGCTCCCTCCCACCTCTAGACGATCCCTTACCCCTCTGCCTTGATGTCCGCAGATAATAAGTGCTAGTGTCTTCAATAAACGACTTCCACCACTTCACGACAGACCGGCATGTCCGGACACGCAGCTCGAGACAATCAGTGGACCCGATCGGCCGCGCGGGCAGAAAGCGCCGCTTTCATATCTCTCTCCCCTCCATCCCCGCCCTCTTTCCCCTGGGGTGCCGTCGACTGAATTCGCAATAGGAGTCTCCAGGGGCTGCTCGCGCAGCGCGATGCGCCGGGGTAGTACCGCCTCTGCCTGGGCCAGTACTGAGCGCTGCTTTTAGGATAAATTTCCCGCCAATTTAACATAGGATAACGTTTCGTCTACGTCTGAAATCCAAGCACGTAGAAGCAGGTGGAGTTGCCGTCGCTTCGAGACAATTGATGCGTATAGTATATTTTTTTCCCCTTCCACAGTGGTGGCTTTCAGCCCAACCTGTAGGGCGAAAGCGACCGCTCAGCGGCTTCTTGCTCGTGGTGCCGAGTCGTTTTAGACCACGGCCTTTCACCGAAAAGTATGGGCGTGATCGATAATAGATGGAGCACGAAGGATTCCACGGGCTGAAAGCTGAAGTGATTACCCTTTATGAGGACGTTCGAAGGGTATCCTCTCCGAGAAATAATTGATTACGGCCACTCAGTCTTCATTCTCTGAATGATCTCTCCAATGAGTTGCGATATGTTGTTCTCACTAGCGATTCTCAGCAAGTGCAGAGACTGGGGTGGCCAAAAGAAGAAATAAAAAACAGGCAAACGATACTGAGCCAACCAAAATGAATGAATGACCGCAAGAAAGGGTTACTAAAACTGAACAGGCAGTTCTGGAGAGCCCCGGCGCCATGGCTCTGTGCGAAACCCAGCGCGCCGTGTTCGGTGCAGCGTAGCAGTGAAGTCGGCTTGATTCTTTTGGCCCCAGCACGATGTAACTTGAAAATTTTGACAAGCGTTTGACTGTGACCTTTGGCAACTGATGCTGTAATCAGGTTACAGCCTGTTTAAAATGCAGCGATGAGCGTACTACCAAGAATAGGTTTTAGGAGCGTCCAAATAGTCATGTAATCACAGTCCGCAATATAAGAATCCAATCAAGTAACCTTTTCTTCCTTGAGAAGGATGGGGTAGTCTCAGAAAGCTGCTCTAAGTGGCAGTGTGATGTGATGGCTGCCCCTTCCGGTTACAAAAGCTGGCATCCCACCCAAAACCAAATCGACATGTTTTCGTTAAAAACATGCGAGCAGTTAGTGGAAGCAAGGATACAGATTTCAAGGTGGTAATAATTGAGTATGCAATGATAAACAATATGGTCGCCCTCACAAATACAGAATAACAAACAAGCAACAGTACAACGAAAAAAAAAACTCTATAGTACAAAAATTTTTAAACGTGGATGTTTTCTGCGTATTTTGCGCAGTAGGAAGATATTTCTCTATTTGAAAGACGAAAACAAGACCAATTTTAGATGAAGGAAAGAGGGTCGTAAAGTTTGTTTCTTCTATAAAGACAAAGTGGGTAATCATATATCATACTTTACCAACCTTATTCAGCAGTACTGGAAGGTTACATCTTTGATCTTTAAAGGCGCAATTGTTTTAGGCTAGAGATGTATCAACTGTTTGTGATATAAGAGCAGTATCTAATAAGGATGATTCTTGACTGTGATAACCCTAAAAAAACTTTTTCTTCTTAATCGGCACTTGTGTGAAATACTTATCATTTATATTTTCTGATCAGGTACTTTAGAAACACCGACTGCTCCGCGATGAACGCGGCCGCTTCATTTAGCTGTAACCATGATGTCACGGCATAGGCTGGACGGCGAGAAATTATCCGTGCTAGGTCGTAAAGCGGTGGTGGCGTGGTCGTGCTAGTGCTGCATCATCGCGATTCAAACGAAATGAAATGCCCAATTAGCAAACCAGACACATTAAAGAATATGCTGACATGGACAAGACGACTGCCTATAACATCGCACTAGTTGAATCGCTGTAGAGCGCGTTGTCGTTTTTTATTCAAACTTGACTAAGCAGAAACACTGTAATTTTTGTTAACACGGACATCCTAAGCGGAGTTATTTGAAAACCCCACTCCCAGTATTTTCATTTTGTCACTCATTTCTATCAACTGACTTTGTGCCAAGTGGCACCTCTAGTGGACGGAGAGTTTTGTTTTTAGGCCAGTAGCGTCAACTTTCGTATTCTCAGAGTTGACTGAAAATGAATTCAAATTAGACTACTCCACGAAATTCGGTTAACGTGGTCTGGTGTATGCGTCGCAGTTTTCAAGAGATCCATGTCAGCAGCGTAACGCATTAAAACAGTGAGGAAGCAAATAAATAATACAAACAAAAAGAGCAGAAAAACCGTGAGCGACCACTGGCCCAAGTAAAGTACCGGGCGCGATATCACTGGTCGTGAGTTCGATCCCCAACGACGGCATGTTGCACTTCCCTTGGTTTCAACATAGCTTTTGTTTCACCGAATACTTTCAAAATTCCTAAATATAGGGAGTTCAATATAGCAAGAAAACTTTCCAGGAACAAAGTCTCAGCTGCAGCTGACCCAATTTAGTATAAAATTATCATGACAAGGAAAAGGGTTCAACTTCGATTGAAGACAACTCAGCGAGCTATGGGAAGGAAAATGAAAGGAGTAATATTAAGAGTATGGAAACGAGCAGAGTGGGTCAGCGAACAAACGTGGGTTAATGACATCCTAGTCGAAATCAAGAGGAAGAAACGGGCTAGGGCAGGGCATGTAATGTGAAGGCAAGATAACCAATCGTCCCTAAGGGTAACGTACTAGATTACAAGAAAGCGTAACAGGGAGCGGCAGAAAGTTAGGTGGGTGGATGAGATTAAGTAGTCTGCGGGTATAGGCGGCCTTAGCTGGCACCGGACAGTGTTAATTGGAGAGATATGGGAGACCAGACGAGATGTCGTCAAACCTTAGATTTAGCCATGCTGTGACGGTCGCATGGCCGGCTCTTCAGCACGGAGTGAACAAGGCTTCCGTGCGGAAGCCGAAACGTCAATTTTAACAACAACCTTTCGTAGGCGTTCCGCTGTCTTTCGACACAGGTTTAGAAAACGGCTCTTACTTAGTGTCAAAAACAGATATGGCATCGCTCGTTCATGGCTTCGAACTCCCTATTCGCACTAGCCACCAGACTTTGCTAATTTAAAACATAATTTGGCATTTCACTTCATTAATATTCAATAATGATTATTTTCTACTAAACTGCGTCCGCCGCGTCTGAAACTTTGTTCCTGAAAGAATTTTCTCGTTATTTCTTCTCCTTATATTTAGAAATTTTCGAAAATTTTCGCTGCAACACTCAATATGTCTGCAATAAAAAGAAAAAATCGTTAACGGGAAGGCATCGAAGGCATCGAAGTTGACTTCCGAGTATTTCATTTCTTTAGTGCGGTTAACTGTTGACCTTAAAGGTGGCGCGGTTAACTGTTGACCTTAAAGGTGGCGTCAAAAAATCGTACCATGATTGGGCTTTTCGCGTGTGACTGCAGCGCTTCGACCTTTCTCTTTTTTTTTTTTTTTTGCGGTTTTTAATGTTTTTTACGCCGCGTACTTTATTATCCACACAGGTCTTAAAGTTCGCTCCAAGTCACAAAGTGTCTTCTTTAATGTCTCTCTGAATGTAGTTAGGTCTAAAAAGCAATTTCATAGGTGCACCCAATTATCTTGTTTGTCTCAAAGTCATCGTTTGGGACGGAAACACGTGTGATCAGTCTGCACAAGTACACGACGTTTGCTCTTTTTTTTTCTCTCTCTCTTAACAAAGCCCTATCTGAAACCCGTGTAGTCTAGTTCCTTGAAAGGTGAGTTATCTATCTAGGCTAATTATACATTAGGCTTTATCCGCCCTTTAAACCTTAAAACGCTGTCCTGGTTTACATGCCACGTGGCGGTCTGGGCCACTTCCATGCTTCAACATGACGAGCCCTTCATCTTCGAAAAGCTTTCTAACAGTAAGCTTTTCGTCAAGGCACCGGATTTGACAGCTCTGGTGCCATTAAGAGTCGGTACGCCAATCAGCTGCACTCTCAGAATACGTTCCACGTGTTGCAGTGCACATTCCTACATATGTCACCATGGTCAGGGGTGGCGCTGGTCAACACTCTGAACATAAAATTACACATTCCCGACAGCAGCCCCGAAGGATGTATGGGCATATGAATGTTCAAAGGCCTCCGCTTTGTACCATTTTTGGCGATGTCTGTCACCTTTCCAGTTTTATTATAAGCCCGAACTATGTTTTTTTTTCTCTCTCTGCTCTTAAGCTGCCTTCTTTCTTCTCTAAAATTCTTCGATTCCCTAGCTCTGGACTAACCTTCAATTTCCCCTAGTTTCATTGTACTTTTCAGTAATTCCTCCTAGACATATTTCTCCACTGTAATAGTTCTTAGCCTACATGCATGCATGAATAATGTCACATGCGTCTTTATCATCTTTTAAAAATCCTCCCCCCTCAATCGCTGGCCCCGAATCGTCTGCACCTCTGCAGACGACAAATGGCGCCACCACCAAGAAACCCGGCGCTGGCGGCCTTCGGTGCTGCGATCCCGGCGCATACGGTTACAGGCTTGCACTATACGTGGCCGAACAAGGCAAGTATCGTTGTAAAACTTTGTACGAGACAAAGGTCACCTTAATATGCAAGCTCCGTGCGCAGTTTTACCGCAAAAGTTCCAGCGGTTGAGGCGGGAGGATTTTTAAAAGTTTCTACGATTAAAATGTATGTCACGGTACACCTACCGTACTAATAATGCATGCATGCTTCCCGCTCTTCCTGGATTGCGCGCAGCAACAGCAAATATCGTCAACATTCTCAAGATTCTACTGCCATGGTTTGGTCCTCATGTATTCGATACAGCCTTTTTATTTTGAGTATCCGAAAAGACTTCTTTTATCTCATCTTTAACCGTTCCAGTTTCACAACGTAGACTTGTTAGATATTTTATTTTTCCAGTCAATTTCCTCCGAACATTCCTTCCTCAATGCTCTCAATAATATTCACAATGACACAAACGCATTTCAGCCCAGGTGACACACATGCACACAAACGGCATACGAAAAAGGAAGGTTAGTTGGCAACCGATGGCGCGATTAGTTCCCTTCGATCTCTATTAATTTATTGCCTTTATAGAAAAAAAATTGGGCAAAGGTAGGAGTTCAAACTTCAAATAAATATTTCAGCATCCTCAATGCAAATGTCATTATAGTAACGCGCTTGCTAAATTAGCCGGCAGCTTGACCAAAGTCGCCTCTTGTGCGTAGTTTAATTTCGTGCCATTTTTTTTTTATTGAAGTATGAAATGAGCAGCCATGCAATACGAAGGAAGAACGAGCAGTGCTTATTTGGGGCTTTGTGTCTTTCATGTTGGTGCCCTATACATTTATGCTTCGTTTGTCCTCTACCCCTTTTCGTTTGCATTAAAGTGCTGGATTACGTTCTTTGCTACTCTGAGAGAACATACAAAATTATTTTCGTCTTGAAATAACACTTTCCACAGAAAACGTTTAGCCGGCAACATCTATCAGAAAGGGTAAGAGTAGATTGATGCGATGATGTTATACCCCTGTCAAGCGGGCAAGTTAAGTGCACTTACGGGGAGTGCGCTTTGGCATCCCGAGTGACACTTTGGGCTACGCGGTGCTAAACGGGAAAGCAAAGTGCACTCAGTAAAATAAATAATTGCGACAGAAAATCAGCGGAATTTCTGAACAGGCAGATGGAAAAAAAAAAGAACACATAATATTTGATTGCTTAACGTGATAGGGCAAATAAAACGAGGCTCAACAGTTTTTAACGATGAGAAAAAAAATGAAAATAGCAGAAAAGCCAAGACCAGCCAAGACTATCCAGAATTTCTACAACAAACAAGATGGCGGCGGGCAGCGATGTTGCATCTGATCACGTTAACTTGCTTTGTTGCTTCGCTTGTAGCTATAACCAACGAATTTTTTTCTGAAAACAGTGTTATAACACGTAAAATAAAGTTGTAAGTATTTTTATGCATTATAAATTTTGTACCATTGGAACCGCTGGCGTCGAGGCTACGCACTCGGCCAGCAAAGTGTGGTCCGTGAACGCACTCCTAGCGGAGTGCACTTTCCCGCGAGTGACACTCTACTTGCGTCGTTTAGATGCGGCAAAGTGTACTAACAGCGAAGTACACTCTCCGTAAGTGCACTTAACTTGCCCGCTTGACAGGGGTATTAGATTTATATGGGTACAGACAGAAAGTTGTTTACTGTACCTTTTTTTTTTTTTTGGATCATGAAAAAGAGCTCAAAACACCAGTGCGCAGCGTGAGTAACTAACTGCTGATTTTGTACCGGCAGTTTCAGTCGCTGTCGGCGCCACCGTTGAAGTGCACCTTCACATCACGGTCGACTGTACAACCTGGACTACCACAATACTCATGACGTCGGCGTCGCCGACAGCCATGGGTTATTCCTCTGAACAAGCACTGAGTTCGGTGACGTCAAAATAATTTGGGCAAGTGCACCTTGACGTCACTGGGTACGGGCAGAGATGCCGAGCGGCTCTTCAGACAACATCCAAAATCATTAAATTATGCTCCACTCAACCCTGCTACTGAAGCTTGCTAGTAGGCACCTTGTTACGTCTATGAAAAAAAGTCATATCCTTGGTTTAGGTTTCAAATTTTGTGTTAGCGCCCCTTTAATATCTTCAGCACTGTGGGCAACGTGGTAGTGTCTGCAGTAGCTTTGGTGAGTCTATGTATACTGCAATGCGGCCACTTCTAATTCTCCATTTATGAATGCTTTCGCCTAGTACCGACACGGAAATACCTTTGCGGGTACGAGTAAAGCGAACAGCGTGTCAGAGCGCATGGACAACCTCTCTTCTCGACAAGCTCACCTCAATCGCGTTCGGGCCTGCAAAAACTTTTGTCTCCATTAAAAATGTGCTGGAATCGACACGTGGGTGCAACGGTAAACCTGCACGCAACGATAACTATGCAGTGGTCTGATTTATGGCTCAAGAAAGCCTCACCCGAAAGTTCTAGCGAGAACAGGCAACTGTTCACAGTACCTTTTATTGCGTAAAAAATCGGTGTTACTTTAGGCGGAGTTCAACTCCACAGGGCGCCCCAGAGCAGCCACGTAGGAGGCACATCCACTTATGAAAGCGACGAAGATAAGAACAGGAGGTCGTATGGAAAACACGTCACGTTACCAGAGATGATGGTGTCGTTATGGCCCCGGGGATGAAAGAATGCTCCGCCTTTTCTGGTCGAGCCACCTCTGAACGGCCTGCCCCTGAAAAACCGCATAAAATAAGCCACTTAGCACACCGCAACTGGCCGCGCAGACCCGACGTCCGTGCAAGTCGCTTCATGCCACCGAAAATGTGTCGAAAGAATTAAAGAGAACAATACAATGGCGCATTATAAAACTGAAAGAGGGCAGGTAGCGGTCGGAAGATATATTAATGCAGGTGTGCGTTGGCTCTTCCTCTACAGCATAAAAAAAAGCGTGCAAAAAAAACGGGAGCTGGAAAAAAACTCCTTCCGCTCTTGTACTTTCTTTCTAGGCGCTAACGTGTGTTCAGTGCCGCAGTTTTTCACCAATTTCATCATCCTTTTCACATCCAAGCCGTGCACCTCAGAAACTAAATACAGTTCTGAAGGTACTTATTCGATGCACACTGTGGTTCGCACATTTCAATCTACACGACCTTGTTGGTTACGAATCATCTTCGCTTCCTGTCAGTCACAGTGCAATTATCACTGAGCACGGAGAGAGACGATTACTGATGCCGAAACACAAAGGCAGAAACGCAGTAGCATGCGCATCAAAGTTAAGGCATGTTTTCAAGCTCCATGAGTTTGCTTTTCGTCGCCTATACCTCTCAAAGTGTTCTCTCAATAATCTCCCTTAAAAGCCTGAATAGTTTTTAGGCACAACTGGGAAGACGCGACCCAAGCTTTTGCACATTCTCACTAGAACACTGTCCGTCAGAGGAAAGTGTGTATTAAAATCAGTTTACAAACTGTTTTACGATTCACTGTGAGTTTAATGAAGCCATGCAGTTAAATATAGTAGCCTACCAATATCTCTCAAGAGGTATGTAAATAATGGCTATATCCTTCCGGTACTCGCCTATAGGTCTGAAACATGTAGGCTAACGAAAAGGCTTGAGATAAATTGACGACAGCGCAGTGGCCTATGGAAAGAATATAAAACGGTTAGCGTTAAGAGACAGAATAGCAGGGGGGGGTTAAAAGCAGACGTAAGCTAGCGGTGTCCTACCTGACTTCAAGGCGATTGGTATGTTACGCTAAAGGAATCAATTCCGATGAAAAGCAAACGAAGGGGGGCATGGCAGAGAGTAAGGTGAAAAGATGAGGTTAGGAAATTTGAGGAGGCACCTAGCGCAAGACGGGGCTTATTGCACATCAATGCGAGAAGCGTTTTTCCTGAGATGTGTGTAACCGGGTTGTTGATGTTGATAATGATGGCGATGATAATGGTGATGATGATGAAAGCGAATTTCCACTAGGTTTGTGCGTCGTCTAATAAACTACAGTCGTGCATCGACAATTTTTGTGGGGTGTAAAGTTTTTCAATGCGTTTGCGCTTCGTTAATATGTAAACTCTCTCTTCTGTCAGAGAGTAGGCTGAAAATGCCCACCGCCCATTTGGACCCATGTATTTTTGTCTCTTTAATATGGATAGCCAAACGTCAAGTGCCTCAAACAGCTGTTCCTTGTTTTTTTCCTTTATCGGTTTGACTGCAGGACACCGGCGAAGGACAATGCGAAAGTGCTTCGGTATCAGATAATCGCGCACTTGGTCTTCATAGGCGTAACTCCAAGGATGCACCTCCACGCTTAAATAGACTTGCTGATGCCACCCTGACCAGCCTGAAAATCTAATACGCCTTGGCCACATATGGGGCCTTCATCAAGCATGCGTCATAAGCAACGTTGAATTACTGCAAGGACGGGTTGTTCGCTTCATTTTCGTTTTCATTCCTGACTTTTCACTAGCGTCATGGTATTAAAATGCCATGGTCACGGTGCGGTAAGATTGGATGGGTGGCAAAATGAAGTCATCGTGGAACGTGTGGCGATGAAAAGTTTAGGAATTAAGAACTGCTCTAGCTCTGCACGACAACAAAGTTAAACGTATAGCGTGCCGCTGGTCACTTTGCGTAAGACCAATCATTTTCCGTAGAATAAAAGACTGTATCAGCCCGCCATCACACATTGCTACTGAAGTAAACTTATCGTTTCGAGATATATTTGCCTCAGAATAGTGTTGCTGCGTTTTGTGATTTATGCTATGTATATCATGTTCGTTATGAGTTAGTGCATATACTTTTTGTGAATTTCTTATAATGTCCGATATCAGTTATTCTTTCAGATTTCTGTGCTTTATACACATCATTAGTTGTGTTTTAAACGCTTGTGCTATATTTTTACGCTACCTCTTGTTAGTGCTTGCTCCCCCTCTCGCCCTTCTTTCCTTCTACGTAGTACATTCGCACGAGGTCCCTTAGGAGCATTGCAAGTAAATAAATAAATGTCAGTTATGGCGGTTTTGTTTATTTTGATTCAATTGTTCCCAGTCCCAAGGTACCGGGCCGACGCTTCTTACCATTTGTCGTATTGAAAAGTTGCTGTGCAGAGGAATCTCCGGCTTCTACAACGTTGAAATCCGCCCTGAGCGGCTACGAGAGGTCGTCTCCGTACAGATGTACACGAGGTATTTGTGAGATGTGAACAGTAGTAGTAGGAGAAATGTCATAACGACAGACGCTATCATGTATCTCGTAGACCGCTGCAGGCTTCAATCTCGCACACCTGATATACTTTGAAGGTTTGAAGGTTTATTTCCGCAACTAGGTGTTGCGATGACAGCCAGGGAAAAAGCTGTATAGACAGCTTGAGAGGTCCTGGCTTCCTCTTACAGTGCAGCATTGACGGCGGCAGAATAGGACATCAAACAAATAGTAAGAAAAAACTCGTATGTTCTGTACATAGAATGACACATGTACGTTCAGTAAGCAGTACATTCTGCTTGTAAAAGAAAAAAGAACTATATTAGGTCAAAGAGACTATAAAGGCAAACACAGGGAGGAGAAAATAAAGGACAGCAGAACTGACAGGTGCACTCAAAATGGTAATAGCAAGAAAAAAAAAGAACTACACGAATATTTGGGGCAATTCTTTCAGAGAAATATTGGAGACATCAAGATTCTTGTGGCAGTACAACTGGTTCAGAAGTGTCGGTAAGGTATGCTGCAACATTTGTTTGCCATAGTTTGTACGGCATTTCTTAACATTCCAAGGCTCTGCTGCGCGGGGTATCATACACAGTTCTGCTTTGCTCTAACCTAGCAAGTGTAAGTAAGAAGTCATCATTTTTCATTATGGCGAGTTTATATTTATAGCACAGCCTATAGTTATACGTGGATTTCATTTGATTAACGTTGTGTCGGTGGAAAAGGCTCGCAGTGTGGAAGAAATACGGCACTTTACATCAGCGCCGTGTGTGTCTACTCTCCGTTCTCGTCCTGTGTCCTTGCGCTGTTTTTATTACAAGATGCTTAACCAACTCGCCCAAACTGCCATTTTACTACACTTTACATGCAATGCGTATAATACGTTTTTGTAAGACAGTGAGTTTGTTAATATTTTCAGCAACCAGGATAAGGATAATACTTTTGAAGCTCCAAACTTTGAATTTACACTTAATTTCGACCACCTGGGGACAATAATTCTGACCACCTGGGTATCATTAGTGTGCACTGGCATCGAACAGCACGCGGGCGCCTTTTTCGTTTCGCCTGCAGTGAAACACGGCCGGGTTGCCGGGCTATCCTTGGTCAGGACAGTGGCGGTCATTCGCCCCCCCCCCCCCCCCCCCCCCACCAAAAAAAAAAAAGAAACCTTTGCGTATTTTCCCGGACGTGCGTTTTCGGGCTCTCATAGGGCGAGATGTAATTTTTGACGTAGAACTGGAAAGCTTTTTCCTCCGTGATGCGTCAAGTAGTCCCCTACTTTGTACGTTCACCGTGTTAGCGGCTGGCTTATTTCACACAATTCCACGTTCTACACGTTGGTAGTTATACGAGCACAATTCGTAGTGATTGTCGAGGTATCGTGGTCCTGCCGTGCCCCACCGTTGTTTTGCCATGCCGCCGGCGCGGCGACGACGGGGGTGCCATTCACCTGCGGTTGCGGTGACCAGCAACCTCGTCGGGGCGGCAAAGAGCCACCCATTCATGCCTTTCATGGGACACAGCGACGCCAGCGAGGGAATCATCCCTTTTTGGCTTGACAAGGAGCGCCGAAAAGCCGCCTTGAAGGAGGGTACTGAGGGCGGAACAAAGCCACTTCCCAGAACTGAGTAATGAAGGCCGCTAATCCCACTGGTGAAATGTCCAGGCAGGTGCTTTGACCTTCGTAGACATGCCGTGGCGGGATATCTCAGCCGTCGGCTTGTTTCCCCTGGTATCGAAATGAATATTGCTCGCGTAAACGTAAACATTCAAATATTGAGTAATGGTATAACGTCTGTAGCGTTCGCCATTTTTTTTCAACAACAAAGCGCTCAAAATTTTTTGTGTAAATAAAGTAAATAAAAATAGTTGTTTCTATTTTTTTTTCTTTTTTGATATACAGAAACCACGCTCTGGGACCGCCACTGGGTCAGGATAGATATGTAAATATTTTTTTTTTCTCAAAACTAGATATTGCAGAACGGGGCGCAGGTGGGCATTGCACTGCGCCTGTGCTGACCCCTGCCACTTCCTCGATCATTTGGCTTTATCACACGCTTCTACTATTTCTCGAGTTCTCTGATCGTGATGTGTAAAGGTTACAGAAGTTTGTTCTAGACCAGCTGCCGTGTGCCCCCTTTGCATATCTCTTTTCATGCTGTACTGCGCCCGACATGGAATTCCATTATTTCTGCCTAACCATTTCTGTACACTTATGATCAAAAATGAAGGAGAAATCCTTCCTGAGCATTACGAATAACAATAAAAGCTGGAACTTGCTCAGCTTGTACCTGCCTAGCCTCCGCTACCACCTGTGCAATATATAGAGGCGTTGTGACATATGTCATATACCAACTCTTCGATGGAATACTAGTGGCCCTGAGCAGCTACTTATGCGTTGTTCGAGATTTTCGTAGGTTCTTTCAGCGCATTGTCTCGAAAGTTCGTCGGCTCTAAATTGAGTGCGGCTAACGCCGGCAATGATTGTTTTTCGACGACTGTCGAGTACGCTTGTTGCTATCGCCGACGCCGTCGAAGTAAGTTCTTTATGGGCGCAAGACAGCCCAATGAAGTGTCTATTTCAGTGCTACGTCAGTCTGCTCATCCGTTGTCTACGGCGTTGTCACCACCACTTGACACCTGGTGGAGGTTCTGCATAGTCAGCTCGCCATGCTTCTGAAAACAGAGTTTGCCACCCAGTCTTCGTCTCTTGTATTCCAATAGCCCCGAGAGACGCCTACTTTCCACGGCCTGCTCATGAAGACTTATAATGGTTGGACCAGTTTGGTTTGGTTTAAGGGGTTTAAAGCCTGAAAGCGACTAAGGCTGTGAGGGACGCCATATAGTGTTGGGGTCTGGATAATTTAATGATGTAAAAATAGCGCACAAGGAACACAAGGGACGGATAGGAAACGACGCAGACAAGCGCTTGTCTGCGTCGTTTTTTATCCGTCCCTTGTGTTTCTTGTGCGCTATTTTTACATCATGAACGTTATCCAACTTGCCCAACTTTCGGCTTTGCTGGATAATTTAAACAATTTGGGCTCATTTAACGTGCACTGACACTGCAGAGTACACGGGTCTCCAGCATTTCGCCTTCATCGAAATGTGATCACCGCGGCCGGGATCGAACCCGCGTCTTTCGTGTCAGCAACGAGCATCATAACCACTGAGCCACCGCGGCGGCAGTTCGACCAGTTTAATCGAGTGGCTATATTCAACAGGTGGCATGAACAGACGAAACTGCGGCATGTGTTCCTCGCTCGAGAATCTTGAGAATTCTCTCTCAACCTAGCAAGAATTTTGACACGCATCCAGCACCCAAATGAAAACGTCATTGCACACGTGAAGGAGACGAAACGCCTTTTTAAGGCGCGCCAACCCTGGTATATCTGAATAGTAGAAGATCAACTTTGTGATACGTGGCGTAAAACAGCACTTATTTTCAGGCCTGATACGCAATCCTCCAAAAGCAGCAGCCGAGCTGATGAAAGAAGCGCCTACCGTCGAGAAGACTCTGTACGCCCGGACCCGCCAGTACAACCAACCGCTGCAAGCACTCTTGGCATGCTACTCAGAGAGCATGCCTGCAAGCGGAGGCAACCTTCGGGATGTTATCCGCGAGATCGTTCAAAAACAGCTGCATCGGCTGCTACTGTCTTCAACCTCACATAGCAACATTCACGGACATAATCCGCGAGAAAGTCAAGCATGCTATTGGCATCCCTTGATCGACTACTACAGCAGAAGCCAGAGCTGTGATTTACACCGCTGCAGTACGCAATCTAGGCCCCGACAAGACGCCCCAAGCCCTCTTCGCCATGACTCAGCCGTGCAAGAACACCTCCCCCTTGCCCCCGCCCGCCCAGTCTACGATCGATGCTCGAATCCCAGGAAGTGCGACACCTGTAGAACCCATGCCAACCGTCCATTCTGTTTTCAGTGGGACGAAGACGGCCACGTCCTGCGACACTGCCCTTACAAGCGTACGGGCATTCCTAGTTTTTTCTCCTACGCATCTCGACCGCGAACCGGGCAGCGACCCAGCGAGGTCGAAAACTACATGCGCCACGCCGAGTATCGTCCAGCCGTTCATCGAAGTGACCGTCGTCGCCATGCCGTAGCTACGCAGCGTCCATGCGAGGAAGGTCCCACAAACCTAGGAGGGGAAACTGAAGAGAGTAACGTATGGAGGTTGGTATGCTTTGTGGAGAATCGACGATGACGCATGACGACGCGGCATCCACTACGACAACGCCGCAAGCGACAATAAACCTGACACCGATGCAACGCAAGCCTCAAATGACGCCGCCATCCAGGAAAGCCACGACGATCCGCCTGATCCGCGGTTCCCATACCCGAAGAAGCCGTGATCCGACTCCGAAGTCGACGTGCAACGCAAGAGCAAGAACGTCCAACCTGGAAGTGGCTATCGACGGTCGTAAAGTTACTGCTCTAGTCGACACGGCAGCGGATTATTCTGTGATAAGTGGAACTCTCGGCGCACAGCTCAAGAAGGTGAAAACAGTTTGGGACGGCCCGCAGATACGCCCATCTGGAGGCCGCCTCATCCTCCCGTCGGGATGGTGTATTGCCAAAGTGACAGTGAATGGACAGACCTAGGTTACGACTATTATAGTGCTACAACAATGCTCGCGTGACGTTAGTCAAGGCACGGATTTATTAACTCAACACCGAGCAATTATCGATCTCAAGTCCACGCTCTCGACGGACGGATCCCTATCCCCGAATTCGACAATAAAGCATAGCGCTGCGCTCAGTGCACTCAGTGAAGAAGTGAGCGTCCCTCCCCGTTCAAGCATTCCCACGTCGAAGGGGACGTGCAACTACTGTTGGACCGAGGCGTCGGAATCGAAAAGGCATCGCCGGGTTACAGAACGGACAAGGCTCCGTAGCATGCCGGAGACGTATTAGCGCAGACATATACCGATTTACCGGGCCCCACTTAGCCTGCGCAGCAGGCGTCCGGTAAACCCGTATTATACGTCTACGCTAATACGTCTCCAGTATGCTAAAAAGATTCTAGTAACATACTTCAGCCAGGAGTACCGACACCTCAACAAAGGCACAGCCGAATGAGAAATACATTCGCTCTCTCGGATTCAGCCTCAACGATCCCACTGACAAAAAATCCCGGACCCGACATTCGACACGAACCCGGCCCTGCCATCGCATAGATGACTACTTATCAGAGAACCAGCTTCGAAGTCACAGCGGCTGTTTTCCTGCCTTGTACAAAGCCCGACGTGGTTCCGTTGTCAAACGTCGAATTATAACTATTGAAGACGCCCGCCCTCTGCTCCAAAGCCACTAGCGTGTGTCGACTGGCGAACGCCCTTGAGCATTCCGGGACCAAGTCGATGAAATGCTGCGCGACGATGTCATCCAGCCATCGAAGAGCCCCCGACTGCACTCGTCGTCATCGCAAAAGAGATGGATATCTGCGGTTCTGCGTCGATTACCGCCGACTGAATACAGTCACCAAGGAAGATGTCTACCCACTGCCATGAATGGACGGCACCCTAGACCAGCTTTGCGAGGGATGTCACCAGAAAAGGCGGGTTGGTGAGGTTGGAGTCCGGGGAGGCGTGAAGGTCGGCCGACATATGGGTGAAGCCGGCCGCCAAGAGCAGTCATGGCATTGCTGGGAGTGCAACAGGTGGTGCGTCCCGGCTAGGGAAAAGTGGTGCAAAAGGGCGTTGCGGTGAGCAAGGGAGCGGGGGGATATTGCGGTGACTGAGTGGCGCCTGGCAAAGACAGTATTTATGTCTATCTTCACTCTTGGCACCGAATACGCGACAAAGACGTGGTTTTTTCATATCACGGCGTGATAAAACAAGACAGCATGGAGACGGGGAGGTGCATCCACATGACTTCTATTACTTAAAAACAGCTCTATTCATAATCAGCTATCCGGGACACGTATCAACTTAGCGCGAGTAACGGCTAAGAGTTTATACATTCTGTAACTTAACTTCGCAATCCGCTCACCTGCCTCGGTGGCTCAGTGGTTGGGGCGCTCGGCTACTGAGCCGGAGGAGCCGCATTCAATCCCGGCCGAGGTGGCCGCGTTTCGATGCAGGTGGAACGCAAAAAGCGCCCGTGTGCTGAGCGATGTCAGTGCACGTTAGAGAGCACCCCCTACGGCGTCCCTCATAGCTCATGTGTCGCTTCGGGGCGTTCAACCCCACATTCTGCAATTTTTTTCCAACCATCGCATACAGTTTTTCTGACGGTTATCACTGGCCCAGGTTTATAACAAAACCGATCAATAATGAACGTTTTTTAAATGTACCCAATATGCTTTAAAAGCCGCAGCTATGTCAATACTCAAATTTTCAGAAGTGAGAAGAGAATAATAAGGACTGAAACGCATGGTCTTAAGAATGAACTATCCAAAGAATCGACGTATCGCGATAACATTGCATAAAGCCAGCATCTAGGTTTCGATTGGCACAGGTACCGAGAATCCAAGCGACAAAAGAAAGCAAGAACCTTGTTTCAACATAACGCGTTTTCAAGCACAGTAGCAGCCGTACATCGGCTGTATTGACAAACCAAGACGTATCACCGCCTGTGCGTTTCTGCAGCAGAGTGGCTATTTCTTGCATTGAGCAATTGGTTGCCTCCTCTGGGAAAAACCCCGTACATTCTAGCGTACCTTTCTTTGATGTAGAGCTGAATGATCGTTCCGTAACGAGGTTCCAACCTCCTTTCGCACTCCTTGAGATATAGCGTGGTCGGGCTTCCAACACTGAGACTTGGAAGCGGACCTCGCAGTCCTGCAAAGTTCCGCCCATCCCCTGAGTCTCCTTCCCTGGATCGGGTAGAATGGGTAACTAGCCAACTGTAGTCAGCTGACTGCGATGTTGAGTTACAAGAGGCGATGACGCGAGATACCGGGGAGGTTTAGTTTTGTTTGGTTTACAGGGTTTAAATGTCCAAAAGCAACTTAGGCCACCAGAGGTTCCGGTAGATTTCGACGACCTGGGGTTCTCTAATAAGCACTGACATCGCACAGTACCCTCGCCTCGATCATTTCGCCTTCATTGAACAGCAACCGCTGCGGCCAAGATCGAACCCGTGTCTTACGGGTTAGCAGCCGAGCACCATAACCACTGAGCCAACGCTGCCGCTAGAGAGGAAGGAGAGAGAAATTAGGTCCTCCCGGTAAGGTTTTCTGCGTGATTCGCAGTGTGTCTGTGGCGTGTAAAACTGTTGGTTTGTTTTACTGAAGTCGACAAGAATTCGGCACCTGGCGGCAGCGGGTCTTCCGCCGAGCAATCCTGCTTCATATACCGCTTAGACACAGGGACTCTATCATCGTACACTCCTCGACTTCATTTGATCAGCGAACCTTTTCTTATTTATTTAAGCATCCTCGTCATTCATCATTACATACCATTTACGCCCTGAAGCAATAACCATCGCTTTAAAAAAAAATAAAAAAGGTTGTGTGACCCAGAAATCTAGTGCCTGCTTATGACCGCTTAATTAGCGCGCTGAACTGCGACAGCATCGGTTTTAAGTATGGTCGCTCAATTGGCTTCCTTCACTTTCTTTTTTTTTTTTTTCTACGTTAACACTTATAGAGCATTAATGACAGGCGCAGTACTTGCAGCGCCATCTTGGAAAAAAAAATCAAAGCAGGAATAAAATGACGTCCAAAGGACTATAAAGTGCTCCTAGACGACCCGAGCCGCCGCTGCGCAGCTGCCGTGTAGCGATGACCATTGTCAAATCACTATGCGACAGTGACTTGGGGCGTGCGGTAGGGAATGTGCAATTAGCATTTGACCGCCCGATTCTCATCAATGGTGGGCGCACGGGTGGCTAAAGCGTGGAAAGTGCGCGCTGCATCCAAAGCACGAGAAGTGAAAAGACAGTAGGTAATTTTAGAATAGGGGGACTTTAGTGGTTAGAGGAATAGAAGAATAGCGGTGAGCCACAGCGCATGCGCAGAACAAAAATGCCACTCGGGTTACTGTCCTGCGCACCGGCGGCCCGCTATTCCCCTATCCCCTTAACCTATATGGTCCTTCTGTTATAGAACTCCCTGATGAGTTGAGAACAATCCTTATCGCCCGCAGGATCCCTTGATGCGAACAGGATACTCCAAGCAGAAGCGACGCAAGCGACAAGGACAATCGCAGCACGTTTCGCATCACCACCTAGATTGTGCAGCATCTCCAAAAATACTGCGATATTTCACATTACGTCTCCGCACGACTGGCTAGATCTTTCACTACGGTATACGTTAACCATCCACTGAACCCACAAATAACAAGCGAACACCGTTTCGGGGCCGTTAGGAGACGGGGATTTAATCACACAGGAAGGCAGTGAAGTCAACCTGAGCGGAGACTGTTTGGCTTGCTGCTCTAACTCGGGATTGAAGAAAATGAAACAAAAAGTGCCATGGGTGGTTACGGTCTGAGACGTGTTTTGCGATGACTGGCGCAGTGGGAAAAGACGCGTACATTAATAGTACACACTGCCGCTTCTGCGCCGTATTCATTGGGCTCTTGTCAGTGTCCCACTGTTGTATAGGTGCGGCGAAAATAATACAGAGCAAGCTTCGGCGTTTTAACTTTTCTTACGCGTCCTGAACAGAAAATATAAAGGTTTCTAGGGTTGATATGCGAAAGCACCAGCGCCATTTTCTTGCGTATGCGCAAAGTTCCTGCTAACTTTCGCTATAGTCGGATACAACTAAAGAACGAAGCGGCTTTTTTCCTTCAAAAGACGCCTTCCAGCCAATGGCGTCGGTCGGTCCTCATGAGCTTACTTGCGTGACAATGCATGGAGTGGCGCGACAATGCAGGATGGGGATTATCCGTGACCACAGAGCACGGGGACTATCCCCTTCGATCTGCAGCTCCCTGCATTCTCACGCTGGCAGGGATCACAAGAATCGGCCGACGCCATTGGCTGGAAAGGGGGTCCTTTGACGAAGAAAAGCCATTTCGTTCATTTATTTATTTATTTATTTATTCAAAATACCCCCAAAGGCCCTCATTTGAGGGTATTACATTGGGGGGGGGGGGGGGGGGGGAGTAAGTACAAAGCATTGTTATAAGGTTAAAATATTGCACTAAAATAAAATAGGAATCACAAAATATTAATCATAAATAGGCATTCACAGAAAGGGTCGCAACAATGCACATAACAGCAAAATTTTAGAATAAATAACAGCACCGCTAGAAAAATAAAAAAAGAAAAAAGACGACAGTGGAAAAAGTGCGCTGAAGTTCAAAACAAAAAATATAAAATAAAAAGAAGACAAGGAGAAAGAAAGAACGCTGAAAAAAATACCTTTTTAGTTGTTGAAACATGAGTGCATAAGATGTTGGAACTTATTTAGGTCGGATTCTGTGGCAATTTCTGGTGGCAAAGCGTTCCATTCGGTTATTGTGCGTGGTAAAAAAGAATAGGCATAATGGAATGACTGGCAGTTAATGCGTTTTACTTTGTAAGGATGATCGCGACGCGGAAAGATAACTGGCGGTGGCTGAAAGAATTCATCATGAAGGGAAGGATGGTGATAAAGCTTGTGGAAGAGTGATAGACGGGAAATTTTTCGGCGCAGTGCTAAGTTATCTAACTCGGCTTTAGTCTTCAATGAGGTGACGCTGGTGTAACATGAATAATCAGAAAAGATGAATCGCGCAGCACGGTTTTGCAGGGCTTCGATGTTACTGATGATATAATTCTGATAAGGATCCCAAATGGCAGACGCGTATTCGAGTTTCGGACGGATTAATGTGGTGTACGCTAGTTTTTTTACATGTGTCGCGGCCTCTTTTAAATTATGTTTGAGAAGTCCGAAAGTACGGTTAGCGGAGGCAAGAGTGAGATTAATATGATGATTCCATGATAAGTCGGATTGAAGGTTAATGCCAAGATACTTGTAACTTGATTTGTATCCAACGAGAAGAGACTGGTCGCAGAAGCTTGCTCCATAATATTATGACCGCGGATGTATGTACTACGTGCGTGACGTTTCCCGCTGTGCCAGTTGTAACAAAACATGTCGCAGAGCAAAGAAGGCGGAACAACGTGAACCGCAACAACGGAAGCGGAACGTGACAAAAAAAAAATGTTGAAATTGGCTTGGCATTGGCCGCAGCGGCAAAGAATGGTCTTCTTCTGCGCTACCTGTGAGAAGGATGGATATAGAACCCAGGTCTGTGTCACCGACCTGTCACCGACCGCAGCATGGCCCAAGTACATATAGCGTCTTCTGCTATCATAGTTTTGTTCTTGCCTGGATCGTCTGTCTTTCCATGTGTAACGTTTATTATCTGTGATTGCGCAAAATGTTTATTTGCCTCGTTTGACGCATTGTATAGAGTGCCTTTTGCTCAGATACGTAGATTTAATGGAGACATACGCGTATTTAAATACCTTGTTGCGAGGTTTTGTGTACACATGCAGTGACTATGTTTCCAGGGACACTTTTTTGTCCTTTACCAAGTTGTATCTTCACATTTCTAATACTTCATTTTATCTTCGCACTTCTAGTGTATATTTTCCAGAACTCGTTTATTCATGTGCTCGCTTTTGCGACTAAAATTTCGGTGTAATTACTCGCAATACATAGCCGGTGACAGCTGCTGCTGCGCAGTACACTGGAACGAAGGACAGCGTCGTTGAGATTTTTCCCTGGCCGCTGCATAAGTACAAAAATATAAAGGTTCTTGAACGGCAAAGATACGTTAAAATATTTGTCCTCTATTTGCTCCTTTCATAGCCTTTACGTTTTTCATATCAGCGGCATGCACTGCGTTGCTGGTTTCGGACTGATATAGTTCGAGACTTCATGTGATATTTTCTTTACTTATTAAATACGCAATAACATGGAAGCATTCGTATCAGTTATGTCTGCCACAATTTTTAAGACATACGAATACATTCTTTTATTTTAAAAAAAAATCATATTTCACTTGTATAGAGAGTGCGTAGCGTTGTCTAATACACAATGACATTGTCAATGGCAACGTAGTTATTATTCTTGCGTTTGATCCCTCCACAAATTCTATGAGGAGGAGGCCGCGCTGCAACAAGAGCCCCCCCCGCCCCCCCCCCCCCCCCCCCCCCTTCCCGGAGAGAGAGAAATAACATTTATTGACACCCGTCAAAAGGTTGACCCGGATCCGAGTCGCAGCTCGGTCCCAGCCATGTCCTCCCCCTTAACCGTCGACCGGAATCTCCTGGATCTCGGCAGCGGCCAGGGCGAGACGGATGACAGTGCGTTGTTCTTTTTCGTCCTCTTTCAGAAACAAAATATCTGGCTACGCCACTGGTTGCTTCGTACGTTTCATCAAGTAATGGAAATGTGTTTCGTTTTGGCCTTTCTGTAGGAGTTTCAATGGCGACGCAAGAGTCCCTCCTACGCCATAGCAGGTTTGTTTGCGCGCTTGTAAAACATTCAACACGAACTACACGAAATGCGCAGTACGAAGCGCAGTGCTGCATGTTTTACAAGCGCACGGTCAAACCAAGTATAAAGTGCAAACACCAACTAGCCCAAGTCCGCGATCTTCTGGGCTTTTCTTGTCCAGTAACAGCTGGTCTGGATCACGTTCAGAGCAGGGCAAGGAAAATACAGAACGAAGAGTACAGACAAGGCGCTGACTTACAGCCAAGTTTCATTGAGTGCGACGCAAGGTTATAAGAGCAAATAAAAAATATGTAAAGAATAGGCTGATTGCACATGACAGGATCACATATAGGACTTCGGGCATCTATATAACGCACTCCAGTAAGAAACGTGAGTATGCGTTCCGATGGGGTGATATTGGCGCACGCGCCGCATGAAATTTTCGAAGTAGATTGCATTCACCAGAACAGTGACAGGTGAGTTAGGGTGCCGTTGATATCGAAGCGTCGCAACGAAATCACGCTTCTCTCTGGTGTGCGTTAGGCGTCTGAAGTCGGAAATTTGGTTGCGTAACGCGTAATCAATGCTCTATTTATTTGACTTTCCTTTGCCTGTGAATATAATTTCCGTTGCGAGAAATAAAACTTGCTTGCTAGTCAGCCCCCTGTCTGGCCTCTTTGTTCAGTATCATCTTTACGCTGTTCTTCCGGTCGCCTAGGCCATGAGCCAACCAGATCACGTCGAAGCTTTTCTGCAACTCTTCTGTGCATACATTACGCCCAGTTAACCACTCCTCGAGGAAGAGACACGGGCTGGAGACGAGAGGGAGAGCCTAATTTCTTAAGCCATGCACATTCACAAAAGTACCGACGCACGTGTAATCTTGCCGTCTATTGTATTAGTAGACAAAGAAACACCTCGCTCTCGTCCGACTAATTCCTTAATGTAGAGAGGCATAAACCAGGACCTTAAAGGAGCGGTCCTGAGTTCAGGTGGCGAGCGAAGAGAGTGCAGCTAAAAAGGATATAACTCTAAGTTAATGTTTAGCTTTCTTGACAATTGCTTCCCTTGAATTGCTTTACTGGCTTCTTTGTTATTGAAACGACGGATGTGCAAGCCTGTGAAATTGCAAACATGGGAAAAAAAATACGCCTCATTCGTAAAATCGAATTTGCAGCAAACCAGTTCGGCGATGAGAGTCACTGCTCGCCAAACGTGCGCGACCTCCGCCCTCCAACCTCTACTCTTTGCAAAACCCACCAGTGCCTCTAACTCAAGTAAAACTCTTCCAAGTAAAACTCTTGCTTCAAGCATGAACCAACTAGCCCATGCAAGAGTCTTCCTTGAGCACATTTCTTCTACATTCGGCCCTTTCATTCATCGAAGTCTCCGCACCGATCCCGCCTATTTGAGTGCTAACCTGATCATCGTCTCAACCTGCCAGTCTCGAGTGGTGTCGTAATGCTTGAGAAGAAAACTGGTGCCACTGGCAGTAAATTCTGTCTTCAGTGTTTTGGAGCCATCTTCAGGACACGTCAAGCGCGTATGCAAAATACCGAAGTCCGAGTGCATGGCGCTGGTCCTGTCGTGTGTGTTGTACTTTTGCCCTCGTTCGTCGCCCCGTTTTCGTTGCAGCCTCTAAGGCATTAATTATCACCTTATCTGGGCTACAAAAAGAAACTTAGGTCCCTTTTTTTATTTTGATTTATACAATACTGCAGATCTTAAACGATCAGAGAAAGGGAAGGGGTGGCGTCACTGGTGCACTCCGCTATATGGTGGGCGGAAAAGATTAATACTTTTTTTTTTTATCTGTTCGCACGACATAGGGTTAACGCGTGAGGCTGATGATGCCGAGTGTGCCGCGTTACAGACGGCGATAGGTGTGGCGCAGGATTCATGTCAGGTGATTTATTCGTGATAGCTCAGGTGCAGTTAATGACTAAGAAGGAAGCAAAGAAATTCAAGAGAGAGTTTTCTGCTGATTTCAAGCGATTCAACTCCATTAGCTTTCATCATTTCATTTGAGGAATCAGGCGTACTTAAAAATAAATTAATGTTGATTTTCCTCTGAATTCGTTCAAGGTGCTTCATAATTATACTCGAGTTTCGGCCTGATTAGCGACCGCTAGTAGTCGAACGCTGCTCGGTGTTTCTTGGGGTTTATGCCTGAAGAAGCACACTTTATGCAAGTTAGATGAACAGATATTTTCAATGTCAATGTTTCAGGACAAATCAGTCTCATAATTTGAAAGCAATGCCCAGCAGGGGGATGAAATTGACATTTACGTCTTTCATTAGACCGGAACTCGGGTATGAAGCTATAGTCGGGGGCCTATACACACACACACACACACACACACAAAAAGCATTTGGAGCTGGAAAAGGTGCAGAGGCATGCTGTGTTTCGTATTTACAGTAAGTGCCGAAACACTGACCCTCCGTTCGCTCTAATGGCAGCCTCCCTATACATGTAAGATGCAGAATTCCTCGATTGCCATTTCTTCACTCACTTATTCATAGGAAACTTGCAATCGCCTGTATACTTTCCGTTTGACTACCAGCCTTATGTCATGCAGTCAGTAAACTCGGAGAATCCCCCACAACCATAATTACTCGTTGTTACCCCACTTTGCGTGCAAAAGCCAGTATAAATTCATAGTTCGCGCAAGCTATCACGCTGCAGAAATGTTTACCTGAAGAGGTGTTTGGAAATAAAAATGTTGAAAATGTGCCAACATTGTATGATGTTCTGTTTCTCACCCATGTCTCTACTATTGTGCTTAATTCTTAGTTTTGAATTCTATGTATTATTGTATGGTATCTGCATTGAAACTGTACTCTATGACGATACGAGTATCGTTGTTTGTACTCTTTTCCCTATCCTGCTTGGACCGCAAGAGGTCTGCAGTATCGTGTAAATAAATAAAAGAAAAACTGTGGTTTTTCCCCTATCTTGTTATCAAGACTGCATATTCCTGCCTGAAAGGAGAAAAAAGCGTTTTCTTGTTGTTCGGCGCTGGCGTCTGTGTTCCTTCGGACGTCCTCGTTCCACGCTGTTTTGTTCCCGTTCCCAGAAACCGTCCCCTGACGCAGCTTTCACACTCCTGCTTCGCACCGCCACATGAGTCGGCCCCACGCTCGCGCTACCAAACCGTAACTTGCTCTTGCAGGCAATGTAACAACCACATTTCACAAAACTGAGTCTCCGTTTTCCCTTTCCGTCCGTGGAGAGTGCAGTACACGTACGGTTAGCAGCGAGACGTTCCTGACGACAACGCGAGACTAGTGGGAAGAAGAAGTGGGGGGGGGGGGGGGGGGGGGGGGGGCAAACTGCAGAACAAATGGGCGGCGGAATAGCCCTCTCTTCCTCTGTCATTCTCTCCATCTCCATTCAGAGTGAGTCTCCACCTCCTCCCATTTTTCACTACACCAGTTTCGTCTCCAACACTTTTCCTCCTGTAACACAAGCAAAAACAAAAAAGAGAGAGAAAGAGAGAAGAAACTTGAGAAACCGAAGAGTCGCGACAGTGAGGCACTTGTAGAGCGTCCGTACTGGTCGGCCCACAGGAAAGTGAGAAATAGAGGAGAGAAAGAGAGAAAGGAAGAAAGAAAGAAGGGACGCTCCGATCACCGGCGACGGCGGGAGACCGTGAGGCGCCTACGGTGGCTGGCCTTGCTTGATATGCTGCGCTGCAGCATCACTCGCTCCTGGCGGCGGGAGCCCTCACCTCACCTCACCTCGCCTCACCCGGCGTCTCAGACGAGAGGGGCGAGGTGAGGGCGACACTTCTTTTTGCTTCTTCCTTTTCTTTCTTTCTTTTTCTCTCCTCCGTCTCGCTAGATTTCCGTATTGGGTGCCCGTACCTTTCCCTTTTGTTGGTGCTCCACGGGTGCTGGAAAGGGCGATACGAGCGCTCCGTGGACAGACGCGCAGCATAAAGAGGCCGCTGCTCCTGCCGCCATCCTCATCCGACGAGCACGGTTCGCAGCGTAGGCAACGCGTCCATCCACCCACCGCCACCGGCGCCAGACATCGGGCCAGCTCGAGCGCTGTGTCGTCCATTCATTCGCACTGAAGCTGCCTGCTTGGAGTGGCTAACAGTCGAGGCGACTTGCACCGTTGGACCATCGTCCGTCGTAGGTCGTTAAAGGTAGGCTTTGTTCTGCAAGATGGACATCAATTTTTTTCGTTTCCCTGCGCAGGCATCGGAGCATTTGTGCTTTGCGTGCTCAGTAATAAGTGATCAAGATATTCGTCGCGACGAGGTTGGTAATTTGTCCAGAAGCTTAAACATCATTGGGGTTGGATAAAAACAGATACTAACGAGAAAATAACGCAACTCACTACGTGGGTGTTTAAAAAAGGTTAAAAAAGGGATTACGGAAAAGGCTACTCTGCGCTCGAATCGCCGCAAGAAGTAAAGGCGCAAGCAGTGTTAAAGGAAAAACTCAGGTGGCACTGAATGTTTCATTGTATAGTTAGGTCTATTCAGAACTCAAAGGAGTTCATTGATCATATCACTTACCTAAACACAAACTGCTTTATTTAGATGACATCAGCATGCTTCGCATTCGTAGTTGGTAAGTAATGTTCAATGGAGTCGAATTAAGTGTTCCAGTTTATATTCCCTGCACTTATGCTCAAATCTCTTTTGCATTGAGGTAAAAACGACGCGCAAAAGAACGACAAGGGAAAGTAAAACATCGTCGCCCCGACTCCGTACTTCAACAGTCACAAGCTGCAACCAGAACGAAGTGGTCATCAAAGCTTTCATAAGCCCTTATCTAGGCTTTTGTTTAATCACAACGACATCCTCTTTACTGTGCTGCGTATTCGTGTACACCGTGGAACTTACCTTTGTATCCCGCAGCGAGCTGCACTACTTCTCTCCTGACAGTTTTTTCTTTCCGGGTGCAACTCAGTACGTTAACAACATTACCACAGAAAGTAGGAGCAGTGACAAAGCAAGAATCGCATAATGGCCTTTAATGACAACTCTCACAAAAAGCTCGTCTCTCTCGTTTCACACTCCCCGGCTGTATCACTGACTTCCACGCAACAGCGACTGACCTTCCCAGATGCAGTTCTCTATAATTCTAAATATACGCGCCATTTTTGTTATTGATTAATGTTTCAGTAACAGATTTTTTGTTTGTAAGGCAGTAATTCGTGTTACGAAGCATGCCATATAGTGCAGGACTTCCGGATGATTTCGACCGCACGGGATTCCTTGACCTGTGTCTAGACTTCAATACATGGATGCTTAACAATTCCGCTTTCATCAAAACGCGCGAGACCGGGATTCGAACCGGCAACCTCGTGCTAAACAGCCGGACTCCATGTAGCCACTGAGGCACCGCGGCAAGTGCGCATTGGTCCATCTTCTCCTGGAGCATCAGTATCAGTCTCGAAAAATTTTGACAGCTGCGCCTTTGAATTTTTCTCCGGAGCCACTTGTTGTAGAGAGCGCGACTTCTTCCACCGATAACTAGTCAGTTAATATGCGTCCAGCGGGCAATTACAATTGAACCAAAATCACATCTTGAGATGCCCTCAAATGCTCCAAAGCACGTGCCCGGCCTAGTGTGTCAGTGATCCTCAGTTTGACCGAAAAAAAAATGCGGTCGCTTACCTCCAAGCGCAAACGACGATAAACACTCAAGAATACACGACGGGTATACGCGCAAGAGTGAAGAAACGTGAATACGCTGAATTCTCGAGAGACGATTCTGCTGCCGCTTACGCAAATACTTGCTTTAGGTGAGCGACCCAAGCAAAACGCGCTGTCGGTTGCTGAACTGGCTTTATTTCGACACCGGACGTACTACTACTACGCAACGGGAGCCTATAGCTGAGTCGCAAGCTGTAACTCGTTGCCCTGCTTTCATATGCAGCAATAAGAGCTAAATTACAGGCTTCTACACAGCGCGACACATCAAGTCTACTCGCAGGCTCTGACCTATGCAAAGACCATCGTAAATGACACCACGAAGGCTTTTCCTGACGACACACAGAAAGGTGTGGCGTAATTCCACGTGATACACAACACTTGCGAAAAGAAGCCTTCCTACTAAATTTACCGTGCAGTCTTCGCTTTGATCTCACAACGTCTACCATTTATCGCCATTCGCATTTCAAGTCGGTCCTTGTTACAAATCAGCAAAAGGGGTTTAGGTGACCATAAACTCCGTCACGGGTATTGTCTTCCGTATTTTTGTTAACCTAATCCTCCGTTGTGTACGACGCTACAGCTATTTGACGATCCGACTCCCCGTGTCACTTCGAACTGCGCTCCCCTGCGAGCGGCCGGGGCACGCAAGTGACGGCTTGGAAAGAGCCGTGTTTCCGGAGCCAGGCACAGACCGTGCGAAGCAGTCTGCTATCAGAATCGTAGATAGGGCCCGATTATGCGATTATTAGGGCCTAGTTAACCAATTAACCGGTTAAATATGGCCGTTTACACGCAGCACTCAGCAGCGAGAACCACGCAGAGATCGAGGATAACCGCGTGCGGCCGATCGTACACGTTTTTCGCCTTCACAAAAAGAAGAGGCAGATAAATGCGTACTTGCACCGACGGAAGAGAGGTAAAGAAAAAAAAAGAGAGGATAGGAAAGCTAGAGAGAAGGAGGAAGGCGAGTGGAAGCCTGTACGAAAATCAATGAGTCCTCCGCCGTTCAGTGTCCAGGCCACGCGCTAATGAACGCCGCTTGAGCGGAAAGACCTTGGTGTCTCCGCTCATGCCTCGGTCGGTCGACCGGCAGCGAACTTGACCCCCGTCCAGGGGCAAACTTCCCCCTCGAGCCCTTCGCCCACCGTCTCTCCACTCCGAATGCAGCGACCGCGGGAAGCGGGGGATCTCCGCAGACGCCGAGAACGCTCGTCGTTCGTATATCTATAGTCGTGCAGCCACTTCTTCTGAACACGCGGGCGCTCCGTCATTCGACAGGGCGTGTGCACACGTGCTCTCCAACAATACGCAAATGCCGCTGCCACGCCGGACACTTCATAAATCAGCCGCAGCTACACAGCTGGCTGAGCTGAGATTCATTTGTTTCCCAGCACGGGCATGCCGAACGAGCGAGGCGGAGCTACGTTGTGTTGTTTCTGTTGGCATGGCGTGGTTAATTCCGAGTCCCCGCACTAACGACTAGAGAGAGAGAAAAAAAAAGACTTGGCTCATTACAAAGTGCGGCGCCGGGCTGCTATTTGCTCGAGCGGACGACGCCTCATTCATCAGAGGATCGAGTGGTGAAAGCCGCGAGGTCTTGGCCGCCTTGCGGTATGATGGCACGCTGGGCCCGCGATTGAGCAAGTGTACGCGCGGTTTTTGCTGATTCACGCATTCTTCTCTGCTTTCTTTCACTTATTACTTTCTCTTTTTCTAGCATGCAATGGCAACAATGTCTGCGAAGGCTATCAGTTTTGCGATGTAGAATAGGTCTTCTTGGGCCAAATTCATATCGGGCCAAATTCTTGGGCCAAATTCATAAACTTGCAAGGTAGCCTTTGCGCACGTATCCTTCACTTTCTTTCCTTTCTGTGCATGTATGTGCGTGAGAAAGACGCATTTGGAACCACTCCACTAGCTAGATGCTCAGTTACGGTGTGCGCTTGGCCCAAGAAATAACGTGATGTGTACCTTTATCTCTGAGCAAGCAACAGGTAGTAAAAAGCGCTCTTCAGGTTACACGTTATCCTGCACAAAGCCGAAAATCCCGCTGCCCCACAAGCTGTGGGCGACCTGGCGACCGCCCCAATAAGCTTTCCGTATAGTATCCCGTAGCTGAGAATTCTAGGCACTCCGCTTTATTTCTTTTTGTTTCTTTTTCAATCAAATTTGCCCGTTTTACTACACTTTCGGCTCTAAAGTCGGCCGAGCAGCTGTCGCAACTGCCTTCCCCGACTGCTCCTTCAACTTGACCTTTTCGTTGCGTAAGCACAGGCAGGGCGACATAAAACGGGGTGAGAGCTTCTCAACGAATACCCGCCGACCTTTTGCAATCACACCGTTCCTTCTGGTGGCCCGTGCCAGCCAGCCACGCAACAACTTCGCCTTTTCTCTTTCTCTCAAAAGTCAAGCTGACGTAAAAACTCGGGCAGTCCGCAGAACATTACTCTTTACCCAGCTGGACCCACACGCATCGCAGCGTATCCCGAGGCGTACCGACGGAATAATTCGAATTCAATGGGCGCTCCGAGAATGCACCCAGGGCTTGCAGGGGTGTACGAGCCTGAGATCACGTTCTCGCTCTGATTTGGTGTTTTTTTTTTTTTACTCATGTAGTAATGAGAATTCAGGGTCTGAGGTTTGCCGGGACAGCCAGTTCGTATATACAGCCTTTGTGCTCTTTATTCTAGTCACGCCGAAGGTGTGACAAGCTGTTCATTATTTTGCGCATTTTTTTTTTTTTCGTGCCACAAGGAGAGTCTTACCGTGCCGTGAAGCCTTCCGTGAGGCTTAGTTGTATATCCTCGGCCCATATTGCTTCTTGTCTTACACATATTTGAACTTCAACGGTGGAGTCACAGATGATTGCGTAAAGGTCGGGATGTTCGTCACGCCACAGCCTACCGAAGGAAAAGTACCACGAGAAAAAAAAAAACGATAAAAAGGAGAAACTATTCATTCCATTTATTTACTTATTATCATAAGAGAACTAAGAATCGATACGTAACTGTTTCGCTCCTTAATGCAGTCAGCACTCTTTATGTAGGCACATTTATACGCCTTCGTACCAAAATGTTCAATACTGCGTTGTCGTTGCTTTTTTAGGCAGGCACCTCGTTGGAGAATTCTATTCGCACATTTGTAGAAAAAGTTGGTTTTCCTATATCGGTGAGGAATGCGAGCACAGTAAACAAAGCATTTCTTCCGTTCTTCGGCGTGCGTAATAAAT
The DNA here is from genome assembly GCF_055824585.1 of Amblyomma mixtum. Classification (NCBI taxonomy): domain Eukaryota; kingdom Metazoa; phylum Arthropoda; class Arachnida; order Ixodida; family Ixodidae; genus Amblyomma; species Amblyomma mixtum. The sequence goes on along the minus strand of NC_143017.1, from coordinate 157,795,237 downwards.
GCGAGCTCAAAAGAAGCGCGGATTAAACGAAAACCAGTACCACGATTTTCTCAGTGACTCTTAATATTTCATTCGCACGCACAGTTCATGGTTTGGGAGAGAATGTACCACGTGACAGACGAGAACGACAATTGACAAGCAGTTCAGAAAGGCAGCATTCATTGTGCACAGTCTTTCCCGTAGATGATGAATAGACCGAGAATGTTCGTGGCCTTATTCGCTGTTCTTCTAACATTTTGAATGTCAGAGCAATTATAACCCGCCGTGACTTCCAGGCTCAATATCTGCAGAGAACTGGGGCCGAAATACGGCTAGAGAGAACTGAGAAAGGGAGATTCAGATAAGTGAACTCCTTTCAGGTACGTAGCGAGCAATTTTGTTTTTTCGGGGGGGGGGGGGGGGGGGGGGGGGGGGGCAGACATTTTTTTTTTTTTTTTTGCACCGGCGCGGGGGAAGAGGCTGGCGGTGCATGCTCAAAGAGAAACTTTTAAGAAAGCTTTTAAGAAAGGAGGGGGGGGGGGGGGTCTGTAGCCACGGTATGCCCCACTGCGATGCAGCGTTTTCACTGAGTACTGAGCAGCGTATCACCGAGCAAAAAAAAAAAGATAAATAAAAGGGGTGCGGACGATTGATGTATTAAAAGGTGACGAAACACATGAAAATGATAGGAGCAAGCTCTCTACGCCGTTTTGGGACACGGTGGTCTCCACGGTATCTAGAAAATCAACAGCTATAGCGCAGCATACGCCTGTTCTCCGCGGCGGCCGCAGAATCCTGATTAGCCGCGACGACTTCGGCGGAGATGGCGTGATGTCGACGGTCCGTGTCGCGGCTGCAATGAAAGGTTACGCTCTGCCCTCCCGCGACACTGTCTTCTTATCGCCGCTCCCATCCTGCATGAGTTTCTTAAGTCTTCGTTACCGTGAAGCCGCGACCTCGGCGCACAATGCGTTACATACATGTAGCAGTGCGACGCGCCACGATCGGAATACTGACCGGCCGGCGGAGACAGTACGCATGGGCACGGATCGCATTCGAAAAACCTGTCGCTGATGGCGACTGCCTTTACTGGGCCTGAATACAAAGAAGACGAGGAAGTGTGCCACGATCTCGGAGTGGAGCTCTCTCAGTCTGAATTTCTTTTTATAATCTCCTGCCCTCCCCCCCAGCAACCAAGCCCTGTCTCTCCAGTAACGGAAGTGCGAGCACAGATAATGTGTTCTACACACGGATGCTAATGCACTACATTGTGCAGGCTTGACCGCATTTAGCGACGGCGCTACAGGACTGTGCAGGTGTGACTTTACATTCCCAGACATGCACCTATATAGCTGCCCGATGCAGCGGAGACCACTGAGACGACCTAATCGTAATGCACGGTGTCGCAATGGGCGGAAGCTGCCAGGGAAACTGTGCGATTAGCATGCACGGCTCTCTCGCGGGTCGCACACGAAAGGACCCCCCAAGTGACCAATCACGCGGCTTAATGGAAATTATTCTCGCCAATAGTGTCATTATGCATTCGATCTTTGATAACCTTTGGTGACTTTTCTTTTTTGTTGGCCATCTAATGCTTTCAATATCGAGTCCCCCCCCCTTTTTGTTTTACACAAGGACGAAGCCAAGTAGAAAGCGAGCGCATTATCCCGATAGCCACATGTGCCTTACGGCACGTCAAGGGATGACTCACGCTCACACGACTGGGCTTGTCGTCGGTGTTGGTGCTTGGCTTATGCCTCACTTTGACATTGTGACCTCCCACAATCACTCTGTGAATGGCTGCGGTGCTCAGCTATTGGCATGAGGCCGCAATTTCGATCCTGGCAGCTGCGGCCGCATTTTGACAGGGAAGGATACTTGCAAAAACGCCCGTGTGCTAATATTCCAGTGCACGTTTTGCGAAAAAAACCTCAGATTAGTGAAGTTTATCAGCAACCCTTTACTACGGCCTCCCTCGCAGTCCACAGTGTAAATTTTGCAAGACCAACTAAGCAAGCGACTTTAATAATAAAGCTGCTAGCTATACGCGGAACGAAAGTCAAGCTTAGAGTTAAGCTCAAAACACAACCCCGGTGTTAGCCTTCCTTCGTATGCAAGGACTATTTTTTTGCTGACACTCGCCAGGACTTGTGAAACATAAACCCAATATGTTCTTATCCGTGTACCGAGAATTATTCGTGTTTCAACAATTGAACGCGCAACGACTTCGACATCACGCCGCCAATGTCAAGACCTGCAGAGTTTACAACAAGCCCCCTTATAGTTGGCGGAAGCCTGCTTCCCCATCTCCACCCTTAACCGGAAGTTTTCTTCGAGTTCATCGGCTTGCCTCAGGTACAAATATTCTGGGCCACCAACCGTTTTGTTCTAGCGGCAGCCCACTATAGAATTTTCCCTAGAGTCGCTTTCTGCGACACCAGCTGTATTAGCCCAGTTGTCGGTTGTCATCCTCGTCCGCATGATTCCGCAGAAAAATGATGGACAACGATGTACATACGGACAAAGTTGTGGCTAGGGCACAAGCACCCTGCGGCCACTCTAACCTGCCAACAGCAAAGGGCAATTACAGCAACCGAATTCGGCTCAGATACTTAGCCCTGTCCGTGACTCAGAGCGCACTTCCCCTCACTCACGAATCTACCAAATCATTCATAGGCTACTGCGGCTATTGTGTTAATTCAGTGGCAGTTCATTGGTAGTGGCAGCCATATCTGGCTTCATCACTGTTTTAATCATTCCGCGACCCAGCTAGCACTAGTCACTGGCCGTATCCTGAAGGTAAGCAGCTGTGTATGTTTCTTTTTTTTTTTTTAGAGTTACCATATTCTACTTCGATAAAACTTTGGTCCATAACTCCCCGCTTTTTATTCATCCTCTGTTAACTTCGGTTCGGGACCTTCGAAGGAATCAATTCTTTTGAAGAAATGCCCAACAGCGATTCATTGCCGCCAGAGGCGCGTATACCGTCGCTTTCATTACCATCTCACCGCGGGATGCTGCGATGTGGTGCTTTGCGCGACTACAGGCAGTCATTTACATTGACACACTCGTTTTGACAAGGCAGCTCCTCCACAGGCCTCCACACAGAATCCTTGGCCTTAAAGAGCACGCTGGTACGAGTCCAAAAGATTAGCGCGATTCGCTCTTACGTTGGCGCTTGCATCTTGTGCACGGGACAACAGCGCGAAAATGCATTAACTCTGAAATCCGCCCTCTAAGTACGTCTTCGTACAGCCCACGAGAACATTGGCCAAGGGAAAAAAAAGAATAGAAAAAAAGAGCGGAGCGAATCCGATTCGTGACCTTCACTATCGTCAAACTGTCAGCGCAGGTGTTGCGCAAGTTTTAACTCGGACCCACGCCACTAATTGCGAAGTGTTAGCGAAGACGGAAACGCGCGGATGATGAATCAGTTGAATGACGACAAGTGGCAGGAATAATACCGCGTTTGGTTCCCGTGATCAAGCAACGGATAGTATAAGTTCGCAACATGACACCATTTGATTCTGATGCTCGCCACAGTGGCCGGCTGCACTTCTTCAGGCAGAGCCAAGATCTGGGCATAAGGACGTTTTTGCGCATCGCGGAATTGTAATTCGGCTGCTGTGGCGGAGTACCGAACCCGCGACCTCTATACACTACAGAGCGCCATGGCTCCTGAGCCACAGCGAGAGGTATGCACACAGCGACTTAATTTCTAAAGCCAGAATTTTTTTTTTTTTACTTTCTCGAATGCATCCCACTTGCGGATACCTAAGCCTAACACAACGATGCATTCGCTTTTTTTTCTTTTTTGTTTTAGCAGGTTTCCCTTTTTGGCGCAATAAACACTGGTCAAACAGTGAACCAAATCAAACGTAACCTTAACTCATCAGTGGGCGCATTATCAAATCACGCTTATTTAATGCCAGAAAGACAAAGGAACCGCAACCGAGAATTGCATGGGAAGGCATAACTAAAGGTCTGCGCCGCTGTACAAAACTCGCCATCTTTCAGATAATATAAAAAATTGCATGGTTTCGGCAACAAGAGGAGAAAACGGCATTGTCATTTGACAGCTTAAAACAAGGAAAGACAGGCTGGCGGTTAAAAACAAACACGTATACAATGGTACAAAGAAACAAACTGTACAGCAATATGCATCTTGGGCATATTTGCAAGCACAAAGAAGCTCGAAAGAAGGTACACCCTCTATGCTATCAATCCTCTCGTAGGTTTAACAAGTACTGTAGACTGTAACAAGATCATCTGACGTCCATAATTTGTTCCTGTTTGCTGAATGTACAAATTATAATGGGTGCGCGTACCATAAATTTGGCCGTTAAGTTCTGGCCTGAGCAGGTTCTAAAAACATGATTGGATAGGCAGCAGCTTTCTTAATACCTTTACATACTTGCGGACTGTAATTATACGTAAGGGTTCAAAAATAGTCCCCGCAGTGCGTCATGGAAACCACTGACGATTGTTCCGAGGGTTCGTTTTCGAAATTTGTGAAGTTTGTTAATATCTGAAAAGGTAGTTGTGGCCAACACTAAAAAGCAGACGGACGTGAACCGTGAGTTATAAACGACATATTTCCCACACTCCGGAAAAGAGAAGCGCAGTCTGGGTAAACCAGCTATGACCTTTTACCTTTCCCTGCGCACATATCCCTCACTGTGCACATTTATGCGCTAGCTTACTCATTGTTTGCGAGGCAACACATATAGGAAACAATCACACAAGCTGAGTGATAAATAGGCCAATTACCTGAACGTGCGACTCAACATTGACCTCTCGTATAGCAAAAGTCAATTAGTGGCGCCAGTCGATTACAAAGGGGAGGCCGGCGTGGCCAGTTATGCACGAAGGGCTAAAATGGCTCGATGCGTGATGGCCTCAGGTGCGTCTGGGCGCCTCAAAATCCAACATACCTAGCAGAGGTTAACGAGGCCAAACAGTCAACGCCAACAGGTCTTTCTTGAGTGCGTGTCAGTTTTCACCTCTTCAGTTCGCGGACGGACGATAGACAGCGCGCAAGGTTGCCGGCCCTGCTCTGAACGAGCACTAAACAGCGTCATTGATTGTGAAGACCTCTTTTCTTCTCCCAAAGACGCAGATCTCCCACTTAAGCTATCAGCAAGCACCTGTTGCTGATTGTTTGCTTTATTTGCATCACACGCTGAGGAGTAAGCCGAAGAGGAAATTAGTCCTTCGGTTGGTTCAGCTCATTATTTCTCTTCATGGCAGAAAAGTCGGTCTGCGGCAGATGTATTAACTCCAATGGCACGGGACACTAAAAAAATTCATTAAGCAATTTGTTGAAAACAATAAAAAGAATCTGAAGAGTTGTTAATTCCGTATTATTCTCGAAATTTTAGGCATGCCTTGTAAAGCGACCTTGTCGCGGGATTGGAAGGGTATTAAACATATCGAAAGTCAAGTTTCTTACAAGAATTCTATGAAATAAAGCGTTTTTAGCATATTAAAGCTACCAAATTCTCACTAAAAGCACACAACCTAAATGCAAGTACTAGGATTTTAACGAATATTTATTATTTATAAACTTCACGACTGCCGTTAATCGAGCGTTACTCGTGAGCATAGCAGATGGATTGTGTGCAAGACCTCGCATTCCTATATTTCTTAATAAAATTTTGAGATTTTATAAAACAATTTTTATGGTGAATGTGAGACCACATATGTTGACCGCAAACAGTGCAAGTTGCCATTAGGAGCTACTGTAACGCAGCACAGTGTCAAACATTACGCAATGCACTTTCTTTAATTTCGGCCATCACCAGGAAGAAAAGTCAGCACCGTAGACCTAATTGAATACGGATGCGTCTCTTCAATTTATGGTCTGTATTTGCGGACTCACGGCGGAACATCTGAAAGTGGCATTCATAGTATCGTAAGAACACGAGTTTATGACAGCCATCTATCTGATGACCTGTTGACACGAAGTGCCTTTGGAACGAGCATTCATAATAATACGCAGTTTACCCTGCAGAATAATTTGCTACATAATAACCTTCCTAAAACTCACTTTTTTTTAACTGCACCGCCAAATGTCCCGTTTATCTGCATTGCCCGCTAAGATCCGAAGGATGCAGATTGTACCGACTTGTCTTAAACTGCAGACCATCGTTACTTCTGCCCTAATACAAAAATAACCACCGACTGTAAGCTTCAGCTCCAAAAACCATAAGCTTGTTGGAATACTGAGTTGAAAGGCTAGGCTTAAGAAATAATCTCAAGTAAAGAAAGGTTACAGCCCACTCGCGTTCAAACATCATTGATAACTAAGACACACGAAGAATACCAAATTAAATAGGTTTAACGATTAGTGCATCCTTCCCTTAGCTCCTTTTTTCAGTTCCTTATTGAACCAAATGAGTTCTTGAAGCAGTGCGACTACTAGGGACTTTAGGTCATGGAATCGTAAGAATCATCGACGTGACCACAGTAGTCATCCAGAAATGTATAGATGTCGAGATTCCCTCTGAAATATTTCTCGCATTTGCCGCTCGCATTCATAAAGCGTTTTAGCGGAATAGCAAGAATAGCAGCAACAAACGAAGTTCTGCAATAGCACCAAGAGCTTTCCGCGACAGTTTTAAAAGCTTGACTGCGTTAACGTTCGCTACTTAATCCTTTAACGAACGGACACGTGTTAATCCGCATACCCTCCTGCAAGCGATGTTCGCGAATTACTTAATTGAGAGAGAACGTTTGCGCGCATTAATGATTACATGAGTTCTAAGAAACCTCCGCCTTCTATTTTCCTCGTTCTCTTTGGCTGTTTCGCTTTCCGTCTCTACCTTTTAATTGCTTTATTTTCTTGCACCCGGAGTTATCGCAACGACCGTGCTTGTTTTTCAGCTTTCAAGATTCTCCCGGGCGGCCATACATCGCCACAACGCGCGCAATCTGCGACACTGAGCGATCACCGACAAACTCATTAGAAAGGCGAAGCAGACTCACAAAGGTCACGCGATACAAGTACGGACAAATCGGGTGAAACGCATTTTCGATCTGCTTCCGCGGTTCATCCGTGTACACTACGCAAGTCGCACCGGCTGTGTGAAGGTTTTAGGATTATCCAGCAACCAACCAACATAATGACGTCACTCTGTCGTCAAGCGGAGCCCTGGTTCTTATGCGTGTACACCACGCAATAGAAACGCCGCGCGACCTTTGCGTTGCAAAGGACGATGCTGTACTCGCACGCATCCAGCACATACTCCTGCGCGGAGATTCAATATAGAAACATCTTAAATCCCGCCACGGTAATTGGTGGTCAGAATTCTGCTCGCGAGTTAGTTGGCAGCCAGGCTGCAGATAAAGGCGCGCATTGCAAACGGTTCTCACGTACCCGAGTAATTTAGTAGAGTAGTAGTAGTAGTTCGAAAGGATGAAAAACGCCGGCTCATACGCTTCCGAGTGTGCTGGGTACAGGTCGATAAGCTTCACCTAATGAATATTCCTTCGCCTACGATCAGGCTGTGCGTTCCCTCTCGGCTGCTGCGTGGGCGAACACACGCACTACCAAGAACCACAGGAAGCCTGAACGCCGCTTACGCGTTTTCAAAAGAGCTGTGCCATTTTTCACAGTTGAGAACTTTGCGCAACTCCTCACACTACTTTCCTCCTGCAAGGAGCCTACTATGTGGTGCGATACGGTACGTTTAAAGGAGAAAAATCAGCAGTTACTAAGCGCCCTTCAGAGAGCGATATATTCAATAATATGTTCGGAGCGATACGTGTGTTAGGGTAGTTTTCTTTAACCAGTATGGCCTTACCCCGCCCGATGCCGTCTCTCCTATCGTTGGCAACACGAATCACTGCTGATTTCTTTCTCGTGCGTTCTAGACACCGTGTAAGTTAAAACTGGTCATTCGGTGTTGCCTCACCCGTGCGATTCGCATGATCAGAATAACTCCCATGAACCGAGCGATTGGTAACGTGGCCGCAAAGATATCTTTTCCGGTACACACACACAGATTACATTCCAGTGGTGGAAAGCGCAAGACACTTTCCTGCCCAAAGAATCCCGCATAGACAAACGTATGCCTGGCCTGCTATGCATTATAAAGTAATTGCTTATCTCTCCTGGAGTGAAATCGAATGCGTGGCGCTTCTCAATGCATGCATAGCTGCTGATACGGCAACACCGGACGCCTCAGCTAAGTTTTCGCACACTTTTTTTTTTTTTTTTTCATTCGGCGTTACCTTGTTGCTTAGCATTGCGGAATAAAAACAGTGCCCACGGCGAGGCGCATTGAAGAGATATTCCGGGAGAGCGTGGGTTCCGTTCGGTCCGCCGAACATCCTTTTTACTTTTCTTTTTGATAGAAATCACGAGCGGGGCGTTTTAATTTAATGTAATTCATTGCTCCGCCTTTGAGAAAGAGGGTGCGGCGGTCCTCTTGGGTAAAGAAAGCTCACGATCGGTCACGTGGTAAACAGAACGGGCTCCATCCTGGAGCAGAGGCTACAGCTTCTCAGCTCGCCCCCGGCTCGCTTTTATTTATAAATGTGGTACCAGTCTCTCAGAGCGCCGGCGCAAGAAACGAGTACCCGATGGTGCAGCGGCAGGTCGCCAGCAGTTGCTGCCTTGCGTTACCTTGAAGCTAAAACAGCGCTCGACATGAAAGGCCAGCGTAAGAAGGCATATATATATATATATATATATATATATATATATATATATATATATATATATATATATATATATATATATATATATATATATATATATATATGTATCAAAAATAATTTCTTGGCAGCTGATTGACTAATATAAGATAAAGTCACCAGAAATTGAAAAACATAACAAGATTTAATTCACGACGTTTCGGCTGGAGGACGAGCCTTTTTCGAGTCCTCCAGCCGAAACGTCGTAAATTAAATCTTATGTTTTTTCAATTTCTGGGGACTTTATCTTTATATATATATATATATATATATATATATATATATATAGAGAGAGAGAGAGAGAGAGAGAGAGAGAGCTGTTTTGTGCGTTTGCACTGCGACTGCCACTTTGTGATCCTTGACAAAAATCTCCTTGATGCACCAAGCAGGCGCTCAATCCTTCATTTGCGCTCAGCATCACTAAAACACTGTGCTAAGCCTGGCATCAGCAAGGGAGGGGTCGAGTGGGCATAACCTTCATATATTTAAAAGCAGTTCATTCATTCAGACTTTACTCTGTACCCTGAAACCCCGCGGAGGCTTGACACTGGTGCACGATGTTGTCATGACAACAAAAGCATGCAATGAGCATGAGTTCCTGACTCAATCGGTCGGCACGCACGCGTCGGCTGACTGCGCACAGCAATCAACACGGTATAGTTAGGGCGCAGTTCAATCAAGAGCCCCTTTCGTACGCACGCAGTTGTGTGAATAAGGCCCCTGATAAGCTGGCGCCAGCTCTGATGGCGTCAGCGGGATGTACAGTCTTCGTTCAGTCTGCGCTCAGTGAGGTCTCTGAGATACATCCTTCATAAAAGAACCTCTTCAGTTCAATCAAATTTGCAAAATAGCGTTACTCAAAAGGACATTGTGCCGTTTTCTACACGCAGAGCACTTCCCGTCCAGCGACCCCATGGAGCTGCGTCGACTTCGTCACGTGCCCAGCTGGATGCTGGTGCTGTCGCTGGTGGTGAACGGAGTGTTGCCGCAGCTGCTCACCGGAGTTCTGCCGCAGCTCTGCCCTTACAACGACCCCCGACACAGCATATGCCGCTTCAGGCCACTGGCTTGTCCCGGAAAGCAGCTGCTCCGTAAGTCTTACTGTGCTAGACTATAGGACACCCTACTACCAATCACGCCGACCTGCTGCCATGACGTCACGGTAGGAGGCCCGGCACTACCTGCTAGAGTGGCTTTGCAAGGGTCTAGCAGGTGAAAGGTTTTTACCGCGACGTCACGACGTCACGACAATGTGTCAACGCCATTGGTTGGAGGCCCGCGCATCCTTTGAGAGGCGTTTGCCGATTCGTCCATGAGTTTCATCCGTGTGCAGTGCGACAGGCCCGAGCTTGTCCCGAGGGTACACGCTGTTATATGCGCCTGTGATCGTGCAACGAAGCCCACACTGAGCTGAGCCGTTGTATGAAAAGCAAAATTATGCAAAGGATATGCCAGGAATGTTTCCTTTTTTCGTCCACTGCTGGAAATTTGTATTTAGCACCCGGACAATGCTTCAATATAGCACGAGGCGAAACGTCTAACCCGCCTTCTAATTATTTACCGCAAACGCAGTACACAGTACTGAGTTCAGACCATGCAAAACACAACTAACCACCTGTATGACTGCCTTCTTTAAATGTTTAATTTCTCTATATACAGTCAAGAGAATGAAGCGTAACTGTTCTCTATAGTGATCAGTTAATTCACAAGCATTGTGTAATAATTTCCCAAGTTCACGTCCTCTCCCCTAAGCCCACGGCGACCGTAAAATATGCAATAATGATGCAAAGACCGTTATGCAGCCCTAATGGGTGTTAATCCATGCACGGGCTTTGCACTCTTTTTCTTTTTTGCCGAAAACACTGCTCAACATGCCGGAAGTTGTCTTAGCAGCGCACTTAGGGCAAAGGCATCTCGCTGCATCAAAGTGCGTTCTTTACAGTGCTACGTCTATCTCCTGCCACACCTTGCTCAGTATTTTTGTAAGAGCTAACACGGTATGAACAATGGATCTGGAGCGTAGCACGGGGTGATGTAAGAAGTGTTTAGCTTTCTACGAGGCATACAGATTCGCTGCTGAATTTGCACTGTTCACTGCCCAGTCATGTCAACACTGAAAAAAATAACCGCTCTGACGGTATGTAACCGCTCACCCAGACCCAGAATAGCGGAGAGAACTGGCCGTTCTATACACAAGAAAAAGCGCGAAGTACGCGGTGAGTTCCGTGACACTGCTGCACGTCCTTCCAACTCCGAAACCCAAACAAGAGCCGCCGCACACGCAACTGCTGACACTGCATAGTCTCGGCCGCCCTCTCCTTCCCACCAGCGGGCGTCTCAGCCTTGTCAGCGCCGCTGGCAGCAGCAGCAGCAGCTGAGGCGAGCGAAAGCGGCATCGCAGGACCGCCCCCCCGTATGGAATAAGCGCTCGCAGCGAGAGCCTCACACAAAGGGCCAGTGACGCGTCCGGCCCTCGGGCGATTGCATCACCGCGAGACTCAATCGAAGGTTACCCGGGGCCGTTAGGTTCAACAAAGCGATGCCCGGTCGGGGCGCCGCTATTCTGCCCAAGTGTCTGCCTGCTCGGCCTTTGTCCAGTCACAGCACCGACGTGCCAAACGACCGCGGGGCAGCGTGAACAGGCCCGAGACCGCCAATATGGGCTCTCGCGCTTGCCGCGGCTGCCAGGAGCCATTGAACGCCGCACGAACGCCTGTTTGTTGTGCAAACACTCGGCTGTCGGCTAGGAAAATAGCGGTTATGCTCAGCCGGACACCGTCGATATTGGCCGCGGAAAGGAAGAGTGAAGTGTTATCGTGTCCGTCGCGTGAAAATGGAAACGCGTGCTATTTTGCTTTCAATGGGTTCGATTTGAAGCCCAAAGCATGCACTTTGAGTCAGTTTAGAACATGGTTTAGACTTAGGTGCGGGCTTTGTGTGAGATCGTCTTTTTTGGCATCGGTATACGATTGAAAGGAAAAGAAGGAAAATTTATAGACGATCGTTACGAGTAATGCGGCAGAGTATGCGTTAGCATTACAGTGCACACCTCGAACGGGGCAGCCGCTGCCGGTGACGGGCTATGACCTTGTGAGCGGGTGGCGTGATATATTCCGTCAATCACAGTGCGACACGTCATACAACCGCTTCACTCTTCCGATCCAATACAGCAATCACAGTGGTATACCCCGTACCCACTCTCCGCTCTTCCCCCGCATGCTCTTCGCCTTTCCGCCTCCATGACAGTGGAAAGAGGATTTCTCGCTCTCCACTTGCCAGCTGCCAACCGAGGCTTCGGGCAGACGGACGGACAGATTTTCCCAACATGGAGGTTATAGTGCTAACGCAATAAAAAATAAGTAAGCATGTTAGTCCGGCAATGCACCTAGGCGATGTTCCATGTGCACGCAAACGTAGGTTCTATTCTACTTTGCTTCAAATTTGGTAAATAAATTAGCAGTTCTTAAAGGCAATTCCCACTTTTTGGTGTCTTTTGTGCACGTCAGGAGTTCTAGGTTGACATGGTGTTCCACTCCACTATTACAATTGTAGTTGAAATATGTACCTGCACTGGCTTTTAAGTTGTTGACTTTACTGTCCGAAGATTCCAGGCAGGCGGATGTCATTTTACAGTTTCGATGACAGTTTGGAGTCAACTAAAGAGTCAGGGGGGAATTACAAATCGAGGACGGGGAAAGGTGAAGTACAAACACACAGAACCAACCACACCGACAACAAAAAAAAAAAGCATGCAATACAAAAGAAAAATAGGGAAATTAGGCGCAGTTTGCAGCCGATGACAGGTGACTAAACATATCAAACTGAAGCACCCAAACAATTGTATAATTCAAGCTAGAAAAGAAAGTAGATCTAGTCAAGAAATCATGAAACTGTTGCTAAGGTGTAGTTTCGTAATGAGGCATGTTTCCGATACAAATATTTCTCCTAATTTCACACTGGCGGGGAGCGAAAAGTTAAAGACCTTTTCCTTTCAAATTTGCCTTTATTACCTTCTGGCACTAAACAGCGCGGTAAAGCGGCAAAGGACATTGAATTAAATGACCCCGGTAAGCGACCCAAAACATCAAGACCACAGCACACCTCGGACCGTGCACACGACTCCGCTGCGATCATCGTGACTGGATCTCGTCGCAGACGCGGCTAAGTTCGGGGGAAGCCCTGAAAGACGCTCCTCGACTCCGGTCACGAAGGAAGTCAGCGGATATTCGGGTAATTAACTCCTCGCCCTCACATGGCAGCATCGCACGGGAGGAGGTAAAGAAAACTAGTCAAGAAAAGAAAAATTATTCTGTTCCAAAGGTTCGTCACGATCTTCCTTGAAGTGAGCACACGTGTAGGTCCTGTGCCGACTGAATTGCCGCTACAGTCGATATCACAGCCGATCTGTTCTTGGCGTTTTGAGGGACGCATCCTGAACGCACCGGCCGGCGCAGATGCAGTTTTATAATGGTGACAGCCTCACAAGCCTCTTCGAGCTGCTAAAACACGAAGACTATGAGCAGGATTTAAAAAAAAAACAAAAACAAAAACGAAGTGCTCCTACTTGGCACGCAGGTTTTTGTTTCGTCTCGACACAGGGTAAAACAGCCTAGAGATCACGGAATTTACGGTGCTACAGATATTCCCCATTTTCTGAAAGACTTCAAATAAATCAACACTGATACGCCTTTGACTGTAACAATGTAGCAGCAGATAAAGGTAGAGCGTTGCATTTGCACTGAAACCACCAATGTGGTTCATTTTAATGACGTCCGCAGGTCAGCTATCTCGCACTGATGCGAAGCTGAGCCAAGCGGGCCTCATTCCTGCGAGTCAGTCGACTGAGCTACGATTGTTCGCTTATGCCTGCAGTCCAACAGTAGAGAGTGGAATACCGTTTACAACTGAGGTCCCGTCTTTTTTTGCACTTAAAGTTTGCCCTCTCTTCATTCAGGTTATTTGTTGAATTTAATCCTCAGCTTGATCTCGCCAGAACTGCATACTTTAGATCACCGAAATAAATCGAGCAAATCACATGAGTGTCATGTTAAATCTTCTACATTGCTTGCTTTAAGCCTCAACCGTAAGATGTGCTTGCTGCTTCTATATTCAAGTAGGTTACGTCTTTTTTAACAGTGTTCTTTAGCCTCTATTCGCATAAAGCCTCGCATAAAGGTTCAACGCCTAATGTCGCAGTTGCGACGGCTTTACTTTGAAGCCCTTCCCCGTTTTGTAAAGAATGTCTCAAAACAAAGCTAACAGATACCCGAAAAAATTGATAAATTAATGCGTGAAAAGTAAATACGGAACGATGTTCCAACCGACAAGGGTTGGCGTATTGAATGATGACAGGTTAATAGACGCAGACCTGTGGGTCGGCTGATGAGCCGCGAACTACGCAGCGTATATATGTTCTTAGTACTCGCACGTTTGCACACGGTAAGGTAGAATGGTCAGTCGATTTATTGCAGTCCCGCATGTCCGGCGATTCTTTACCGTGGGAACTTGCTACACGGCCGAAGTCGAAGAGCAGCAACAGTACAGTTCTCGTTCCACTCAGCCGTCAGAAAGAGAAGGGGCAAAGGCGGAATACAGGTGTGTGCGCCCTTCGGTATACACCGCAAGAAAAAGAATCTACACAAACCACACGCGCGCTCCAGCAGACCTCGAACGATCACGATTTCGCTATGAATGCCACGGGTGGGAGCCGTCTTTCGCTTTCACGCATTCAAGGAGAAAGGAAGGTTGCCGGTAGCAATGTTGTCGAAGAGCGTGAGACCGATTCGTGCCTGGAAGCATCATTCTTGCACTCTGTGCGTCACACGAAGAGACGTTGTATAAATGCATAGCCTCTCTGTGTTGCAGGTTCCGGCGGAGTCACCAGGGCGCAGCAGGTCCGCATCGTGGACCTGCACAACCAGCTTAGGGCTTGGGTCGCGGGAGGCTTCCAGAGTGGTCTTCCACCTGCCGCTAACATGAGGGCACTGGTGAGTGACGAAAGGAGTGATGCCTAGCTGCAGTGCGCATGCGCCTCACGAAGCGCACCGTACACCTTTCCAGCCATCCTTTTGAAAGAAGTTATCAAGCTCAAGCCTTCAAAAGGTCACTCACCGGATTCCTATTACCGCGCCTTCGTTTTCAAACGCTTTGGAACACTGGAAAGTAACATGTCCCTTTTCTAATAACACGGGCACGTGTAACGCCGCATTTACTCGCATAATAGGCGCACCACCTACTGAAGTAGTTAAAATTTTTGGTGAGCTTTAATCCACCACACTATGAGGATTGCCGCGCGTACTAAACGCGCCTCCCAAATTAATTACCGCCAGTTTTTTTTTTTCCCCCTAAAAAGTGCGTACTGTGCGATGTCAGTACAAGTTAAAGAACCTCAGGTGGCCGATATTTCCGGAGCCCTTCACTATGGCGTCCCTCAGCCTGAGTCGCTCTGGGACGTTAAACTCCCATAAACCAAACCAAACCTAAAAAGTGCGCTCATTACACGCGTAAATACGGCAACCTGAAAGACACGTGTGATAGCACGCCACAGCGAAGTATTGCTCCTCCCGCCGGAGGTGGTCGCCGTCTTTTTGACTTCACACGCCCTTCCGGCAACAGCTGCGGCGTGGCTGAAAGTTCCGAGATCATTAGTTGAAACGGCAAATCTTTTTCGTCCGACACTCGTAGTTTGACTTGTTTCGCCGCCACATATACACGCGCGAGTGTGTTTCAAGTTCCTCGTGTGTGATGCAAGACCAATTTGTCAGCGAACAGCACGTGTTTACATCCCCCATTAGATTCGCCCTTTCTCCGCGCTCTTAGCAACGAACCCACTCGAGCGCCGAGCAAAGATCGAACGGCTCCAGCGTCGAGATTTCCACGATCCCAATGAGAAATTAAAGGCACCCAGTCAGTGAACCGGCAGGCGACATCGGTCATGAGTTGCGCCACGAGGAAAAGCGTTGCCAGCGCACAGAAATAAAGCAAGAAAGGGAAAGAAAAGGGTCGGCGAGAAAGTGAGCAGCGTAAATCACGCCTCGCGAGTTTTTTGGATTCGTTTCAAACTCGAATGCCTTTCTAGCCACGTGTCGCGCCGGACCCATAAAGCACCAAACAATGCGCGCTTGCACGCGTTGCGCGTAACATCTGTTTATCTAAAACCATGCAGTGCTGCGGAAACCTAGACGAAGAAGTGCGTAGCCAGAAATATTTTTTAGGGGGTGTTATATGCCGCCGGTAAAAAAAAAAAAAGAAAGACAGCCTGCGCCGAAACAATATCTTCGTCATTTTACCGATTTAATAAAGCCGAAGGGTTCGTTGCTTCGTTCCCTGTAGTTTCTGCATAAAAATACGAGTGCACACAGGACTCCGAGGACTTGATTCGTAAAGAACATTTTCCCATACACACACACAAAAAAAAAACACTCGTACGAAAAATCGCGGCCATTTACAATATTTTCAAAAATATTCAACAACACAAAAGCTTCTGCTCTAAAACAAAGTCAGCAACTGCGAACGAAAGGCATTTTTCAGAACTTCGACCCCATGCATGTGAACCTGCGCCCGGCCGCAGAGGCAGTTTAAAAAAAAAAATTACTTTTTATTTTCGCGATAGTTTATGATCATTTAAGGCCGATGCAAAGGATGAAAAAGTAGGCTGATGCGAAAAGGTGTGTTTATTGAGTGAACTGTGCTTACAATTAAAAGAAGTGCCAGAAAATTTCGGGGGTTGTTCTGACACCGAAACACCCCCGAGACCAAGTTTGCATAGCTAACTGCGACTTGCTGGCGCCCTGGATGTCGTGGTTGGCCAGAGAGTAAGCATCGGCCAATCATAAACGGTTAGCACGTTAGAACAGCTTTGCTAATCCTGACGCTGATTGGATGAGGCCAGCTTTATGGTTTCCACTGTATACTGCACAGCTTTGACGATACTGAGCACAAGCGTTTGCAGAGCGAGGTTGCAAACCACGTGGCAGTTTTACGCGATTACCGGAGTCAGGGACCTATATAAGCGAACAGCGAAGAAACAATTAAAAACAACTAGGATCTCCCGCTTACATCGTGCATTTCAATTACTGTGTGCACACGACGGCTCAGTGCAGCCGTGGTAGCGTTTCGAGAATACTGATGCCACTGAAGGCTATACGCAGTAGTCACCGGCACCTGCAGCACGTAGAAGTCTTCAATCACATGCGCTGAGGCGCAGACCAAATAAGCCGAGACCCTGAGAGGAAAGCATATGTCAACGTAGAGGAAGTCTCTACGCAGGATCCGTTTCAGTAAGCAGTGTCAATGAGGTGCCGGCGTCACCAGAGCGCAGGTTGTCGTCCCAGTCGCAAAAGGACCGCAGGTGAAGAGCTTGCGAACCGGTTGACGATCAGGGGTCAGCGACACACCAGCTACGCATCCGTCAAGGAGCTATAGGGACGCGATCTGAATGATATATCGCGAAGAATATGTGCCGAGGTGCTGCGCATGCAAGCGAGCAGTTGGCTCTACTCCCAACGCATTGTGGATGCACTTGTTGCAGCCTGCAAGACGGCTGGCATCTTTACTTGAACATCGTTGTACTTCTCCACTCCGGTGTTATTTGCATCCTGTTAAAAACGGCGCCAAAGTGAATTTACAACCGCAACTTAATTAAGCACGTTGACCGTTCCTGCTGGCAGGGATGGAAAAGTCTTCCCTGGGAAAACCTCACTGCCCCCCCCCCCCCCCCCCCCTCTTTTCTTTTCGTTAAGAAATGTTCTAGAAATGCATTCTGCGAGTAAAACTGCCCCTCCAAGAGTTTGTTACCCTTAAATTTGACCTTCACTACTGGCAGTTTGGCGATAGTTGTGTAGGTTGGGCTGTATGGGATACGAAAATCTTTTGGGGCGCACACACAAACACACAAACAAAAGAAAAAACTCAGACGCAAATTTTGGCACAAATTAAAACCACCGCAGCTCGAGCTTAGAGTTCAAAGGTGATTGTGGCAGTTTTTATTTGAAGTGTGCTGACTCCTGACGCTGGAAAAAGTTGATGTAGGGACATTCACCGAAGAAGAAAAGATGACGGATCACAATGTCGCAACAAGATTATAGTGGAAAAAAAAAATTTCAAGCAGAAGACACACCTCAGCCCCTTTTTTTTTTTTTCACTTCTTTGCAAAGCACATTCTTTAAACGCGCCACTCAGGATGTTTCCTCAGCTCTGTAATCACGAATACTTATAGCCTTTGAACAGTGCTCACTTTTTCCAGCATTGTTCGCTAGCCGCCTTTTAAGAAATAACACGCACTTTAACCGTCAAGCAAGATTATTTGCTAACATTTATTGGTGTGTGCATAAATTCTGACAAAACAGGACGCTCCTCGTGATAAATCAAGTTATGCAAAGTGGAATGCACGCGTAAGAACGCAGGTCACGTGTGTCGCCCAGCAACTCACTGTAGAGCAAATTTCGCCAGAAAAAAAAAAAACAAACGAAAAAACAGGAAAGAAATTGCAAAGCCACGGCAACGTATCGGCGCATTAGTTGCACAACTCTCAATGTTGTGAAGATGAACTCTGATGATGGATAAAGCTGCTGATGGTCTCAAAAAAAAAAAAATAACATTGTTTACTTGCTGCACACTGCCCTTTCGCATCTGGGATAGCTAACGTAAGCGAATGCCAACACTTCGTAAATAACGCTTCATAGAAGATAAACAAAAGACTATCAAGAAAAAAATTGAACTTGAGGCTTTTGCCATACAAAGGACAGGACACACCTGCCCGGTACAGCCGGCAAAATTCTCCGCAGACGTGTGCTGCGATTACACAACACTTATTACGCAGCCGCTCAACTGAAAGCAGGCTGTTCAAACCTTTCTCCACAGAAATCATTCAACCTACATAGATGAACGAGAACAAGAGAAACTCAGTACAGGGCTCTGACTTTGAACTTAACCTGTAGCAGCGGCGTTTCGCCCGTCCATGCCTCTGTTCCACTGTCGTTCACACAGTTTCTATCGAGCGACAGAACCTTCCATTGTTCGACGCGTCAAAACTGCCGCTCGTCGTACGCAAGGGACGACTTTTCGCTATCTTGAACCAGATGGCGCTAGTCGCCTTCTGGTCGAGTTGCAAGCATTACAAGGCCGCCCAGATTCTATGGCGTACGTTGACACGTGCTCTTCCGGATTGGCCGACGGTTGAGGACCCGGAATGCGCAGCGCGCCGCAGCCTCCTCTCTGGTGGTAATCGTGTCTGACACAACTTCCGTGATTACCAATTCGCGTGGCAAGATGTTTACGAAGATCTCCAGCTTCGAGCGCAATAGCGAATATGTTTCTCAGGCCATGATTAAACCAGCGCACGCGCTGGGTTACTCCCTTTACCATTCAGAAGAGTTAATGTGTACCTGACAGGAACGGGTTCGTTTAGTTAACTAGACTAGACCACCAAAGATTTATCGCTAGCACGTTTCTTAATATTAAATCTGAAGAGAGCGAGCGGAGTAAATATGTATTTATTAAAGAGGTTCTGATATAAGCGGCAATTAGAAAAGGTAATTCGCCTACCCAGACCTTTTCGGTGACGGCTGCGTTGGCATCCGGTCGCTCTGAACCGTGTGCCGCCTTGTAAACAAGAAACAAACATTGCCCATTACGTTTTCTCATCAGCGACGTTAACTGACAAATAAATTTGACGCGCTAAGGCCAGATGCGCGCTGGCGTCAAATACGCTCTGTCGTGCCCCGCACCAAATAAGTGTACACAAGTTCACTTTGACGAAACTCTGAAGTACTCTGTTACGTCCTTTATTGCTGGTGGCAGGGTACAGACTGGCGGGAAAGCCGCCAACACGTGACACATGGTAGCTCAGGGTTGCTTGGCCCTAAAGATTGTCCCGCTATAACACTCCTCCCCCCTACGTCACGAAGTCCTTCAGATACGCAGGGCGGCTGCGTTGGCGCTGTGGTCGCTGGACTTGAAGGGAAGCACTCGCTTCACGGTCCTCACCACAGGAAGCAGATTCGGTACTGGGCGCTGCAGCCTCCTCCAGTCTTTCTCCTTGGTCCCGTCTTCCAGGGTCCTCTAGGCTTGAAGGAATGCCAAGCCCGGAACACCCTGCCGGGGAAGCAACCAGCGGTTCCTCCTCTTCACACATCCCAGAAGCGAAACTGTCCAATGCGTAGCTGGCAGAACGACTTCTGAGTTGGTCAACATGACGTCTCCATCGACGACCGTCCTT
Organism: Amblyomma mixtum; assembly: GCF_055824585.1. Classification (NCBI taxonomy): domain Eukaryota; kingdom Metazoa; phylum Arthropoda; class Arachnida; order Ixodida; family Ixodidae; genus Amblyomma; species Amblyomma mixtum. The sequence goes on along the minus strand of NC_143017.1, from coordinate 157,775,340 downwards.
GGTGACGACCAAGTACGACACTGGTCCTGTGACAGCATCCACAATGCCCGGCAACCACTTGGGCCCATAGAGATAGTTGCGCACAAACACTCGATCCCCCACATCAAACAGTCGCACTGCCTGGCTACGGCGCTGCATCACCTGCTCTTGTTTCTGCTG